>NC_024320.1:10914780-10928959 GCF_000523025.1 Cynoglossus semilaevis
AAAGGTTGAGTTTTATAAGGATGAAGATAGGGCTGTGATGGTCTGAACATGTGCTGAGGAGGAGGGTGATATCCTCCAAACGTCCATCCCCAGAGTCAGAACTGAGCTGAAATAGGAAAGAAAACGTTTTACTATGCTGCCCCATTTGCCTGGAATAATTTCCAAAAGTAGCTGGGGAATTTAAATGACCTTTTAAAATACCAGGAAAACTGCGGCTTTGGAAAATATAACAGTTCTTAGTCTTGAAATCATCTATATGTCTAGTCCAAATGTTGTACATCTTGTTTGTATTTTAATACCATATTAAATTGTAGAAATGACAGTATGAGTGAAGGTTTGACATTGTAATGTTTTGTTTTGCATCTTTCTTAGCAGGGCACAGTTTGGGAAAAAAACGGCTTAATCTGGTAAAATAAAAGAAGTCTAAAAATGAGGGGCAAAAAGTCAAGCCTAAAACTAGAAGTATTGCCTCAGAAGTGTGTATGGCTCGATCCGATACTTCATGGTATCAGTCTTAAATTTCAGTAACAAAGATTGAGCAAAAAAACATGTAGCCTGTCCGATCCGATACCTAAGCCCAAATGCTTAACTTTACAAGATATGCTGTAAACAGGGAGACTATCGCCTCAGCAACGCCAGCTATAGGAGAAAAGAAGGTATCGGATTGATATTGTTATCAGCAGATACTCCTAGTTGCAGTATCGGTATCAGAGTATGAAACAAATATGTATCGAGCCACCCCTAGCCAAAGCCAGAAACATCGAATCCATATCTTCAAAGCAAGAAAAAATAAAATGGGAAAAAATGAATTAGAGTATTAGACATATTCCAAGGAATACGGTAAGACAGGGATATTTTATTTGGTTGGAGAAATAATGAAACTGAGAGATACTGAAACTGTTTGGTTTCAGTGGCTGTGATGATGTGGAGAGAAATGATACTCTGTGGCAAATCACGCAGAGACAAAGAATTGGAAGAAACAAATTGAAAGTGAAAGAAAAAGTGAAACCAAAACTAAACCTGAAACTGAGCTGTGGGGCAGGTTTCTGTTGTTAGTTGGTGGTTAAATGCAGGTTTGACCATCAAAGAGACGAACTCAGCGTTTTTATTTGTCTCCAGGAATACTGTCATGTTCACTTTTCAGCATTTCTACTCTGGCAGTGCAAGAACAACTATATATAGTACAGTATATTGTGAGCTGCAGCAGTATTTGGCCAAATTAACCTTATCACACAGTGTATACCATAGAGATTAGAAATTATTATGGGCAGCACATTTTCTCGCATCAAACGTTCTCACGGGTGCAATATGTACATTTCAGTTCTTTTTTTTTTTTTGTATCTTAGAGCAGTTATCATTTGAAAAGAACTGTGTTGCACCGTCTAACTCTGAAGTCTCCGTGGAACACGCAGACCATCACATGCGTCAGCTTATTCCTCTCCTGTTCAGGATGTTTCTGATTGTTTCCGCTTCATTGCTTCCGTATCTTCTTTTAATTTACTCTGCAAAAGATGATTGCGGGACATTTAGCGGGAAAATCAATAGTTTTCCTGCCCCCACTTTTGTTTTGCACATTCACAGGCCCCATTAATACTGGGAATAGTGAGCGCTGCAGTTTTAATAGTCAGTTAGCAGGAGCGTGTTTTCATGGTAGCCAGGTGCAACCAGGCGAGTGTGCGGAGGAATGTGCTCTCACGTGTAGCTAATCTGTTCAAACAAAGGTTAAATATAAATTTCTCTCCTCACATCTGTAGTCAGCCTGGATAAAAATATCTTCACCACAAGTTTCTTCTCCATTTAAGGTAGCTTGGTTGAAACTGTGGAAAAAAAAAATTGGAGGAAGCTTATCGTCCAAAGCTGTGTGACCTCTGGCTGTGTGCCTTTCTCAGTTATCTAGCAGCCTTAAGCTTTATTTGGCTGTCCAGTTGAAAGAGTAGTAGTTGAGCGTGCTGCTGCTGCTGCTGCTGCTGCCATGGCAGAATGCCCCACCCTCCCCACTCATATAGCATCATTTAAAAACTCCAGGCAACTCTTGTTTGTGTTTATCCAGGACAACAAAGACCACACCAGTGGAACGAAGCTAAAAGTGGTGCAGTTTAATTTAGCAAACATGCTAATAATTCCTTCCATGTGTATGAATGCATGTACAGGCGTCACTGGTGGTCATGGCTGGAATTGCATGGGGCTCCAGGAAATTCTTTGGTTTAGTCATACTCATGACATTAAGGTCTATTTTTTCATTTATGTTTTATTTTTATTTATTTTTTCGTTGCCTCCGTAACTTTTTTTTTGGTTTATTGTCTGATGACAGTGACTTTTCTATCACATTTATAATTCTCCATCTGCTAGTGTTTTAAATTGAGTTATATTTTGGTATTAATGTCAGATCAGTATTCATAACCACTGTTTTGCCTTCATCATTTAAAAAACAAAAACCTTCTAGAATTATAAATGTTAGTTATAACTTAATTCTCTATCTCATGATTATGCCCCCCCCCCCCCCAGAAGATGTCGGCGTCTTTGTTCGACCTGGTTCCTGTTAGAATCAGTTCCTCATTATGGATTTGTCCTGTGAAAAGCCTGTGTACAACAACTGTACTGCACATTATATAACAGCAGCACAACATTGTACTCTGATACTGTCAGTTGCATGTGTGAATTCACTACATATTCATTATGGAATGGGGGAAAAAATCATCACCTGAAGTTGAATTATTCAACTAATTGAATACGTTATCACCTATTAATCTTAACTAAGAACGTACTCCCTGTGAGAGTCATCATTCTGTCAGGCAGAGGATGCCATGAAGCTCAATTTGCCTGAGATTTTTAAAAAAAAAAAAAAAGTTCTCTCGTATCATCACTCACACTGATAGAGAGAGAGTGACTTTTTTTTTTGTCTAATTTTGGACTAAAATTATTCATAGATAATTGAAAAAGAGGCCATTTTACTGTAGTTCCTACCACCACTTCCTGACAGGTCTCCTCTCATTAACCAAATATGCAGAGCAGTGGAGCGAAGGCCTCAGCCATGCTCTATCTATAGTGCAGGGGTGAATACCACAGGTCCTTTTTTGGACTTAGTATTCCCTGCAATTCCTGTAATTCACACTGCCTGCCAATGAGTCCACACTTCTGGGACTGGAGTCTGACCTGCAAGACAACAAACTGCGTGTGCGTGTGTGAGAGATTCTTGGGTGGCGTGGACCTTAAAGGGGGCAGTGGGAGGTACTGTTGATGGTGACGGTAATGACTGTCACCAGAAATAACCAGGCCGAGCTGCTCTCCAGAGGCGGAAGGATGAATTATTGCACCGACGCGAAGAGGCACAAGTGCAATCATTGTCCCTGATCCAGAGCAACTTTAAACTCTGATGCCTCTGCAGTTGTTGGCTGTGTAATGTTGACCTGTTGTAAAGGTCAAAGGTCTTAAAGCTTAGCCGTCTAGGCTTTGTCATAATAACAATGAAAAATGGCCCGGTGGCACGTGGCCTTTACCTCTGTGTGTTCTCAGTCAACCTCCCTCTGAGCACGTGCCGTTTGAACTCATTTGTGTTCCAGTTAACGGTCTTCATTTTCCATCTCCGACTCTCACCTCACCTCCAGCTCCCTGGCCTCCGTCTCCTTGAAGGACCGCAGTCATTGAGGCGAGATGGGAAACAATCAAAAGCAAATTGTTGCACGGCCTCTGCCTGCTGCACACAAGTGGAATGGGAAGTGCGACGTGCTCTCACACGACACTGGCTAGCTGTTAGTGAACAGAGGCCTGCTGATGGATGTGAAGCAGAATTGAAACCTGCTGATAGCAGAGTGCCTGTTCACGTCCCTGAAACAGAGATAGGAGGGTGACGGCGTGTGCACGGTCTGAGGAGGCCAACGTGTGCTGCACAGCATCTGGTCACGGGTATTGACTGGATCACATCACATCAGGTCATTAACATAGTCACCACGTGACTGCTGCCGAGTCAGTTGGGTACAGGCAGAATTCCCCAAGACTTATTAAAAATTCAGCGAGAAAACCTTTCAGCGGGGACTCTTTCAGCAGCAAAGACGAGCGGCGTCGTTTCATAGCAGCAGTTGCCACATCAGCACCAACGTTAATGGAGAGGTGATGATCATAACGACATACCCACAGGGCAGAGGTCAGGAGTCAGAATGCAGGTGTGCAGCGGCTCCATTCTGTTGATCGGAAACTCCAGTGTCCAGTTGTGTTGAGCTCCACTCTTCTACACAGGTTAGCTTATGTTTCAGCTCTGATGAGTTTACTCAGCAGTGGCTAACGACTTTCACTGTCTGTCTGTTTCGCTGAAACTAGCAGATAATAAAGGATGATTGACAGAGAAGATGTAATTAGGTGGAATATGCATGTGTGCGCAAATCTGCACTGCATCCATCCATAACCTTGGCAGAGTCTTTCCTGTAGGAAGGAGAGCGTTTCCGTAAGTGTTAAGAAGCGAATCATAAACACAGACAGTAGGACAGCAGACAGTACTGATGGGTACTGTACAGTACTGAATCCAAAAACCTATAATGACAGAACAAACGATACGATTCGAAATTGACGTCCCTCGCGAGGAGTCGAGATGTCAAGTGTTTTTTCTCCCGTAAACTTTTCTCCTCTGAGTAGCTCATTAGCTGATATATTTTTTCACTGACTTCACTGATATTCATAATCACTTCATTAAATGAACGATGACGTTACTCTGTGTGCAGGGATCACACCATGATGCCTAGGCACTCGGACAGAAGTACATAAGTGATCAGTCTGTCCTGGAGGATGAAACTGTCACAATGTCTATGAAGATTCTCAGTCATCCAGGTCATCGTCAAGGTCGTAGAGCTCCGTAAGGCAACTGGACGTGAAGTTTGAAGTTTCTGAAGTTTAGTTAGAACTGAAGACGCCTCTTGGATGAGAGGTGAAACGTCTTCTTTGAGAAAGTTTCACGAAACCCCGATCATGTGACTGGGAGCTCATAGGACAACTGACTGCTGTGTTCTCTATAGGAGCAAGTAGAGAGACATGGTGTAGGTCTGTGTAGTTCCTCCTCTGTCGATGTGATGACATCTTTAATTGACTCGTCACCTTGACTTCAACTTTATTGTCAGATTAGTGAACTTGAATAAATCAGAGGTCCTCAGTGCCCTAGTGAACAGATTTAGAGCGTCTGGACTTTCCCAGATGGTTGCAGATGACGATGTCATGTAGAAAAGAAGAAAAAAAAAAGGAGCGGCACTGCAAGGAGGATTCACCAACGTGGTAATGGAGGATGGGTGGTGTAGCAGTACAGGAGTCACGGGGTAAAACATAAGACATAAGCAGATGGTACACTGTGGTGTCCCTAGAAACGAGCAGCTAAAAGTAGAACGTTGTATAATGTAAGAATGTAACCTGGTTGTTGTTGAACTTCTGTCACCGTACAACAGTCCTCCGTGTGTCTCTGTACCTGTGAGCTGCAGGTAGCACCTGTCCTGGGTACTATGACCAGATGGACTGTGTCCCATCACAGCAACCCCCTCTTGTGGTTATCCCTGCTTTGTGCCAAGAGTCAACGTTGGCACCTTAATATGAGATATCTGTGCAAACCCCCACAGCCTGTGTTTGACTTGGCAGCGTCTGACACATACAGGAGTATTTGCAAGTGTTAATGAAAGACTGAGATTTGCTTCGAATGAGCTGAGGATTGTTTACTCAGCGGACAAGGCAAAAGAGGAATGAAAGCAATCACAGGTGATTATTATGACTCAACTTTCACAATTCAACATTAGTCACACAGAGCCCCGATAAAAATGTATTTTATTTGTGGTAAAAAGAATCTTTAAGAGTGATTTTTGATATTCCAGAAAAGGTGAATACACTAATATTTGTGTGCTGAATCAGAAGCTATCTATTACCCTTTAACGGTTTGTGCAGTAGATGTTTTTAGTTTCTGAATCTATCTTCAACCTTTAATTTTATCCACATAAGAGTTCAATTTCAAACTTGTTTCTTGAGGACTGTCAGTTTCTTCTTAAAGAGACTTATGAACCACTGGCCTCTGTGAGTCAAAGCCTGATCTCTGTTACTGAACCACACAGGACTTTAAACCTCTACTGCTTCATTATTAAGTTTTAAACATGTCTTTTTATATTTTAATACTTTTTTCACCACATTTCCATAAAAATATCAGCTTGTATTGCTCCAAAGTTGAACGTCAATCTTAGATTTGACGTTAGCTGGAACAGTAACTAGTCGAAGTAGACATTTAGAAAGTTCACACTCCTCAGTGTTATTTCAAGCCTAATGCCTCTGACTGTTGTTACCTTTGATTCTGACACTTTTATTTATCAGCGCCGTTGATCTGAGTCAGTCCCAAAACACAGATCTATGCCTTGGCACTTTTACAGGGCTCTGACCTTTAACCAACCGCAGGTTCTCAGACTTATTTCTCAAAGGTGTGTGTGGTGTATCTAATGATTTTAATGAAGTCCCTTTTTTTTAACTTTTGGTGACATCATAACCCCACTAGAAGTCACATGGTGCTGTTTGGTCTAGAGCAGTGGTTCTTAACCTTGTTGGAGGTACTGAACCCCACCACTTTCATATGCGGTGATGGCCGAGCAGGGGGCGTGTCATCACGAATCATATGAGTCGGGTGTGTGTCTTGTCCTCTGCCGAACCCCTGAGAATGACTCACCGAACCCTTGGGGTTCGATCTACCCAGGTTAGGAACCACTGGTCTAGAGCATAGCTTTCAGGGATGGCGTTGTGTGAAACACAGATCAAATCTTGTAAATCCACCAGTCGCTCTTATTGTTCAGTAGTGATCAGCTCACCTCCTCACCTCTGAGAGCCATGTTGGAACTGACCAACCTGACATGATGCAGTTGTAATGCCTCATTCAAAGACACTATGTAAATTCTGGAAAAACTGCCTTACTGTATGTGTCAATAAGAAACCATCGATGAGGAGTCAGTTGGACCTGTATTTTTGAAAACTTCAACTTCTAAAAATGTTCAGTTTTGTCATACATTTCTGCAGCTGCTACATACTGATGTGCTGTTCATGCAAAGCCATACGTTAAAACAGTCCTCCAAAAACACATCATTAGCCAAACATTACATAGTTATGACAATGCGTTGCAACCCCCCCCCCAACACTGCTCATTGTTTTAAATGTGACAGCTGATGCCTCTCTACCCTGGTAAATGACAACTGGACAGTAAATGGAGTTTCAGTGAGTGAGGGCCTCTGGAATCAAAGTGTGTGTGTGTGTGTCTGCGTGTGTGTGTGAGAGGTTGGGAGTCTCAGAATGGTTGTAGACAGACAGGTGGGCAGGAGGACAGCAGTAGTAAAACAATATGGGGGATTTTAGAAGGAGTATTCAGTAATGTTTTTAGTTTTACAGTAGGGTTTTTCCTCTCATACACCTGTGTTTATGTTTTTGGAAAAAGGTCAAAATGATATTTTATGATGTACTTTAGTAAAACTGACCAAAAAGATAAAAACACTTATGATTTTTTTTAAACACAAGTCTTTTCATGTATTAATTAAAAACTCATACAAGCCGTCCATCTGAGTATTCGTCTCCTCACTCCGACTGCTCAGTTGTCTGCGTGCGTAGCCTTGCACCTGCTTTCTGTGCAAAACAATCGCTTAGTCTCTGTTTTATCTCTCTGCACTTTTACTCATTTGTTCTCCCACTGCTCTTTATTTAGTAAATCTTCAGTTCAAAAAACATTATAGTGGAACAAATCCTCAACAGCCTGTTTATTTTTTTTAAACTTATTTATTTATTTCTGTATGGCTTCTGTTAATTAATGGATATTTTAAAATATTTATTCCACTTTCAAAGGCAGTAGCTTTTCTTTTATACCCACATCTGCTGCTCCTTCTGTCCTATATCTCCTCACTTATCTCTCCTGAGAAAAAAAAAAAACAAAACATGTTAGGTAGCGACTCAGAATTAAATGTTGGAGCAAAAAAAAAAAAAAAAAAGTATTTGTTGTATCGTTTGCACCAGGGTCAAGGTCAAACCACTTCCCTGATCACAACTGTGCAGGTTGTATCAGTGACCTGGGTGCGGAAAAAGGCCCCTATATCGGAGTTGATGGCTGGACAGATTGCTTTTGTGGTCCCCTGACAGATACACTCAACACGTGTCACAGGTGTTGGCTCATCACCTCCCAGGAGCAGAGAAGATGGTAAGAGAGTGGAAAAGGGAACAAGGGGAGGTAGAAGGCAACAAGGGTGCTACCAAAAAACCAAAGCTGTCAGCCTGTCTATCACTGGGCTTTGAAACAGACATTCAACGCCCCGTTAGCTGTCTCTTCCACATGCACCTCCATTGTTTCTGGAGGTGGCAGAACCTGAGTGCATGCGGAACACCACTTACTGTCAGCAAAGTACCTCAATTTCATGTTGAGCAAGGCTGCAACATAGTTATTTGTTACAGCTGCCACACAAAATTCAGAAACCATATTTCTTAAAAGATCACGGTGAAATAGGAAAAATATTAAATTATATATATATGTATATATGTGTGTATATGTATGTATATATATGTGCGTATGTGTATATATATATATATGAATATGTGTATATGTATGTATATAAATATCTATATATATGTGAATATATTTATTAATATACATATATATATGCACATAGTACATATATGTATATACAAATGTAGATAGTTGTATGTGTAATTTATATGGTTATATAATGTAGTGTAGTCTGAATTCATATATTGTAATTATGTATAAACATATACAATAAAAATATTTGTCATTGTAACATACATGTATACACAAATACAACATATGAGTCAAATATGACGCCCAATAAGTTAATCAGAATATTACATACACATAAATATATAGGTATGTGTATGTAGATATGTTAAGATTTGTGTATTTGCATATATTTATAGATACATATATTTATAGTTTATATAGTTTTGCAGCTTTGTATATAATACTATAATAATTTTGCAAACTGACTTGTGTTCGTGGCTTTCTCAACTCTGACAGATGTCTGTGACTATTTAAATAAACTAACACCTTCTTCCCAATGCATTGGTGTTAAACCAGTATTAAGCTGCTGTGTTAATGCAATCTTTCTGCTACTGTTCAGGCAGTCCACATAGATGAGTCTCTGTACGTTAGACAGACGTAACAGAACATTTGTACACTGAGTTTTGTACTAATGTTCTGTTCTCTGCATGAAGGGTTTTTTTTTTCATTTTTGTCTCAAGTGTGATTGCTTTTCAAATTGAAGGACAAACCTACTGTTACATCATAGTCTCTGGGAACCTTGTATACTACCGTTGTAATAACATGAAGTAACATTGTTTTCTTGGTTTGTGTGAGAGTCATTTATTAAAATACGAGTAAAATAATGTGAAAACTAGTTAGCATACAGACAAATATGTCGTCATCCAGCACTATACATGGTCCAAGGCTTTGTTTACATTTGCTGGTTGTACACCATACATCGGATTGTACTGCATTCACTTTCTTTTATTTCTGTTGTTTTTGGGCACTTCTGGCTCTTCATAATGCCTCCCAAGTGTAAGTCATAGTCTCTGACTATGATGTTAGCCCTGTGTTAGCTTAGGTGAGTGACGTAGGTACTGATGTGAGTTTAGACTTACAAAGGAAATCGAGCTACTACGTCGCGTCAAAGGCACAGAATTCCAACGTGGGTCGAGGACCCCTGTGATGTAGATACATCATAGTCCAGGTAAAATTGTGCTGGTTTTACATGTAGATTTAAACCTACCTATTATAGATATATTCCTACAAACAGGTCTAGGTTATTAAGTACAGTTTTAAAAGAGCATGGACCAGTTAATTCAATCCCCATTCATTAGATTTTCAATTTTAAAACAGAATCAATTCTGGAGCACTTGAACAGACGCTGTGGTTGTGCTCACAGTCCAGATCTGTAAGAAGATGAAAATCGACTTCAGTCAGTTCCCATTGAGCAGCTCAGCTCTATTGTACAATAACCATGAAATTATTGCTTCCAAAACATGTATATTCAATATCTTCAGTCCCTGAACAGAGAGGTGTTTTCAAAGAAAGGAGTTCTTGTGTTTTGGTTGGTTGCTCTTTGTAGTAGTAGCAGTTTGGGCAAACAGGAGACTATCTCTGCTATGCAAGGCAGCGTTGGGATGAGTGTCAGGGTCAAGGTATTTTTAACCAGGCATGCATACGCACAGCACCATGTGCCACCTGCTGGACCCTGTCAGCTGCTGAATAACGAGGGAAAGGGGGAGGTGGAGGGAACACCAGGTATATATATATATATATTCTTATATATCAAGTGTCCTTTATATTATGTATTTTAATACCACAGCTAAATCTCCCTGCTTTTCACCCAGATATAATGGGAAAAGAATGACGGCCCCAACACAAGTTCACACATAACCACGGACCCTTCAGCAGCAGAGCTATGGCAGGTTGAATTATATTTTTCTTCCATGGAAAACCCGGAGGCCACGCTTGATCAATACTGGGCAGATATCAATGGCTGTGTTGTGGTTATTTGTCCTGGACCCCTTTGGCTGTGGACGGTCCTCCAATCGGTGAAGGCGTTGCACAAGTCTTAATGTCCTCACTCACCGCCACCACAAACCTCAAGACACACACACACACACACATACACATACACACACACTTCTGGTCACAGCTGTTGTTAAACACCAAGGTTCTTATTGCAGCAGCTGGGCCCACGTCTAAAGCACTTACCAAACGTCTGCGCGACAGAGTCAATTTACAAAGTGTGTTTTTTTTTTTTTTGTTTTTTTTTTTTTGTTTTCAAACTTTGAAGCTGTCTTTGAAAGATTTGGTACATGTGCTGTTTAATAGGGGTGTCTGCTGTTTATGAGCTGCAGCGATATGATTTTCTATTTGGAGAACAGCAGATTCTCCAGGCCATCGCTGTGACTACTTTGTCTTTACTTGGCAACCTTGCAGACTTTGCAGTAAACAGCAGCAATGGAGGATTTGTGTTTGTGTTTTTTCATTGGCCACTGGAGGTGACAGGAATTTAGGAATCCACTCCATGTTCTAAATTTAGAAGAGGTGCAAAGCTGAGGGCTGTGCATACCAACGGTCACTACTGTACGGGGCCCATTTGTTCTGTGGAACTTCCAGTTGTACCCATTTGACGTGAGAACGAGAGCCACGTCGTGTAATTAAATACATTTTTACAGAACATGGTTGGTCAGAAGAAAATGATCACATGATTGTTTTTCAGAAAGTCCTGAGTCTGGACATGGGACTGACCCCAGAACAGTTCCACGGTCTGAACCATACTGCCATTACCCTATGTTATAGATTGGATTCAGAATTTTATCCTTTATGATAACGACGTTGATTAAATAATATGAAAAATTAGAGGACATCTTTGTCCTCTAATTCTGTCTTTAGGTCTTCATGCTGTATTTTGCTGTTGGCAGGATACTGTGATCCTACTTTTTCCCGGGTTAGCAGAGGCATCATTGACTCGACTACTATTGATTGTTGCGTATGTTGTTTGTTTCATATAATTTATTTTCACTGTAACTGAAAACTGAAAAAAAAAAAAAAATGAACTCAGATTCTGTCTGTAAGTTGGTGATAATAAATTCAGTGCACCTCCATGTAACAGCATGGACCTGCAGCACAGGGACAGTATTAGAGTTATTACTCAAAATACTGTCTAGGACCGTATTGGCTGCAGTGCATACATGCTTTGATGTGCCAGCCACCACTTGCATAGCAAGCACCCACAGACAGTCTCCTCGTGGCTGCTGCAGACTGCTACAGTGTGACGTGGACAAATGCGGTGCCAATGTTTCCTGGTCTCCCATCGTCTGTTATTTCAGTTTATTTCAGCTCTTGAGTCTTGGCGGTGGGGGGGAGGGGGGGGTGGTTTTTGCTTGTGGCACCTGGGTCCCATCAGGAACAAACAGGGGCTGGTTTGATTTGTTGTTTTATTTCCAATCTATCTGTAGTTCTGTTGCCCGGCCAAGGGGAAGGGATGAAAAGGATTCAGCAGTTTGAACCGTTCCTTTTGCACAGTGCCTTGTTTTTCTAATTCTTGCTGTACAGCAAATCAACTCAAAATGGATTGACTAGGATCTGTTAAGGCACACACACCATCTGGTTGTTGGCAAGACCTTGTTCTTCTTTCTGTGCTTTAAATAATTGTTTCTTTTTGTTTCAATATTGACCTGTGACCTCTATCTCTGCCTTTGGTGAAATTGTTTCATCTCATGTTCAGTTGCTGGAAAGGTCTTATCAAATCAGACAGAGCAATGTTTTTTTTAATCTCCCATCTCGTCCATCTCTCAATAAAATGTCTATTTTTATGAGGTTCTTTGTTGATAGAGGAGTTCGTGTTGTGGTTGCATTTTTTCTGCTTTTAACAGGAAGCAACGTTTGTCCACGGCTCCAGGCTGTTTACTTGGATATTTATATATATATTTTTTTTTTTTATTCCCCTAACCCCTAGAGTTACTATCACTAGTATGAGTAGTATCATGTGGCTTGTAGTTATGCAATGTTAGTTTTGTCTGATAATGATGGGTTTACTGAAAATTAAATTTGGAATAATGTATAAAACAAAGAAAGCTAAAATCACGAGCCAGAATACAACATATAGAGATGTCAAATATATAGATTTCCTCTAGTTTGTAATTTTACATGTCTTTCTTTTTTAGCGCTACATTTAACGGAAGGGCAACCAGTAGGTGGTGATGTATGAGTACCATAACATTAGCCTTACTCCTTAGGCCAGGTTCCCAACCTTTTTTGAGCCAGGGCACATATACTGTATGTCATCAGGAAAAACCCTACGGAACACCACCAAATAAAAATCTTATAAAAAGTACATGTAATGAATTATAATAATCTAGTTTAAATGACCTCATAATTGACTAAAGTCTCGGTCTGTTTAGTTGAAGACAACGCTGATATACTGGCAGGAATTGAAGAAAGACACTCACAAAGATCTTCTTCAACAGCTCTGATTATTAATTTTTTTGTTTTAATCGCCAACTGCTGCCCTCTAGCAGAAGAGGATTTATTTGCTGTGCCTGTTATGCATTGATGAGCAAAGAAAGAATATTTGCAATAAATAATTTTTTGGGTACCAAAGGTTTGGGTTCTTGCTTTGGTTTAACGTATCTCTGGGTTTCTATGCTTTGTGGATTTGTCTGAGAGAACACACCAGGACGTGCTGCTGTCCAGGGTATTTTTTGAGGTTCCACGTGAACATGAGACCCACAGTAGGTTTGTTCTTAATGGAAAAGCTCGGTCCATTGTTTCTCGTGCTTTTACATGGTTCCAACTGGATACGCTTTGTCAACAGCTATCTGCCTGTCAGCCCTAGGTATTGTTATTCCAATGTAGAGGCCAGTTATCATATCTCTTGTCACTACTGCAGTACATCTTGCCTCAAAGTATAACCTGAAAGGGAACAGAGATGCTCCTTGCTCTCTCCAGTTTTTGCCCTTCCTTTTTTTTTTCTTTTTCTTTGTTTCTTGCAGCACCTTTTTTTCCTCTAAACCCCTGCTGCCCTAAAGGACAAAAATGGTGTTTTACATTGTATCTGCCTATGAGATACTGCTGTTCTGCTAATAAAACAAAGCAGATGCACTTGTTAAACATTGAGGCTCTACATATGCTGTTTAGCCTCCTGCAGAGAGTTGGCCCTCAGAGATATGGAGCACAAAAACATCTCATATCAGCCCGGCTCAAGCTAAACACACTGTAATTCCATAATATTTACAGATTGTAACAATGATGGATGAGCCGGAACTGCACTGAGTGATTAGGCCCATTATGTTTGTGACAATTAGCATTAAGACTGGACATCAGTGTTTGGCAGATGCATACGTCCCCTTGGACCTGTTTTCATTTTAAGGACAGCTTTTCCTCTGACTATATCCCCGAGATTTATTAACTCTGCACGGCTCCAGGAAGGCTGAACCGAACTGCTGTAAAGTCTATTTACGTGGCACACTGTTCGATTGGGAGCAGCTCGTAACTCAAGGAGTCTATCAAAATCAATGGTTGGCGTGTTGAGCGCTGATTTAGGACAGTAATTACGGATGTTCATTTTTTTTTTCATTACTCAGGCTGCAGGGGGGTGGCAACTACAAAGAAAGGGAAGAATCTGCACTTCTGGGGGGGTGGATCCACGGGAGG
>NC_024320.1:10928998-10963814 GCF_000523025.1 Cynoglossus semilaevis
GAGCTCGCTCACACATGCAGATGGTATCTGTATGCTTATGTGACACGCAAATGAACTCCGTCGTGCAGGAATCTGCTGAATCTCTGACCTGTGAATGACCTTGGCGTGTGTGTGGCACAAAACCAGGGGTTTTACAGGCTACGGCTAATTAATTCACATGGAGGGTGAACATGATTTTCAACAGAAGGGGGGAATTATAGCGGATAATTCCATGGAGTCATGGTGTATCCTGTGTACTGACACTTCTTCCTACTGATTTAAACATTATTCACATAATGACAAATGTTGTTCATGGACCCTCTCAGCATTTGTTGTTTCGTAACTACATGTTAATGATAACTGCAGTAAACAGATTTAGCCTCTAGTTGGTGGCGTTCAAAGGCGAAGCAAAGTCGTGTAAAATGTGAAAAAAAATGACTTGAGAATTTCACTGTCGATCAATTGGTAGAGGTCTTGTATGAGAAGGAGCATGAAGTGCAAAAGCTTTAGTTTGAGAGTTCATAGGTTTCAACCAGATCTGAACAAACTATGGCTCGTGGGCCAGATATGGCCAGCTCAGCTTTCTAATCTGACTAAACACTGGTACAAGGTATTGTAAAGACTGATGGTTTCAATATCTGTTGTTGACACTAAATGGCAGCAGATATGAAATGTACCAAATTAATTTTTGACAGTTTAGATACATTACATACATAAATTAATTTTTGACAGTTTAGATACATTTATTTGGATAATTTCACCCAAAAAATAAGTCAATGACTTGATCCTCCATTAGAGCCTAATGGTTGCATGGTAGTCAGTCCAATTAGGAATACTGTGTTGCCCAACCTACAATACTGTTGTTAGTTATTGTGTAGGTTCAGGTTTTGTGCTTTTGAGACGACTTCACGTTCAGCTGATTTTTCTTTGTTAATAACAGGAAGTCATACATGCTTCTAATCCATTCATAAATAAAATAAAATTGTTCAAAAAAAACCAAAGCTAGAAGCGGCCATGAGCTTGTTGACTCTGAATATCATTTCCTCTCATCAGCAGTTTGACTCTGGGTCCTTGGGTTTACTGCTCAGCAGTCAGTTTTTAGTGCTTACTCTCCCCTCGTGCCAGTGTCGAGATTTCACACTTGACTGCCCATCCTCGTCTCTTCAGAATAATGAGCAGACAGATCATAATACTTATCTGTAAAGTGACATTTTTATTGGACAAATTAGGCTTACATGTTGTTATCTTTGGAAAGACGGACTGAACCTCTGTGACCCTGTGAACGACAGGGAAAAAAACTCTTTACTTAAACCTAACGTAATGCAGCTGGTTCTACTTTAGATCCTTCTGGGTTTTTTTGTTTGCTGTTGCGTCACCACGCCCTATAGAATTTCTATTTATCTATTTATTTTTTGTTCCCTCATTCCGAGGAGAATGACGGCTCTGTTTACATTCACCGGTGCTACGGTACATTCTTTTTGAACTTTTTTCCCCTTTATTTTGACTCACAGGCATAAGTCTGAGTCTTCTGATGACAGTGATTGTTAGTTGTAGGACAAGGACATTTAACTTTCTGTGTGTCTTCATTGCTGTTCGCTGTAAATAATTCCATATCATAAAAAACGATGGCTTCCCTGCCAACCTTTCAGTATTTTGCAAAATCTAAGTTATATAGCCACTAGGAACCGAGGTCAAACATGGGTCGAGGACCGCCTGCATGTCAAGCAAACTTCCTAATGTCCTTTAATAGAAAAAAAATCATCCACGACCTGTCCATTTTAAATGACGTGTTGAAGACTGAATGTTCTCCAGTGCTTTGAAAAGTGATCATTTGCTCGGACTGTAAGAAGTCACTTCCTTGTTGCTTCATGTATGTTTCAGACCATCTTTATTCACATATGAACAAAGTTGCTGTTAGGCCGTCACACAACGAGATGGGTCGTGTTTAATCTGCTTGCATTTTCTTTATAATGCTGATACTTCACTCTGCAAAACACCACAGAGCCTTTTATTTCATCCATTGAAGTCTTTGAGCCGTGCAGCAATGATGGAAAATTGCAGTCAAGAGAAAAGCAGCTGTTTGATGACCCTTGGATAATGGTGGGGTGCCCTTAATTATGTCTGTTGAGGATGGACATTAGGGTTAACTGAGACACCACATCAAAACACACACATGCACTGGGGCTGGTTGCATCACCTCATCTAAGTAGAAGTAGTCGCCAGAAATAGCTCTTATTGGGCTCTGAATAATTCAATGTCATTTTTTTCTCTCCTCCAAAAGGACTGGGGGAGCAATTGATGAGAGCAGATGAATATTTAATGGCTCACAGTCTCTTGGACAAGCTGGGTCCTGGGATGACAAGCTCTGAGAAATCAAACAGAGAAGAGGAGAATGAGAAAAAGAGGTTGCACAGTCAGGGGGCAGCATAAACACCGAGCCAGGGTGTGGGTTCAGATGAAGGCAGGAGCGCTCGGATGTTTGTTGTACATCAACAGCCAGAGCTAACACTTTATCTCAATTATTTCACTTGCTATATTGATGTGTATGATTGCCCTTGAGGAAAGCTGCGAAGCTTGGCAGGCCTCTTATTTTTTTGGCTTTGTGTCACATTAAATGTTTGTATATTTCTTCAACTTTGCTTCTTCCATTCCCTTCCAAAAGTACAAGGTTAATTTCCCCTGAGATTTTAAACTAAATGTTACAGAGAGCTTCAATTTCGGCAGATACAAGACAGTGCATCAGAGGTCCCAAAACAAGACTGACCCACACTGATCACTGGGAGCTGCTTCATCATAGAGTGGAATTACTAAGAAAAATAAATATATCTCACTGATTGTTTTATTCACATATTGAAGGTTTATTCACATATTGTTACTGTGAAACCTAAACATATTTTTTTCATTTGTATACTAACACATGATAGGTCGCCTAAAGAAGGACTGTGGTACTCCATGCATGCCACGAGTGGTGAAAAAGTATGTGAGGGTGTTACAGGACATTTACAAGGACAGAGGGACAGTGTTGATGTGTTCACCTGAGGTGACAAGTGGAGTCATGTGGAAGACCAAAAATATAGGTATTGTTGTGTAGTAGTGAACCAAGGCAATAAAGGACAACATGTCAAAGACAGGGCAGAGGGCAGATAGGCACTAAAGCCAAGAGCAAGAACGACGCAAGAAGTGGAAAAAGGTGGAAAAAAACAAGTCACTGCAGGCACCAGCAAAACAAACCTGAACACAAGGGCTTAACTACTGTGGCAGAAGAGATGGACGGAAGGACGGATGGAAGGATGGATGGTTGGATGGATGGTTGGATGGAAGGATAGATAGGTGGACAGATGGAAGGATGGAAATTGCAGAATTTGAACTAAGAAATGTCTTGAAATGTGCACATGATGCTAAAAGAAAAATAAAAGAAACATTAAGATTGAGGACAGGCGAATGAAAGGAGAAATTCAAATGCATTGAACCGTTTGTGAGTATTTGTGCAGTGCTCAAAACAAATGTTACGAACATTCAGTTCAACCAAACCAGTTTAATTGCCCTCCACTTAAACACGAGAACAGAGGTGAGGTTTCATATTCCTTCCTCCACAGTGTCTGTACTCATGTATATTCACCACTGGGGAAACACTTCTGAAAATGAACAATCACAGACGGAAAGGTCACCGTTGTGCTGGGCTAGTGCATTATGAGAGTGGAATAATTGCTTTTCTAACATTACTTCCCATTGTAATGAAATCCTGGCAGTTGCTGACACTGAGTGACAGATTATGCCACGGTTCAATCACGCATGTGTGTGTGGATGGTGTGTGTGTGTTTGGGGGGGGGGGTTGGGGGGGTTCAATTGGCTTTTGTTGGAAAAGAGTGTCTCTCAAGTCCCAGCATAAATCATTTTCAGGTCCGTCTAACTAATGGCACCAATTTCATCAAGGGTTTGTGCCATTGCATTCTAATTGTTTTGGAGTGAACACTTTTGTCTGCAGAGGGAGACAGAGGGAGAGAGTGAATAGATGCTAATGATTGGTAATATGGCACATTAAAAGACACGTGGCAGAGGCGTGGAGCAGCACTTTGAAGATTCTCATTTTTCTCCCTTCAACTGTCCTTGTTCATTTCAGAACATGGATGTTATTTGTAAGAATGTGTGTGTGTGTGTGTGTGTTTACAATTATGTGTGTATTTAAGCACCCATTTCTTGGCAGCGCTTAGATCTTTAAAGCCCTGCTGTGTTAATCATGGTTTATGTGTGGGAGACATCAATCCTCCCTTTCACTTCCGCTGCCTCACCCAATGGGTTACACACTAAAGCACACACCCACACACAGCCACACAAATCTCTCAAGGGCACCTTCAAAACGGCCGGCCATTGGTGATCAGATATGTTCTCTCGATTTCCTCAGAAAAAAATCTATCACTTATACTGACATTTTAACAGGATCTTTAAAGCACCACATGCTACAACACTCACTTTTATTTCGCAATGTTAAAACCACAGACGGAATAATAATAAAAATAAAAATGGACATCGCCATCACCATGCAGGCTGTGGTTGGAGGATAAATCCTCAAATGAATATTGGAAAAGCTCACCTGTTTGCAGAAATGACGATCAATATAAGTCGGTGTATATCTGGTATTTATAATGTTGGTATTTATTTTTCACACAATCCTATGGTCTCCGTCGTAACTTTCAGGTCTTTATATAAATGGACATAAGGTCAGTTTGATAAGTAATGATTCCATGTGGAAGTCAAAGGATAAAGAGGCAGGATAAACATGATAGGTCATCAGGTCTGATTGATAGCATTGAATGCAATAAAAGAACACACAGGGGGAGATGGCATTCACATCATAGGACACTTTTAAAATGGCTGATTATTTAAAGCATGAGTTGAGAGAAATTTCACAAGATTTTATATTTAATGAGTGTGTTTAGTCGTCTTCTACAAACATCCGCTGATTCCCTCTTGGAGAACCGTAGCATTATCCAGTGTTGTATGTACACGTCTACATAGCAGAGCCGTCTTTACAGCTATGACCATAAGGTGGCGCTGTCAGATGGATTCCTTTATCAAAGGGCAAAAGGCTCGGCCAACTGAAGGAAAACAGAGGAGAGTGAGGAGCACAGGAAAAGGACAGAGAGGGGTAGATGAAAAGACAATGACTTATTTGCTAGTGGCGCCGCCCTGCTGGAGGTTGACCATATGCTTGGTTTAAATTTGAGCCAATTTTAAGACTGCAGTGCAGCTACAGGTGACATAGCATGTCTTGATTAGTTTGTGTTAAAGGTCTGACCTTTGTTTTAAGAAAAGAATAGAATAAAACTTTATTAATTCCCTGTGGGAAATGAAGGAATTAGGTGGAAGTGCAGTAGGGACTGTAATGTGTGGTGGAGATTTGGCAGTGTATTATCGAGCACCAAACATATAAGGAGTCACATTTTGCCACTGTGTTATAAAATAAAATGGCTTTTATTCTAAGAAAAGTTGTTTCACTTTTTAGAACACAGCCAATCTTGAGAGTACTGGAATCAACACGTAGTGTAATTCCAGACTGGTGTTTACTATTTAACTGTAGCCACAGTATAAAGGCTGTAGTGGTGCAAAACAATTGACAGAAGCACCAAAGAACTACCTAAGCTGCAGTGAAACTGGCAGCAGATTTTCACTTACACAGAAGCTGTGAGATTCCTCATGAGAAAAAACACACAGATGTAATATTCACAGGCGCACAGTACAAAGCTTAGGCTACCCACATAAGTATTTGCCATTGTAGTACATAAATTGGCTGCAAAACAGGCACTGGAAATAAAGCTGCAAGGGCATTTCTGCTTCACTGCTTTCTGACATGTAATACTGTAAATGTATGACCTTGGGCTGTGCATTTATGTTGCATTAAATGTGCAAGAAGAGCTTTGTATTAGTAGAAAATGGCTGTAAATGTGTCAGTGTGTTAGCAGAAAGGACTGTGTAAAGAGCGCGTGACGCCAGCTTCCTTGTCCATGTCCCTTCACTTCCCATATCTAACCAACGGAGGAGTTCATGGTGTTAATGTAATGATGATATAATGAGGTGCTTGACAAAAGGGTGAGGAAAGAGCACCAAGAAACATATGCTGGAACGTGCACGCTAATGGTCACACACTCTCTCCATAGTGATCACAGCTTTCACTATTAGGCAAACTGTGATATCACTATTTATGCAGCGGGAAGCTCTCTATTAATCCTCCACAAATCTCACACACACACAAAATTGCACAAGGGTTTGAAAAAAAAAATCCTGTGCTCTGTGTTTTTAGGCCAACAGAGGTCTCCAAATTCACGTGTCAATAACTGTTTAACATAGTCATTAATAGACGTCCATTAGCTCGGGCAGTGAGTTGCTGTTTTTTCCTTTTAGCGCAAGAATATTGACTTGATGATGGAAATGCTTGTCAGTTAAAAACAGATCCAGTGGGTGACAGGAGTGCAACTTATAAATGTTATGTATAAAAAAGCAGAGTTAGCCTAGCCTAGCCTAGCCTAGCCTAGCCTACCCTGGGAGATGACATCTGTACACAGTGACCTTTGCTACAATTCATAATTAAGAGCTATTGTACTCTACGTCAGGGTTGTAGGTAGTCAAGTTCCCAAACGTTTTCATGCCAACAGCATTAGCTACAATGCAACTAAATATGTAAAGAAACGTGAGCTTTTAGGATGTATTTTCTTAGTTTTATTCACTATGCAGTAATTCCACCTTGCAATCAAAGACCTGAGAGTCATGGAGGGTCCACCTAGGGACACATCCCCCTATTGTAAATCGCTTTGGGAAAAATCACCTGCTAAACGCATACATGTAAATGTCAAAATATATTTAATGTGTCGCAGCTGTCACACGCTTCACTGTTCAGGTACCATCGAAAACCTGACAATCCAACTACAGCAGTTTACATCTTTCACAAGTTTCAAGACAAATAATTATTTTAAAAAATATATTTTTTTAATCAAATTTTCTCAGGTCCCCATAGCGCCCCTAGTGCCCACTTTGAACACCACTGCTATACAAAATGCAGCAGAGATATTTTATGTTTTACAGCTCAGTGAGACAGCTGCTGTCAAAAAAAAAAAAAAAAAGGTCTTTCTTTCTGGTAGTTTTAGCTGGAGGGTGGAGGACTCAGATGTACACGTCCAAACCCTGATGTATTTACTGACAGTAGTTTGAGTTATTTATTTAAGTGCTTGGTGATTGCCCCTCATTTTCTCAAGTTTAATGAAATGCAAGGGCTGTTTTGTTTGTTTGAATACATTTATTGTATTATTAAAATATTCTTTCCCAGGTTGTCCCTATGACCCTGGATGTTGTGACTCTTTTCATAATTTACCCCCACGGCAGTGTTGACAAAACAACAGTGTGGTAAGGATTACGCCTTGAGGAACACCCAGAGTCACAGACAGTGGTAGATATCTACTCAGGGCAACAATTGTATTAATTAGACATGATTACAACTCAGATGACTGTGTGGAAGTCTCTTATCTACAGCAGAACACACATTAAAAAATATGTAACGATACATGTGAATTCATGCCAAGAGAAATAAATGCAGAAGCAGTAGAATTCAACTCGCTGAAACCCCGGTATTAGCAAAGGATCGAAATGAAGGACAAACAATTTGACAGGAAAAAAAATGGGCTGACAAGAAAAAGAATGAACCCTGGTTTGTTATTTTCCTTGTCTCAGGTACACATTACCTTCTTATTCACACAAGAACTGCTACACAATATGAGGGAAAACAAACACTGTGCGTTTGGGAGACAACATCATTTTTATTTTATGATTGTTCCTCAGCAGCTATTCCCTGACTGGGGTAAACTTTCCAGACTGCATGACAATCGATGAGGTGAAGCACACACTATACTACATCTGAACACTTGTGTATGTCAAAATACTAGTTTTATCCACAAAAAGTTTTTTAGGTGTTGCAAAGTTCGAGGAACTCAGTGGGTTTGCTAGGCAAATACTTTTAATTACAACTGAAACATTAGTATACTGCAGTTCTGGACCTTGGCTGGTGTTGTTGTTGCTTCTCCCCACTAACCCAGCGTCCCTCAGGGGTAGTTTCCTGAAAACCACCCAGTCACACCTTCCCCATCCCGTCAACACACAAAAGTTTTTTTTTCCCCCCCATCATCCATTGATGAGAAGAAGTAGAAGATCAGATTGACGCGTTTGATATTTATTTTTGTGATCACATGATGAAAAGTCATTTTCAACCCATTTGATAATGTCTGGCTGGAGGCCCAATTATCACAAGACAAATAGGGTAAAACTTTACATTTAAATGCAGAATTCCATCTAATCATCTCATTGATTTTTTTTTTTTTTACTTGTCTTGGAGATGTTCAGGATTTTCCCTAAGTTTTTTCTCCTTTATCCTTGAAGATAAGGCTGGCTCCAGACTTCATCCTCACAAACACTTACTTCCTGTCTACAGTGTACAGATGTACAAAATAAATCACTGGATTTCAGCATTCTCCGTCGCCTCACTTTGCAGAGACAGGTGTTTGGGACATTTGGCAGATGCTTGGTCATCCATCCCTCAACCCCCATTATTTTCCTTCCTGCTGTCTCTGATAGATTTCGAACCCACCCCTCCACAGATGTGTCAAATCGTGCCTCTGCAACTGTCTTCTTTCGGGAACTAAATTAATTGGAGGTAAAAGCAGCACTGGTGGGGGTGTGTTTTTGTTCCCGTCATGTGCCATCTGTGCACTTCTTAATAAATGTGTGTGTTGGAGGGTGTATCTCTGTCTGCATTAATGTCCCTTGGAAATACCACCAGGGATGGAACCTCTGTATTCTGATAAGATCTGTGGTAAAGATCCTCTTTTATCTGCACACAGCAGCTTCATAAAAGCACACATGCTCCTGTCTTTTGTCTTGTCTCACTGTCATGCTTCTCTTTCATTGCTGTCCAGTCCATTGATGTTAGATATGGAGGCCTTTCCAGCAACAATCCACCTGATCTAGATGATACCTCAGCTGCAGTCACTCTCGTTCCACTGCATTACAACAGTGGGACACATTTTAATTGGTGGATAAAAAATGTCCAAAAAAATCATCAAATCATTTTCACAAGGTAAATGCCATAAATCTGAATACGGGGGGGGGGGGGGGGGGGGGGGGGGGTCCTCAGTTTACATCCTCCTCGACCTACAGTGTTTTATGGTGACGATGCCAACTGCCATCAATTTATCAATCAAAATTGCCAACTGCTTCACACGGGAATTCACGAGTCATCACATGGCGCTATACGCAGAAGACGTCTTTGTTTACATTTGCCAGTTGCACTCCATACATTGGATTGTGCTACAAACACTTTCTTTCATTTGTGTTGTTTTTTTGGGGGGGAACTTTTAAATGAAAGAACATTTTAAAAATTAACATTTAAGAATTTAAAAAATGTATAATTTTGTTCTTCATTATGGCTCCCAAATGTTAGTCAGACTTAGATCCTCAGTCCTAGATTATGATGTTACCACTGTGTTAGCGTAGGTGAGTGACATTAGTACTGAAGTACCCTGAAGCGCTGTCTATATATTTTTTTTAAAAATTTGTTTTTTTTATGTTTTTTAATAAATTTATGTTAGCCACCTGCTCAGATCTTTTTATTTTGCCAGTGTAAAAAGCACCGAACGATACCAGACGTTCACTGCATGTTTAGTCCAGCATTTCTACAAAATCAATACACAATCGCCAGACAAAGAAAGACCCAATCAGACGAGCCCCTGAAAACCTACTAAGTCATTGAATTAGGATCTAAATCCTTCACCTGCAGAACTCCATGTTTTCCTCAGTGTCCTCATCATCTGAGGTGTCCTTTCTTTCAGTATATAAAGCATCGATCCCTGTAGAAGAAGTTCATTTGGAAGTTCTTCTTGGAGCCAGCAGCTCTGGTCAACAGAGATAGTGGTCAAAGTCCTTGCAGATTAGTTTCATAAGTTGTTCTAGAGACTTCTTAAATGGATCCACATCTTTCTCTCCTAGTCTCCAGCCCAAGGAGAATGGAATTTTGCCCCCTAGTGGAAAGTTAGACCGACTCTTCTGCGCCTTTATCTGTCTTTGTTTTTCAGCCCTTAAGAAGAATCAAGGTGTGAATTTACTAATGCGTAATCATTGAGCATTAAAGAAACCCTCGGGCTACTGTGATGTCATGCATTAATGTCTGTCCACATGACTCTTCTGTTACTTCGCCTCGCTTTTCTTAGGAATTTCACCTTGGCTGTGTTTGAAGTCTCTGACAAATGTCTGTAAGTTTACTCCGCTGTGATAGTCATCACACGGCTTCCTTTAAAATATTTACATTGCTTTTTTTTTCGGATTACTGGGATTGTTTTAATTCTGCAAATATTAGCTGTCTATATGTATGGACAAAGCAGTGTCGATCTGAGGGTAAGAAGGCATAAGGCAAGAGTTCGCCTGGTTATAAGGTCAGATGGAGTTACGAGTTGTGTCACGTTGTGGAAAGGGA
Organism: Cynoglossus semilaevis; assembly: GCF_000523025.1. Classification (NCBI taxonomy): domain Eukaryota; kingdom Metazoa; phylum Chordata; class Actinopteri; order Pleuronectiformes; family Cynoglossidae; genus Cynoglossus; species Cynoglossus semilaevis. The sequence goes on from NC_024320.1 coordinate 10,939,488, forward strand.
ATTCCAACATAAGTCAATGACCGTACGTTACATACGTCCAGAAACGACCACATCTTACAGTGACGTGAATAGAAACAACTAACCTTAACCCACAACCACCTGCGACATGACCTGACATAGCACTGCTCATTTGATCTATGTCATGGGTGTCAAACATACGGCTTGTGGACCAAAACTGGAGCTCTAGGGTGTGCCATTTGGCCCGCTTGATGAATTTTCAAAATGAGAAAAACACACAAACACTTCACGTTCAGTATATTTTTTTGTAGTATTGTTTAATGAAATATGACTAACTACCCATACATATCTAATATACTTGTACTTCTTTGCATGAAAGCAAAAGGGAAATCATGGACTCATTGTTATTTATTGTTAATTATGTTATATTGTACTTCTGCTCTGGCCCACTTGACATCTAATCAGGTTGTATGTAGCTCATGAACCAAAATGAGTTTGACATTTAAAGAAAAAAGATAAATAAATATTTTCTATTAGTGATGTCACAAGCCCAGTACTTTCTGAACTTGGACTTTAAATGTTTTTATTCAGGATGTCTTTAATCACCTAAAAAGATTGCAGTGTTTTTGTCTGAGCTACCTTTTCTCGCAGTATCTGCAGCGTGTCTACTATGTGTACATGAATTCTCCTTTATACATAAAACTAAATGTTTTCATATAAATGTTCCTCAGTGTCATGACACAAACTTCAATACAATTCACATTATGTTGTCAAATGACAGAGAGATAGAGGGGGAAAAAAACCATGTAGTCACTTGATGAATTCAGTTGTTTTCCACCACAGATGTGCAGAAATAGCTACAGGTTGATGTGCAAATTTGATGCCTTCACTGTTTATACACCTCATGCTGCAACACCGTCTGTCGATTTTACCCTTGAGGGACATTAATTATGGATATGATGACAATGACATGATGATGACTATTTTTTTTCTTCTGTTTTTTTCCCTTTAGGTAAGCTCATCATCCGTCTTCCTTTTTCTGCTTGAAAGTGTGATTGTGGATGGAGCTGCCCCCCCCACGCAGTAACCATGAGTAATGTATAGCTTGTTTATCGTGGGTCTGCCTAATTATGTGCCTTGGTTACATGGTAAATCTGCGTCGTGCCACTGTTGAAGCATTATGGATTATTGAGTGTGTTTATGATACTGTGCTGTTGTTGATTGGAATGCAAATGCAGTCATTATTTGCCAAGTGCCACATGAAAGGAGGAGGGTGAGGAAGATAAGAGAGACTCATTTGACGTGCTTAACTACGGTCCAGTTGCAGATTTTGAAGCATTACCATAGTCAATAGTTGACCACACGGAGCACCAATCGATGTCCTAACGATCCTTTTATTGAGCGCATTTCCAAAATATGCAGAAATAAGCGCCGGAAATAATTAAAATTCATCTTTAAAGCAGAAGAGCATTATTTTTGTAAGTAATTCTTCTTTATATTTATATTTCAAAGTAAATGTGATTTTAAAATATATTTTAAACAACCTTAGGCTTTAACATTGATTTCTTTAACTTAAAGATAAGCAAACCTTTGATGCAAGCATTTACATTAGAGTCTAATGTAAAAAGGAGTGTCCAGCTCATTTTCACCGGGGGCCACATCAGCAGCACAGTTGCCCTTGAAGGGCCGGTCGTAACTGGAAGACTGTATAGATCAGGGGTCCCCAAATGACCCCGGTTCGTGGACATGTACCAGTCCATCAGTCATTTGGTACCAGGCCGCAGTGGGACACAATGAAAAAATGTACTTAATATTTACTAATTTACTTCATGCAAAGAAAGTCCAGTCATATCCATTTACTTTCTTTTTTAAAGATAACCTCGACTCAAAAAGAAGAGAGTCTAAAAGATGTTTTATTTTGAAAATTCAATAATTCTTTGATGCTCAGCACCTTGGTACAGGTCTGTAGTAACAGGTGGCACTGACCAGTTCTTGGAACAAAAAGGTTGGGGACCACTGGTATAGATGTAACTACTCCATAACAGACCAATACATGTTTCAATGTTTCAATACATGTTAACAGACTAAAACTATGAAATATAGGACAGAATAAAAAGAGCATAAAAGAGCATATGATGTCATTTAAATTGTTCTGTTCTATTCTGTTCTGTTCTAATTCCCTAAAGGTTGTCCCTAAAGACTAAAGGTTGACTGGACATACAGCAAATCTAAACCCACTTAGAACGTTTGCCCTGCATATAACCATACATTGGTTATAATTATATTGCTGTGCTCTCTGTGAACCTATCTGATCACTTTGTTTCCCTCACAATTCTGATTCAGACGACAAACAGAGACTTTTCTACTACATATCATTCTCAATAGTCGGACGGCTCTTTTTATTTATTTATTTTTTTTGTTTCCACTGACCCACTTTTACTTTAGTGAAGGAAATCTTTTTTCTTTCACCTCTGGTCCTTAACATTCAGTGACTGCTGTTTTGCCCGCTGGCAGCAAGGTGGGAAAAACATGAGCTGTCAAACATGATGACAGGCTCCTGATGACCCCACCTAATTGCTTCACAAATGAATTTGTTTCATCAAAAAACTTTTTCTTTTTTTTTTTTTTGACAGCCAAACTTAGTAATTATTCTAGCAATTCACTGATGGCCTGCCAGTCAAAACATACCTGAGAAGCTTTCTGTGGAGCTCTGATAAAGTAGAGGAAATGAACTGACCTCATCCTGCCTGTTTCCATCTGCAGTTAATGAGTACTTGCCAAACATTTCTGCACTGCTACTGGTGCTCTTTTTTTGAGTTGCTCCTAATTACGGGAGCTGTTTGACTTCATTTACAAACACCCACACAGAAATGTTCCTCTTTTTGTTTCTTTACCATTCACAAACACACTAAAGCACATTAATTTTAAAGGATTTGTTTTAGGAATGTGACAGGATGCTGCTGCCTTAATCGCCTCTCCTCCTGTTCAGTACTTTGGCCCACATGAGTTATAGTTTGATCACAAAAGTGACCGCGAGCCCAGCTTGGAAACACTGTATTACAGTTTTCCCACTAACAGGTGAATGTCGACGACACCATTTGTAAAGTTAATGAGGCTTTAGATCTAATGGACTCCTGACTCTCCATTCTTATACTTCAGTCCTGTACTGTTGTAAATTTGTAAATTGTTGTAAATGAACTGCTGTTCATGGGATGTTAAATCAAAAAGTTAAAAGAAGAATTCCAACCCAGCAAAAAAGCAGACAAAACAGACAAACAGAAAAAAGAATGACAGCATTTTTCTGTTTGACACAAACCAGGCAGAAGGAAATACTTCATTTGTATTTAAATCGTACTACTACTCTTTGCTGTAAGTCATTTTTCACTCCCTGGGTTGAAAATGTAAAATGCATCATCACTGATTTGGTCGAAGACAACTGTTAATCGTTGACTGACTTCTACCTCTCCTTTCGCAAAAAGTATTTTGTGACGTAGGTTTTTTAAAACGTTGTCTACACATTTTGTCCTGCGTTTTAGTTCATTGGATTTGATTTTCCAGGGTTGTAGACTGAAAAGTTTCAGGCAGTATTTTTTCTAAAGTGATACATTTAGAAGACAGGAACTGGCCAGATGACTTTTGCTCCTTGAATTAGCGATCTGGCCACAGTCATTGATCGGCCGTGAAGCAGTTTATTAGAGAGGGGGGAATTAAAGGAGAGGAAATTAAAAGGGAATCCAGTTATTAAGTATTTATACAGTTTTAAGTGGCTTCTTATTTATGTTTTTGTTTTGGAAAATCACAAAATAAGCTCCTCCCCTCTGTATTGATTAGATATTGTGTTGTTGCAGGACAGTGTAACTATCTGGGGACGATGACATGTCGCTCATGGCTTCGTTCTTTCTATCTTTTTGGTGGTTTTTAATTAAGTTTGGCCGTTTCTCAAAGGCAGAAGGAACTGACTCACTGACCAAGAATTTAAGTTCTCCACCACCAAATAGTCTCTTCACATTGATTCTTGCAACAGATGCGAGTCGACATCTGAGGTTGTGACACAATATTTTCCACAAATATTAAAAAAGCTGCCTTCAAAGTTTGGACAAAAAAATTCAAAGAGATCCTTAGAGTGATGGAAATACTATTTGATTTCTCTGGAACTCTAAATCTGGCCCTGTCCTATTGGTGCTACACCGACAGAGGGATGTAAAACATTAGGACTGCTGACACTGAAGACTGAAATGCAAAGGTCATTTCATTTGTTAGTTCAAACAAAAAAAGAAATCCATTTTTTTTTTAATGAAGATCGAATATATTCCAGACAGCATCTTTTCAAAGTTCAAATCTCCCACTGAACTTCAGAGCTTCAGGGAGCGCACAGAGGATGAAGGAGAAGAGCGGGGATATCAGAAAAGGAGGCTGAAAGGGAGAAAATTGATTCAAAGTCTATCCTTCAGGTGCAGCGCAGGACGGTGAGAGAAGACTTTTATATGCCATAGAAGTAGTGGGTAGAGCTGATGATGGACTTGACTTCTTATGTTGTGTACGTGGTGTGGGGTGATGATGTCTTCAGGGACAATTGGTGCGATGAGACATTTTGTCTATCTTTGAGATGATGTGATTAGGAACCTGAAACAGTTCTACTGAACGGTTGTGATGTCTCCAAGTTTGAAATGTCAACTTCAGGGTGAGAATCACTATTGTTTGAAAAGTCCAAAGTTATCTTGATTCATTTTTTCAGTTAGAATTGAAGTAGTCTCAGCACTGTTTTCAGAATTGTCACACTGTGGCACACTGGCCTGTTTAAACTTCGCTATGATGTCATACATTCTTAACCATAGGGCTGTCAACGCCACCTAGAGGGCCCTAAAATCTTTCAGTTTTGTACCTGTTGGCCACGAGGGCTGGTGGACTGCATAGGTTATCAACTGAAGACACAGTATGTTATTCATGAGAAGTTCAGTTACATTGCAGCTTTCGACCACATGGTGGTGGTAATCAGCATCACTCAGTCCTTTAACAAGCCTTGATGTACAGAGAAGAAGACTTTCTTCTCCTCTAGGCTAGCTTTAGTAAAAGGTAGGGAGAAGTTGTTCAAACAAAGAAATGAAGATGAGCTGCACCCCATATTAAACACATACGGTGTTTACCCCTCCCCCAACCCCCGCTTCAACGTCAAAAAGGTTCTAATCCCATACTAATCCAGCTAGCTCTATTTTCAGTCTTCTTCAACTCGTAGCTACTACAACTTCTGCTGCTACTAGCTGACTGCTAAGTTTATGCTAAACTGACTGCTAAATGTACAAATGTACAATCAACACACTGCATCAAAACCAGTGAGGATATGATACCAGAATTCTTCATTCCTTACTAATACCAATAATTTGCATGTATTTTTATAACATATTAGTCATAACAAATTACATACTTTCTCTACATTACTATTTTTACACATTGTAACCTAAATAGTTTAACTGCTACCACTAAGGGACATTAAGGACAGAGATGTCTAGTGGACTTGGTCCCATGGAGTCACTGCTCTCTACTGGTCAGTGGTCATGTGACATGAATGGATCAGTCCAATTTTACATTACTGAGGGGAGTTTTAGCACAGAATCCTGAAACCCTGAAAGATGTGGACATGATGCGCGCACATTTTTGATATAAGAATTAGTGTTATGGTGTAATCAATACTCACTACTCAGAATGTTGGAAAGATTGACACATTTAAGAAGTAATACAGTTGCTGAAAAAAAACATTTTAAAGATGTACCATAAAATGTGAATGTCAAATGCATAACAAAAAAATAAATAAATATGGGTTGTTTTTTGTTTTTCTAAAAGCAGAAAAGGCAGAAAATTTAAATCCTGGTTGTGTTTATGCCTTAACTGACCCCAGGTAAGGCATAAAAGCCAAACCTTAAGTGGTGTTTTCACAGTAAGTTGCCCCCCTAGCTGCTGTATAAAACACAGGAGATGTCCCCCACGACTCTCCGACTTCAAGCCAGGCCTGAAAATCAAACACATCGAATGAAAGCTCACATCTTGTGCCGAGATACAGCTTTGCTAAAAGGAAAAAAAAAAAAACAAGCCAAGAGGCGCAGGTTCAGGACAGGAGAAGGTTATACTTCTTTTCTTTGATAGTTTCAAAGTGGTTTACATTAATTCAAAGTCAAAGAGGGGAAATGGTGGAATTAAAGCAACCCCCGTGAGCAATAAAAAACTTGGAGTGAGAATAAGGGAGATTAATTCAAAAGTAATACCAAGGTAGAAGTCTTTTTACTGTGCTCATTCTCTGCTAATGTAAGAGTCTCACAGCAGAGAGCCTGAGAGTGCATGTGTGGAATGGCTGATGATTCCTTCACACTGCCCTAAAAAGGCTGTAAAAAAGAAGAAAAAAAAAAACGAGTACCATCAGTTGGAAGCTGACGGCAGTGAACTTTTAGCCTCAGCTTGACCAATGGGCTTGGATGCCACCACACTGAGCTGTGACGGCCTCTTTTAATCAATGTTCAGGGGGTAAAAGAAACACAATGGCTGTGCTTGTAGTGCTGGGTCTAAGCACATACATAAATCTGTGCTAGATCATTTAAACTGGAGTCACTGAGGGAAGATCCCAGACAATTGGAGGAAAGACTTTTACATATCAGGCATACAGGAGTGGGGGAAAAAAAGGTCAATATTACATTCAGCTGCTGATGGCAAGATAAACAGGATGGTCGAACAAGAACAGGGTTGTAACAGATTAAACTGTGTAAAATTGATTCATGTAAAATTCAAGGGCATGTAAAGGACTTGAAGCCGAAGAAAAAAGTATTTTAAGAAATTACCACAATGGGCAGAAAAGACGTAGATGCACAATTTAGACACTACATTATGAAATAAATAGAACAGACAAAATTTTCTGGCAGCTGTATGGGAAATATATTAACTGCTACAGTATGAAGGGAGTACTGCAGTCAAGGAGCACATAAAGAAATAAATCACAGAAATCACATCACACTTATCATATATATATTATAATCAACAGTTTATTTCATAGGTGCCTTTGTCACCCAAGGACACCTATATATTTAGAGTATACAGTATATATATATATATATATATATATATATATATATATATATATATATATATATATATATTGTGGTGTGTTGAGATCAGTGTGTTAATCATCCATAATTTTAATTAGTCACAAAATAAACAGGTGTGAAACATACCTGCTGTTATTATGTTTTCTTTCTGTTCCAACAATACAGACAGAAAATGTTTTTCTCATATTCAGGACTCTTCATTAATCTCTACTAATTAATATTAATCATGATTATTTACCACCATGATTTATCATGATTAATATCTTGAAAAATTCACAGCTGTCCTGTTGTTACCAAGATTAAAGGTCTTTTTTCATAGGTCTTTTTGCCTGCAGCTGTTTTCACTTCCTGTTTACCAAGGTAAACTAACTTGACATAGAGTAAAACCATAAAAGCCTTCCATGTCCTTGGAAAAATAACCCAGATGTACATTAAATCCCCTTAACAAAAGCGATTTTCCTTTCACACCTTAAGCCACTAGGTCATCATCACCTAGTACATAACAACAGGTTTGGTATCACATTTTCGGCCCAAATTTTGACAAAGATGATTAAAAGCTGCTCGTTGTAGCTACAAGGAAAGCTTGTTGCAAGACAGACTGCTCAGTATGAAGGGGAATTTAGCTTTTCTTTTATTCAATTATGCATATTTTTTTAGCCCAAACATGAGGCAAGAAAGGGCACAAAGCGTGCACGGTTAAAAGCCAGCATTTACATTAGCATTAGCATTAGCTTCGGCCCCTGTTGTTGACCACATGCTGCAAATCATTTTCCTTTCTTTGTCCTCATTTTTTTGTGGCTTCAGATATAGAATCAGAAAATAGCAGAAATTGAATCCAAAATGGGTCAGCTGTAAGTCGCTCCCCCTGGTGTTTTATAGGGATAAATTGCATGTTTCATTATTTCCAACAGAGTGTGTTTTGTGGGGCTGACCGGTCTACAAAAGGACAAACAGCTCTGTAACTGGGAGGCAGTGCAGTTAACAGGTTAGTCAGATAGAGTGCACTTAAGCTGACCCAGATTTTTGGTGGTGATCTTTTTTGAGGATGAAATAATTTATTTTTCCTTTTTAGACCAGGAAGCAAATAAAGTTCAGGCACATGTTTGACCATGCGTGAAAAGCACCAATGAAAATGATGAGCGTTATTATTAAATTCCCACCTTTGTTTGGTATGAATATTTGGGCTCGGTGATTGAAGGTGTGAAGTGGCTTTTACTTATTCCCTGACACGCTGCATAAAAACCAACACAGTTCGAGGGAATCGTACTGGCATCTGTCATCTTTTACACTGTGTGGGAGTCACTTGTCTCTACGTCTGTATCGACACGTGATCATGACATCGATTTGGCCTTTCTACAGTTGTTACTGTGACACCACATCTAAAACGATGATTGCTGTCTGCAGTTACCGCCGTGTTTGACATGAACTGTCCTCCAGTTATAGATAATAGGAAAGCTGATTATTACTGATTGATTATTATTTGATCAATAATCAATAATATTATTTTTGAATGTAAAGCTATTACATTTGGGTCTGCTACTCATTCCTCGTTCCCTTCACTACTTATTTGTCTTTTCCTACTCTCACTCCTTTGTCCTCTCTTCTCCCCCTTCATCTTCATCTTCATCTTTCCTCTTAGTTTGTCACCTGTCCTATCATTTAACTCTCCTCTTCTAGTCCTCCATCTCTCCTCTCGGATTTTTCTCCTTTCCTTCGACTCATCACATTTCCAATCATTACTTTCTTCTTTCTTCCTCTCTGATCATCTCCCCTCATCATACCTTCTACTTTTCGTCTCTTTCTCTTGTCTTCATGGGAATCCTCACCCGTTTCCTTCCCCACTGTGACTCTGTTTTCTTTTCCTCCTCCTTCACACACTCTTATTCAATCATCTCCTCTTTACTTCTCACCTAATCGCTCCATTCTTCCTCCCCGTTCCTTACCTTAGCTCTTCTTCTTCTCCCTCTCTTCTTCTCTTTTCTTGTCCTCTCTTCCCTACTCTCTTCTACCCTTCTCATCTTTTTTTACCTCCTCCTTCCTAATGCTTTCATCATCGTCCCTCTCCATTGCGATTCCTTCCCTTTCTTCTCCCCTCTCCTTTTTTCCTCTGGACTGTCCTTGCTTCTTTTCCTCTCTCTCCCCCTCTCCTCTACTCTTTATGCCTTTTCTTATCTTGCCTTCCCTCTCCTCTGCTCTCCTCCTCCTCTCACTCCTCTCCTCCTCTCTCTCTCTGACACCGTTTCCCCACGGAGCTGTGGCAGGTCCACTCATAAAAGAACAAGTGTGCCTGTCCGTATCTTTGACAGCCACACACACCGCGGCGACAGAGACACAAAGACACACAAACCTGCACTTGCACACACCGTCTTTACACTTGTCAGTGTAGTCTGGCTTGATGCAGTCCCCTGACGCACACCACAGATATACAGGGAAAATGTTTTACCCGTCCTCTTGAAACAACACACACACACACACCTAACACACCGCCTCACAGATAATTTAGCCACATGATAGGAGCTCTCTCTGGAGTGAAAACCCACTTGAGGGTGTCTGAACAAAAGCGGGGGTCTCCCAAAAATAAACTTGTGTTTATGTGCCCATAGAAGGAGCGCCTCTCCGTATGCGGGCTCCTGTATCGGTAGTTAAAAAGCTCGGATGTGGAGCGGTGGAGATAAGAGTGACCACTGAGTGTCTGTCAGCTGTGTTTTTATGCGGTTACTTTACAACAGCCCTTGTGGGAGGCCGTTGGAGGAGGGGGTGAGGCACGAGAGGCAGTGTGTCTTCCATCCCTCCCACCGTCCCTGCCTGTGTCTCCGGAGACAAACTGCAAACTGACGATCTTTCACTATTTCTCCCTTTCTTTTTTCCACACTCAGCCCCCCCACATCCCATAATCCCTGCCTGTCTTTTCCAAGCCCCCCCCCCCATACAAGGTCACTCTTCCACCATTGTGTTAAATCCCTATTCAGTTTCAAAAGCCTCATTCAAATCAGTTCACAGAGATTCTGTGAATATTTATTGCATAAAATGGCTGCACAGTAAAGTAAACGAAGGGGAATCAGTACAGATATGTATGACCGATACTAATTTGTGCACATATGTTACTGAGACCTATTTATACATGGAATAACAATGACATTAACCATCTGCCTTCTTCAATAGTCAAAATATTACCTCAATCACATATGTATTTGTATTTATTTCTTCAAAAAAAAAACTTTGGGGATTCATCTTAACTTAAAAACACGTTGATTTGGCAAAATGTTAATTATGAAATTATGGAAGTTCAAAGATGCTCATTTGTTATGTTGCCATACCCCATACATTTATTTTGGCATTCAAGTGTAAGTCTTTCTTTATTTTTTTTTAGGTTTGCAGTGTAAATGCACTTCTTCAACATAGAGAAATGCTGAAGTCATCAATCTACAGCTCTTTTACCAACTGTTCAGGCATTAAGTTTCACTGTAAAGGTCAAGGTGAATGTTTTATTGTCTTCACGGTGTCGTTGGTTCGACCCAAATTCACTGAGCGTCAATAAACCTACGAGTCCTACGAGCTGTGGCATGTCGACTTCTTCAGGATCAGTTGATAGACAGATTTCACGCCCCAGTGGCTCACTCTTCATTTTTGGCTTTACACCAGTGTTTGGTCAGGGATCACAACAGGTGATTATTCTGCTCAGCTTGTACAGAGGAGCCTGGGGGAAGGGGGGGGGGGGGTCAGTGTGGTGGAAAACAGGATGTGTTGGTGGGTTGTCTGTCAATATGACAATGTAACATATTATTCAGCATGTTTTTTGAAAAGGGATATTTACTAGTGTGACTTCTCCAAAAATGTTGATACGCTACTCTAAAACCTGATATGGTGAAGTCTGGTAGGACGGCGGCCCTTCTTTGACCCAAGAACCGGCCGGTATCAGCCTTTACTGCGGACTGGAAATACAACTCCATTGTTGACGGATGATTTTTTCAAAATAAAACATCATGAGACAAAGACACTGCATTAGATTCCAGAAGGAAATCCCACCTACATACGACTTGTGTGTTAAAGGCTCCACCTCGTCACACTGCTGCTGCTGTCACGAGTGCATTTTCCCATCAGGCCTTTTGACTTCACACCTTCGCTCCAACCTTTCTTGCTCAGGCGCTGCTTCACTTCTTCTGCGACCAACGTTGGCCCCTAAAGCAATTAGCCGACAATGTCTGGGCAGCCGTCGGACATACCTCACTGACCCTACTTGTGCTTGACGGATTACAGAGAGGGAATGTCCAGCTGTATGAGCAGTGCTTTTTGAGTGACAAGTGACACAGAGCACAGCGACACACGGAGGTTGGTCTTGTCTGTGTCATCAGTCCTCAGTCCCGGTCCTTGATCTGGAAAACCCTTGGAATTGACAAAGGATTCTCAGTGGCTGTCAGTACACGTGCACTGTTAATTTTACTTTCAAGATTATTGTTTTGCCATCAACAAATCCAGTCGGTGAGTAAAAGAAAATATTAAAGCGATTGGAAGGAGCACTCTGACTCACAGTTATGACCAATTTGAGCGCAGAGATTCAAACAGTGGATGTAACAGCTCCATAACAACATCGCAGACCAGATAATGGCACAGATTTATTTGGACTGCCAGTAGATCATGTAGTGTCTCACATTGTTTGCAGTGAGCTTTGTTTGTGGCTAAATGGATTTGAAGAGGCGAGTTTTATTGGCGTCGTTACGCTTTTGGCAGATCAGACCTACTGCACATAAAACTAGAATTTGAGTCATGGCAGGCGGCTTGCTTAATGTTTGGCCATAAAGTTTTTCCTTTCACATCTTTAACCTCTTCCATCATTGTGTAATTTAAAAATGAATAAACCTGAAAGTGGACTGATTCATTTTTATAGTCCACTGGAGCAGTTTTGACTCTTTATCATCCATGTAGATGAAAACGAGGTGTTTGTTTTAATTGACTGCTCATATGTGAATGCATCGCACAGCAGTCGGGGAGTAAAAACTGTCAACAATTTGTTGAGGGAAAATTTTCAGCGGTTGTGAAGAAAGGCTTAGGACAAAGGATTTTTCTTACTGGTGATTTCACACTCGCCCGACGGTCATTCTGATTCGAACAGACACTGTTGTCACATCGGACATAAAAATCTGTAAAAACAAATGATAAAATTAAGGATATATAAGTTAACCTTTCTGTGTAGTGAACGCTTCCTGCCTGTTGAACAGAAAGTGAGCAAAGCTTTTACACTGATAGTGTACTGAATTTAATGTGTGGCTTCAATTCTGTCCTTGTTTCAATGAAGAAATGAACACAAAATGTTGGTGAAATAGATTTCAACAAAAATCCTGACTGTGTTGTTAAAATGAGAACAGAGACTTGCATGTTCAGCGTTAAGGTGAACCTGAAACTAAACCCATGATGGCAGTGAGATACTGGACTGCAGCAGGGAAACAGCACTGACTGATCAGTTGTGGTGAAAAACAAATTACAGAGTATCAGGTTTCTGGATCAGAACGTTTTCAAGTAGTATTTGACTGAAACGCCAGGCCTGATATCAATACTGCCACTGGTGACGGTACAGGAAAACTGCATTTCTAAGGTCTCCCTTTTTATGACTCAATAAAACTGGATGAGCAGAAGTGGAATGCGTATCTGCAGCAGCTGAAGTGTGTTTTGTCACCGAATAAACGTGTAGCATCGACATAGCCAAAAATAAGACTGATTCGTCTTTTCTTTTCGATCTCCAAAGAAGTGTTAGTAAGAATCATGCACAGTTCCTACCTCTTTGGAGGAGCGGCACAAAAGCTACTGTCAGCCTTCAGAATAAGATTTAGTAGCTGGCAACTTATTTGCGAAAGCTGTCTAGCAAAGTGTGTTAGTCTGAAAGATTCAATTGCCCTCACTTTATTAAATAAAGCTGAATTTGGCAATGACAGTGCAATAAGCAGACTCTCTTTCCCACCGCTCGCTCTCAGTCTCTTCCTGTTTCCACTCACTGCATCTTTTCCATCCCAGACCAAACGGCTGCTGCATTGCAGACATTGGTTTGTGTGACTCTTTCACCAGGCCCTCACAGGTACGAACACAAACACTGACTCCTCTCAGAGATGTGGCCACTTTCAGAGAGGTGATTTTTCACATCAACTAGTCCAACAGTAAAGTGGAAGTCGAGTTGACAAGTGGATTAATGATGTCATCACATTGACAAAGGAGGAACTACAATGATCATTTAAATCTCCATACCTTACTTTCGTAGCTTTTGCAGATATGTATTACATAAGTGGGATTCAACCACACTGCACAGTCGCTTTGATTTTTTTTTTTTTTTAATGTACAACTGGAACTATTGTTCCTCAGCGCACCACACCAATGATGGGCACTTTGACATCTTCCTGTGTTGCACAGAGCAACGTTACTAACCATTTTATGAATGATTATAACTATTGTTTAAGTCGGGGAAAAAATATCAGCATTAGCCAATCAGCTGTTGGCTCACATAGAAGAAAAAACACTTTTGACTTGTGGTGTCGACTTGTGCCGGTCCGTCAATGCCCTACTGTCTGGGGCAGACAGTGTGTCTGCCTCATGTCGGTTTGATTCATTTTGAAATTGGCTGCAGTCGTACTCACACAGGCAATGTCAGATGACAGTTTTTTGAACATTCCAGCCCATGGTCCAATAACACAGAGGTTGGAGGATTAAAAAAAAAAAAGTACTTTGTTGTTGGAGGTCTGTGATCATTGATGAGTGTGGACAACAGAGCCCCGACCAAAGGATTCTTTAGACATTAGCTATGTACAATCTGCAAAGGGAAAAGAGACATGGTGATTTCTCAGCATAAGAACCCCCCCCCCCACACACACACACACACACACACACACACACATTTAAAAGTAACTGTTTTTACGCAATTTAAACTTGTCCAATGTATGCTAGCATTGGCAAATTTGGTCAGTTGACAGAAGTGTGATTTTCTATGTGGGGAGAGGCAGGGGGCGCACTGCACAGGGCTGCTACTGCTGATCCAAGCAGATTGAACGGGCGACAGAAAAAACGAGAGCGACAAAAATAAATTAAGAAAAATACGGCCTCCTTGACATATTAATTTTAAACCTCTTTCAGCAAATCTGTTTTTTGCTGTATCTTCTAATCCGTCACATTTTATTATTAAAAAAACATGTTTACTACAAATCATTTGTTAGTAATACATAAGCATTTGAAGTATTTAATAGTAAAGCTAAGATGAAAAAATGTGAATAAAATATTTGGCACCAACTGCATCTTAGAAAACAAACAATTCTTGAATGTTGAGCGTCTGAGTCACCGAGGCCTCACACTCCCAGTCTGGCTGACTCTCCTCTCCCCTCATCTGTCAAGCGCACAGCATCACCTCAGGGGGCCTCTCACAAAAGAGGGTGCCTAATGAACGTGGAAAATGAGAACACCAGTTTGACGAACTCTGTTACTCAATTAGTGCAATTAATTTTCCTGTGGCGCCGCTGAGTAAAATGGAGGCACGGATGATTGAGCCACCGTTTCGCTATCTTATTTTTATTTTTAGGCACCTGCCTGCGTGCATACCATATGCTGGGCTGACGATGTGATTGTGTGTGTGTGTGTGTGTGTGTGTTGTGAATAGTAGATGATAATGTTTTTCATTACTTATTCACAGCGCAAGACACGTTTTTTTTTCTTTTTTGTTTTTTTGCCATTTCTCCTCCTAGAAAATAACTCTCACATCTGATTTAGCCTGAATCCAAATTACAAAGCCCTGTTTTACAACGCAGAGATGTCGGTTAAAGATTGACGAACTTAAACAGGAAAGTGAAGTGATCTGTAAAGATAGGATTATTATTTTTTTAGTAGTGCAAGATTAGTCAGAGGAAAGAAAACAGAAAATCTGCTACAGAATATTTGACATTCCAGAACATTGACATCTGTCCTCGAAGGGTTTTCCTTAGAAATTGAAGGGGTCCTCGGCTTACATCGGACTTTCGTAGCTAAGGCTCGACGTAAACAGATTTCTGCCATAAGTCAGAACTCAGTTACTGTGCTGTACATATGCTCCTAGGCTAACACAGTGCTAACATCATAATCTAGGACATAAAATAATCAGAAGAATCTGACACACCTGGGAGCCATAACGAAGGGAAAACAAACTAACACACTACACAAATGAAAGAAGGAAATCCAAAGTATGCCGTACAACTGGCAAATGTATCTTCTACATAAAGTATTGCGTGACGATGTATTACTCCGCTCTGCTTACCAACCAGTTTCAGTGCAAAATTTGTTTTAATGCTATGTGTCAGAAAGATGGAACAACTTTCTTAATAAAGTTATGGGAGCTAGCAACGTAATCACGAGGATGCTGTAAACCGAGGACGCTGTAGGTTGAGGACGCTGTAAACCGAGGACGCTGTAAACCGAGGACCCCTAAACAAATGTAGTATAATTGAAACAAAGTGGAATACTTTGTCCAGTTTGTTTACACACAAACTCAGATGGTTTGTTACAGAGGATGGATGTGGCCAATGGGCGTTGGTTCTCATATCTTTGGTTTTGAATCTTTAGCAAACTATTAGCTGCTGCTGTATTAGTGATCTTGACTAAATGTTCTAGTCTATTCTATCAACCTCACCAGAAATGACCAAGTCCTGTCTTCACTTGCTTGGTAAAACTTAGGACACACGAACACTGCTCCATAAATACAGACCGTTTAGTACGAACTCGTAATCTACTGCATACTGAGTCCAGGTTTTTGGCTGAAGCAAGTGTTTTTTTTTCTGAAGCCATTTGGCCAAACCAGCTTCTTGCTGCCCTCCCAGACCCGTCACCACGCAACCACGTCAAAGTGCCTGGCGTAGGGAGACCAACAGGCGGTCACCCTGCATGCACGCAGATGGTAGGGCAGTCAGAACAGGCTGTGAGCATGGTGCCCCTGACTGTTCCCTCGCACACACATATTTCCATACATATCCACGCATGCACAAAGCTGTCGACTGTGGCTTTGTGTACTCACAGCCAGGCAGCGCACAGCTCCTGTTTTGCTCCCTGACAGGCTTATTATTGCCACTCTTGTTGTAGCTGTTAGAAGATGATGTTCCCAGGTTTGTAATTTGTTTTGCAGGAACATACACTGGCAGACATGGAGGTATGCTAATGTGGATCTTGTTTTTAAAGGTGTATATCACCGTGGACAAAAACTGTGGGGTCTTTAAATCCATTAATTTGTTTTGAATACTATTCCACTGGAGCTAATCACAGTTGGACCGATCTTCCTCCCAGTGAATCACCAGTTCAATCTGCTGTTCTGTCAGTCAATAAAAAACATTTTGTCTTTGGAGGGAGGCTTCTTTTGCTGCATACATTTGATGGATATTACTTGTACGCAGCCACTGGCCACAACTCTGAAAACCAACCCTGAATCAGTTTCCTTTTATGAGCTTCACACGGCTGATCTGCAGCCTTTTTCTCCCTCTCCCGAGCGAAGATGAGTGATCTGCCTGGAAGCACCTTAAAAACACAAACAGGGCTTTAAGTGACAGGTGGGTGCTCTGCGCCACCAGCGTGGCCGCGCTTGGCAGGCAGTGGCGACAGTCGTCCTGCTGCCACACAAGCTGCTCCTACTGGTGAAGCTGCAGGGGGAGTCCGGGCATTTCTCCCTGTCCTCCACCAGCTCCATCCATCCTCTGAATTAACATCAAATGGTTTTTCCTTTTTTTTACCTTGGAAACTTTTCTTAAAACCCTTTTCTCCCTTTTTTTTACCTTGGAAACTTTTCTTCTTGTCATAGATGTTATAAAACCCTCACTTTTATCTATTAGCTGTCTAGGTATTAGCATTAAAGCCACATTTCTATATATTAATTTCTATATATTCTATTATTATAATGTTAAAACACCACAGGCGAATAGGAGCTTTACTTCAATAATCTACACAAATTATTTGGCCGTACATGTGACGGTGTAAAAGAAAGACTGAATTTTTTGTTTATAATTCCAAAGATGAGCAATTTTAATTAGCTTAAAAACACAACTCTAAAAAAAAACATTTAGGCAATAGATGTTGTTTGACATGGAGTTGCCGTGCAGAAGAGAAAATAAAAACAGAGAAGAATGTGCATTTAAAAAGAAGACAAAAAACTGTTAGTGCATCAGAAAACAAGGCGAAGAGATGGAGGCAGAGAAACCACAACGCTGTTCCTGAAGAAAAGACCTGAGAGAACAACACCAGTGAGGTTCCACACAGACCAAGTCTTTAGTTTTTCCAATTATGAACCATGGCTTTCTCGTAGCTAATGACATGTACTGAAGACAGAACGGATTTTTTTTCTCTTTTTTTTTTCACTGCAGTGTTGAAACTTCTGAAATGTGTGTTGCTGCTCCAGGCAGTGCGTGAGCCAAAAGATTGTAGTGTAACTCATTTAGGGAATCTCTCCTGCCACTGCTAATACAATAAAAGCCTAAATAATATTGACACAGTATCTGCCTCGTCGGCCGTGCTGCTGCCTGCCATTAAATATTTAACTGCTACTGCAGTTTACACGGGGAATGTGCACTGGTTCTATTTTGTATTTGTTTGCCGACTCCCGACATGGAGATTGATGCTGCAGGTGCCTTTTTTTCCCTCTTGCGTTACATCTTCACCTCTCCTGCTCCTCTTGGCAGCCGATCTGTCCAGTGTCTGTTACAATGTGTGTGTATGTGTGTGTGTTTAAAAGCAAGGAGTGGAAAGGCCTTCAGGTCCTGTATGCTGGAGGTCTTGGCTTATCTATGTGATTTACTGTCCAGCAGTGCGAGGCAGAGAATGGCAGACAAGGCATGCTATCGATCCATGGCCACGGCACAGGAAAGGGAGTGTGTGTGTGTGTGCACATACAGTACATACACAAAAAGACACTTAGAAACTTTTATCAGGACACAGAATTGCCTTTTGTTCTCTTGGGTCATGGGATGATTTATGACATGCAACCATACTGACTATGTGTCATTGTGTCTGTGTGTGAAGTTTGAAAAAAAAAACAAAAAAAAAACAAAAAAAAAAACAAGGGGTAATGCCTTTTGCAAAACTATGCCCCTGCAGGTAGTGTAAGATATGCCTCTTGCCACATTCATACAGCTTGGATTAAGGCAACTTGTGTGTGTGTGTGTTTGAAACACTCAGAAATAAACGCTTGTTGTCAGGTATCCTGCAGAGGAACCCTGTGACTGTTAGTACTTGTGCCTCCCACATAAGTGGCAATTAAGTGTTGGACTTGGTCCATTAGCTGGTAATTAAAACTTGGTTGCAGGTGTACGTCAATAAAATGTAACAGTTTAGCTGCAGTACGCCCTGCAGCCTCCTCCCACTGTGATGTCATCAAATACAGCTCACTGAATTCAAGCAGGCTCTTGGATTATTCTTTTGAGGAATTATTTGTCTCGAGAGTTTTTCACTAATCTAGTGATTTTTTCTTTCTCGATGATGATGTTTCCAAAAAAGCAGCCAAAGTAGGGAGAATGCTGTGACAATTTGTTTTTTCAATTTGCCAAAGTCGGACTTAACTGAGTGTGTGCGTTAATTCAGCATCCTCCAACTTAGTTCTTCATACTTGGACATTTACAGCAGCTTTGTGTTTCGGGGCTAACATTACTGCCATCTAGTGGTTTTGTAGTAGACATAAAATCACTAAAGGCTATTATTAATCCAATGTATTATTTTGTTTTCAACAGCTTTCCTTCTTAAGAAAGTTTGCATATTCATCAGCCTCTAAAAACTGAGAAAAACAGATAACTCCAGTTGGTGTGAGCACACCAACACGTTGAAAACAGGTTTATCCAAGATGGCTGCCTCCTTAAATAGAAACTCTCCATGTATGGTATTGACAGACAGAGGTTCTGCAGATTCAAGTTTTAATTTGACTAAATTCTTCCCAGATAAATTTTTACCTGTTATTCACAATGCTGTAGCTTGTATTCCTGCACTTCAGC
Organism: Cynoglossus semilaevis; assembly: GCF_000523025.1. Lineage (NCBI taxonomy): Eukaryota > Metazoa > Chordata > Actinopteri > Pleuronectiformes > Cynoglossidae > Cynoglossus > Cynoglossus semilaevis. The sequence continues at coordinate 10,958,497 of NC_024320.1, forward strand.
AAAGTCACCTATGGTAGGATCCATCTTTTGTTTCTAGCTCAGCGTACGGCCCTCTGTGTGTTTCTGTGCCAGTAAAGTGTGCCTTTACAGCAGTTTAAAAAGTGTTTCATTCAGATCCAGGAGACATCCCTGCTGCCTCTAACAGATGTGATCATACAATACCATGCAGTCATTGCTGGAGGCTAACACTCGTAGACAGACAGGTGATTTCTTTTTCTTTTCTTTTTTTTTCTTTTCTTTTCACATCTCTCTCTCTAAATGTCATTACACATCCCATTCTCTCCGTCTGTGCATCTGTTGTCTCCTCAAAGAGGAAAAATAAAACATCCTTTTAGAACAGAAATCCAGGCAGAAATAACAGCTGAGAGGGGGATAAAAATACATATGGAGTGAAAAGGGGAATACACCATATCTGATGTGAGAGTAGCAAAGTGCCAAAATAGACGAATGGAGCCATTAGCTTCATCCATATTAGCCTGTCGTTCCAACTTAAACCATAAGTAAAAATGATTGCTACTTTAGGAAAAGAAAGAAAAGAAAAATGATGGTTCATGATGTGTCGTGATTTATATTTATTGTTTAGGTTTTTAAGTCAATGTTTTCTCATAGAGGCTAACCAAAAACATGGTTCAAACCTGTTGAGGCGGTTATTGTTCTCCGTTTTTCCTAAAGAACATTCAGATTTGACACAGTTTGACATCAGGTTTGTTATATTTTCTTGGTAAAAATACTTTAAAAACAGGTCAAATTCCACTTAAAATATAGGCATATTTCCTGAGGGAATTAGATTTAGATATATCCTAGAGTAACTTTTAGTTAGTGAGTTAAACAATTCACCTTATACTCAAGCCAAAGAATGATACCTTCAAACAGGTGAGAAAAATCTGAAATAACTGTCAAGTATCATTACAATGTACGAAAGACTATCTAATTTAAAAAAAAAACTGGAAAAACTCACAATTAAATAAAAGGTAAGCACCATCTCAGTCTGAGATCTCAGTCTGAGATGTTGCTATCCCTCTGTTGCTATCCGTCTTTCTTTTTGACAAAGAAAAACCCAGTGCCCATGGGAGGAGGAGAACGCTGAATAAAACCTGCTGCCAGTGACACTTTCAAGTATTCCTCCATGGATTCTCCCCCGTTACATGACGAGTTCTAAAGCTTACCAGAAGGTAACGGAGAACCAGGCAGCAGGTCAATAGTAACGTCATACGTACGATGAGGAGGAAGAGACGTAGGTTTCCCTCTACGTTAGAAAAAAAAAGAGAAATTACATAAATGGGGAATTAGATGAAATGGAATTATCTCAAATTGATGGGAAAATACGTCATCTGAGAGGAAAAAAACAACTTCTTCAAATGAATGAAATGCTTTTAGAAAAATGACTTCGTATTTTTATAAAATACTTAGTAACTACTTTAAAATGATGTTCTCTATTTTGAGTTACGTAATTCAGATTCCTTCTTTATTTTAGGACTTTATTTTTCCTCAACTTTGAAGTTTGTACTTTGGTATCTCAGTATATGAGATTTATGTAAAATAATTTAAGCGTTATCATATTTTGACTAACTGTATAATTTATGTGTGGTAAGTTATCCACAATTCCAAATTTTCTCATTCCAATTCAAATCTAGCGTACAATAATGTACGACATCTCCTGTAATGCATGCTGATTTCATGACCGGTATCCTTGCATTCTTATGAATCACTTGGACTTCTGGGATGTCTCCCACTCTCCGTGTCCCTGAGTGATCGAGTTGACACCCGTGACTAACAGGCTGGAGTTGTCTGTACTGGTGTCACCTTGTTAGATTTGGACTTCATGGTTTGTTCCTGTTGATTAAACATGTTCAGGTGATAGCGTAAGGAAATGAAATAAAACACATTTATTGTAGAGTGCTGTCAGGATGTGTTTCTCTCCAAGTCGCATATTCAGAGAAGCTGGAGTAATGAGTGCCTGTTCGAGGCAGGTGTGTTTGTAAGTGTTTATCAAGTACAGTCCGTGTGATTGGCCAAGGGCTGATGGCCAGTGGCAGGGAGAGAGGTGATGGATGGCCTGATTAGGGGTCTGGCAGGGCTCTGCCCACAGATGGGCTGTTAGGTGTGGGCATCTGGCCCTGGCATTAGACACACACAAACGCACATTCTTTCACTTTCACACAAAGTTTCCATGTACACATGCCTGTGTAATTGGACTCTTCAGATGAACATGACACGAACATGGAGGCTATCAAACCACCATCTGCCTCTTGTCCTCCCCTCCTTTTTCCACCGTGGTCCTCCCTCTGTCCTTTTGACACTTCCGTGTGTTTCGTTCTTCATACTTTGCTCATTAGTCAGTGTAATTACCGGGGAAGGGGAACACATTAACATGGCAGGCGTGTTTACATGCAGCACGGGTATTTGCCCCAAATCACTCAATGTTGAATTTAAATAAACACAAACAAAATTTTTGAGACTGCTACCTGGTACTGGGATAATAATAACAGTGACATTGTAGGTTTGTAGATAGGTTGCGGCTTTAGTATCAGGACTGGTTATAAAAGGAACTTCAACCAAAGTCTGCCTCAGGTATTTCAGTTTAACTGTTGCAATGTAAGAAAAAACTCTGAAGATCTCACCTGTCGTGACCTGTGGTCGTTAACAGGCATGTCTTGATCCAACACCAAAGCCCAAATGCTCAACTTAACTTTGTGTGACATGCCGTAAACAGGGACACTATCGCCTTAGCAACAGTAGCCCGTGGTCTGCTGGAGGAGAAAAGAGGATATTGAATTGATATCTGCAGTAGGACTGGCATCAGTATTGGACATGAAAGTATCGATCCGACCCTAGTTGTTACCGTTGTGAAAAATATTGTAAGTGCGAACCCCCATGATGCTTTTTCCACTTCTAATATACCTGCCTTTGGTTTTCTGTTCTACTCCTGTACTACTTCATCCGGTGTGCTGTTCCACCCTGCCTCATTTCCTGCCCAATCTCCACTCAGCCACCATGTAATTTAACTTCATCAACCTGCTGACATGACGCTGAGGGGAGCCTCTTTCACTGTGTCCTTCTATCAGTAAATTTCCCAGCAGGGCTTGAGACATCCAGGCATCCCCCCTTCCTCCCCCCTGGAGCGCGCTCATCCAACTGCACACAATGTGGATCCCTGTATTTGATAGGCTTTCCCCGTTTCCCACTGTCACACATGATGATAATGTCATGTGTCGTATGCTCATTCAGCCTCAAAGTAATATCATTTGTGACTTTTTTTCTTTTCTTTTCTTTTCCTTTGCCTTCAATAAAGCTAATCACAGCGCTTGGCTTTGGATCGCGAAGGGCGAATAGGGGAGAGTTGGGGGAGGAGGAGGAGGTGGGATGTACACTGGGGATAATGGCATTTTAAGGGTGGGCAACCACTCCCATTACTTATTATAATGAAAAACTAATGCACACACCTTTAGCCCGGAGGCACATGTGTGCATTAGCGCATGTAGGATTAGCTGCCGAGTGCAGGGCTGCATGCATATTTCTAGGCAGATAGATAGATATTTCAAATTCTTGTGTAGTTAGAGAGATTCAGAGCCTTTGAGTGTGAAATTCTTCCTGCGGGTGATACCATCTGAGAGCCGGCGTTGAGTTAATTAAACCTCAGTGAAACAGATGTAAGAAGAATAGAGCCAGAGTCTCATCCAGTCACGGTGCAGTTTCTCACTTATGAAGTTGTTCCATTTGACTAAAGAGGGGTTCAGAAAAAGAGTTGAAACAAGCCACACATTTAATGGAGAGAGAACAGATTGTCAAAACCCAAAATGGGAAAGTCATTATTTTGAAAGCAAGGATGTTTTCAGAAGTAATAGATGAGTAATGTGAGGGTACTTGGTCCACAAGTATCTCTTATTTGGGACATTTTTACTCTTTTTTTCTTTTTCTTTTTGGTCTTTTCACGACTCAGTGCCTTCTTCCTCTGGCTCACAGTGGACTAAGGACGCTGCAAGTGAACTGACTCAACACATCCTACACATGTAGAGCATATGCAGTGACAGGCTACAGGCTCATAGGCAGACTCCCACCAACTCCCTCATCTGTGGTTATTGAGCAGAGCAGACAGGTTGGGAGTAAACAAGGGGATGAAAGTGGGTGATGTGTCTGGAGAGATGAAGGAACACATCCGACTGCTACTCCTCCTCATCCACCTCAGCATTTGCTTCTTTGCCAAATAATGTGATTTTTTTGTTTTGTTTTTTTTGTCTGGATATTTCCTGACTAATCACATTCTTAATGTTTTGGTTTTGATGTTAACATTTTAGTTTTAGTTTTTTTCTCATCAATGCTTAACTTTGGTAATTTGTTACAAATTTGACTACAGTCTTTAGGAGGCCTAACCAACAGGATTTCCAGATTGGTTTATTATTGGTTAATGGTTTAATCATCATCAACACAAATACGTTATAAAGTTTAAAATAGCAACATAGTTTTTTTAATACTATTTTATTAATAGTATTTTCTTTAAACAGCTTAGAGTTTAAAAAAAAAGTTAAAAAGAGCCATAATGGTTTCAATGATAATATTCAAAATATTAAATAAAGAAAATACCAAAAACATCTAAAAAATTTAAAAGATTGTCAAAATGGCTTCAACTGTTTAATTTTACCAATTAAAAAAACCATGATAATAGCCAAAAGAAGAGTAAAAATAAGTCTGTTCGGAGCTTAAGAAAAACTGAATACAAGAAAAGAAGTTAAAAATAACTCCAAATGTGTGACTCAAGAGCGGGCCAAAGCTGAAAATTGGACTTAGGTAGTGAGTGAGTCACCTTTTGATTTTATTTCATATTTATTTTATTTATATTCATACTCTTGCATAATAAATAGTCTTCAAAAAACCTTGTTTGATTTCATCTATCTCAGTGTGTGTGTGTGTCTGTGTGTGAATCCACGTTTCTCACAACAGTATGTGTGTTGTTCTGTTTTATTCTGGCACATTGTGTTTATTTTTAGTGTGACACTGCTGGGGCACCATCAGCATCAGCATCAGCATCAGCACTGAGTCTCATTTTATGATGCAATGACAAAGCCTGTGCAGTGAAACGTAAGAACATGACACATGCTGTAGGATTTCATAGCTCTCATGTTTGGTGTTCAAGCAATACTATATATGTGTGTGTGTGTGTGTGTAGGGATTATGACATGCTTGAAAGATATACTGTGTCCCTCACCCTCCACCAGGTTTGTACTATCAAGGTCAGGACCATTATACTGTGGAGAAGGGGAAAGAAAAGTGGGTCCTTACACACTTGGAAGATTGCTCTTATACCCTGTTGTTTCTCTCGT
>NC_024320.1:10963859-10990414 GCF_000523025.1 Cynoglossus semilaevis
CATAATTACCCCTTTAAGTCTTTCAGTTATTTTTTTTTTGTTCTCTCTTCCTGGGTTTTGTTACATCCTCTCTTTTCACACCGCTCTCCAGCAGATGTGCCTTATAAAATACATGTTGTTGTGAGCCCATAAACATGATTCTATTTTTATTTGTCACGAACACAAGGACGAGAATGACAGAGCAGTTGTGTTGCTCGCCACTATTTTTGTAAGTTGTAGTATCTTCTGCAAAAAAAAAAAAAATCCAACAGAATCGACGTTCTATTTCCAACTCACTGTATTAGCACTTCCTCTGATGTTGCATTAAAGGTTGACCAGACCAGGCCTTTGGTTACAGTTCCTTCTATGGCACTTTCAAACACTTTCTAATGGAGTAACCAAATAAGTTTTAAGTCCGAGTACACCTTGTTCAACAATTTTATATTCATGTTTCTCACAGTTCGTACTGACATTTTGGCATTCCTTACACTACAGACTTGATTCCGTCCTCGTTCTTGCCAGTTAATAGTGAGGATTATGCAGAGATTTACTGGATACTGGCATGTGCTCAATGCCAGCGTCCAGTTTGTCCCGCAGAGACAGATTTATAAAGTTCGAATTAGTTGTTTCTTTTGCTTGAGGAGACAATTTTATTGGCACAAATCATTAGGCAGATACATCGTTGTTTTTTTACTGCCAATGAACACTCAGAAAGGTGTCACATCAGTTGGGTTTGATTGCGAAAGTGAAGCTCAAGGGAAATATGATTCATTTTGTGAGGTTGCTTTAATAAAATCTCATGTCCCAGTTGAAGCTAAGCTGCCAGTCACCATTAGGCGTATCCCATTCTGGCAACACAATACACAAGTAGTGAGACTGCTTGGAGACAGTTGGCAGAAGAAGAGTGGAAGATGGTGCAGCAGAGAGCAGATGGTCTGAAGGCAAAGCTTGGAACATGAACCATCCATGAACCAGGTGACGGAATCTGTTCACTCATGGATGGACTTGTTCACTGATTCTTGGCTGTGTTGGCACGTGGGTCCGGTCAACCCTACATATGGTCTCGCCAAGTTTGGGGCTCGGTCTAGCTGTGCCATGCGTCCAACTCAGGAGTGGGTTCCAGTGAGTCTGTCTGGTGTAATCTGTCACACACAGAGAGATCAATGTTTACGGGTCATTCTGCAGCTGAATCCCTTTGGGGGGAAATAGATCTGCCAAACAAGTGGCAATAAACTAGCAGCATTTACTTTAGCTAACAAAGACAAAATGTTTATTGAAATATAAAAAGGGTCGCTAGGTTTACGATGTCCTCAACCGAAGGCGTTTTGTGCTTACATCACCACCTCCCATAAATTTATCAAGAAAGTCAGACTCTTCTGATGTTTTTATGTCCTAAAGTATGATGTCACCACTGTGTTAGCGTAGGTGAGTGACGCAGGTACTGATGGACAGTATGTGAGTTCATCGCTCTGTAAGAACGGAATTCCGATGTAGGGCGAGGACACCCTGTATTGACGTAACATAACACCTGTGATAAAAATGAACATTAGCAGCATTACCCAAGACTGTCTTTAGCATAGGACAGTGCAGCTTTGACTTTAGCAAGCACACTGAAATAGCCGTCTTGAGTGGAGGAGTACTGCAGTACTTTGAAATGCTGCTTGTCATAGGTGATGTAGGTCTAAAAGTCAGTACAAGTCTTCTTTTTTAACAGTTATACTGTCGTGCTGAGAGAATGATAAAATATATGTTCTGAGCAGTTACAGCTTCAACAAACACTCCAGACGTCCGATCCTCACGAGACAAAAAGTGCCATGTGCTATCGACAAATATTTCCATGGGTTTTGAACAATGCTGGTTTTCTACTACAGAAACTGTGCCTTTGTGCACAGAGGAACCTGCTAATTCAGTGTTTCCAAACCTTCTCTGGCTAGTGACCTCATTTTGACTTTCCAGCAACTTCAGAGACTTTTTTATTATATTATTTTGTTGTTTTGCTATATTATATTGTTTGTGATGTTTTTAATCGTAAAAAAAAGAGAAATAACTAGTTTGTTTTTTATCAATTACTAGACGTTTGAGGTGACCCAACATCGGACACAGAGTTTAATACCACTTACACTAGATGCTCATTTTAGGTATCGACGATTTAGGTGTCAAGCCGGCTGCCACATCATTTGTTGTTACAGGTGTGTGTGACATTAAATAAAAGTGTTGTTCTGGTTCTTTTCCGTTGTTCCTATCCCATTGGAAACTTACTCTGTGAGAAATTGAACGGTGGATTGGGCCAACTCCCTTTTACAAAAACCACTTTATCTTTCTGTGGGCTTAAGTGTTCCTCTCAGACAGCGGCTGGGGCCTCCCAGAGCCCCTGAGTACCACAGCCAGGCCTTGATCTTGTTTACTTAGTATTCCATCAGAGCCCATAAACTGGGAAAAGGAAGGAACAAGTGTAGAAAAAAGGGAGAACAAGAGAAGAAATAAGGTGCAAACCCCAACCCTCTGCATCCGCTCTCCTTTGCTCTTTGACACTCAACGCAACTTCCACCTCCGGTAACTGTTCAAAGGCGAGAGAAATGGTCTTTGAAGCGGCCATCAGTGTTATAATCTTATTCTCTATCTTTATATCTTTATTCTTTATTGTGTCAGGCTCAGCGCTCTGCGGGTTTGTGTGACTTTTTTGTCTGTGAGTTGTAATATAAGAGGACGACGGGAAACATTAGGAAACCAACGGGTGTTTCTGTTGAAATAACAATGAAAAATCCAAAAGTAATATTTTCTTTCTTCGGCACCTATAGCCATAATTTCTTTTCACACTTTTGTTTCCTTCTTTACTGTCCAATTTTCTAATAATAAAACAGATTCATCATGTTTTATTATTTCTTCGACTTTTCTCAGAGTTCCACTTTCACTACGACAGTTTTTGTGCATACAGGAGCTGAACTCAGAATGAAACCCAATGTGCAAGACACACACAGTAAGAGCCAATCACAGCTGTGGACTATTGTTGTTGTGACCAATGATGAAAGACAAGCTGAAATGAATTCTCTGTGTATTGACAACGATGACCTCAAATAGAGGGAAAACCTTGATGTTCGATTTAAAACTTTAACAGATTTAGCCGGACTCACCCTTTATTTTCCCCCCTCACTTACTTTACACAGACTGTGAGCTTCATTAGATTAGTCTTCAAGACATCCCTCTGTGGTTAGCTTTTATTTGATCTTTTTTTTTCCTTTAAGGTTCATTATTCTAAAGCAGAAAAGCTACACCTTTTTAACCCAATGAAACACATGAAAAAATATTGACGCGTATCAACCTTACTACATATTTTTCACAACATATTAGTCATAACATATTACATGAATTAATTTTACACAATGTAAGCAAAATAGTTTAACTGCTGCCATTAAGAGACAAAGCTCTTGATTGGACATGACCCCATGGAGTCCCTGCTCTGGTCTGGTCTGGTCAGCGGTCATGTGACATGGATGGATCAGTTCAGTTACTAAAGTGACACGTACTTTTTTGATTTATAAGCTAGCACTTTATGAGTGTAATCGATACTCTAGAATCAGTACTCCCATTACTACCCAGCACATCCCTGTTCTAAAACCTAAGGAGCTGCTCGTCCACCAACTGAAATAGTTTCTATAATCAGTGTCGGCTTGTCTATAATACACCTAATGTTGTTGAAAAGTTTTGTTGTTGGACCAGTGTGTGTTCCTTTAAGGTGTTTTATTCTCATTTGCCCCTTAGGTGTCTCTCTTTTTCATACTAAGAAAACCTAAAGTGTCTGGGGAGGCTCAGGGAAAAACATTTTATATGAAAGTCAGAGGGAAAAAAAGAGCTAATACAAAGTGACCTGGAAAGTGTAGAACACAACACGAGAATGGCACAATCCACCCAAGATCTTGTCGACATCAAATATCCATTTGACAGCTGGAGAATAACACGTCTTCCCTCTTTTTCCACTCCAAAGGTCAGGGAGTCAGAGCAGAAGACTTCTTCCTGGAGTTTTCAGTACAGGGGAAGTCGGGTGACGTTGCCTCCGTGTTTCTTTATGTGAATATGATCTGTGTGGAGTCAGAGAACATTGTTCCATCTTTTGGGAGAACAACTTTCAGTTTTAACCTCGACTCTGAATTAGAAGAACAGTGGATTGTCTCTTTACCCTCCACTAAGTTTTCTATTCAGTGTTGAACCTCAACTTAGAAAAGAACTTGACTCATACATTTTCTCTCTTATACTGTATATTTTTATTAGAGATCTGAAGTTTTTCTCTAAAGTTACTCCTTTATATTTTAGTCAATGTCTTTGACTGCATCTGGTCCCTGTTCCTTTGGAACTTGTGTATTTTTGGTGTAAAATCTTTCTTTTTACGTAAGAAAAAAACCTTCTTTTAAGTTTAGTTGTCCACACTTTGTAGATTTACCTCACGTAAATAGTGATAGGAATGTGAAACTTCTTTTGCTTGTAATGCTGTCTGCGAGTGGAAACAAATGTTGTGGAAGTCATAGAAAAGAACTGTTCCTGGGCGAAGTCTGAGGAGGAAGGGCATGGAGTTTCAAAGACAGAGATGAGTGACGGTGTTGGTTGGAGAAAGAGTAAATTGACGGAGGTAAAAAGATGAAGGAACATAGAAATATGTTGGCAGGAGAATAAAAAAAGGTGCAGGCCAAACTACTGAGACCTTCAGATTCCACAGGAGGTGAAACAGTATGGCACTTTTTGTTTTGGAGGAAGTGGATCGATTTTCCCCCTAGCGTGACCTCTGTATCACTTGTTGATCTTGCCAAGTGAAGCCAAAGTCTTTTAACTTGAGGTGGAAATACATCATCTGCTGAATATAGAAAAGAAACTGTGAAAGTTGCCAAATGTTCTCAGGCGTGGTGCCAGGCTAACAGAACAACAACAACATTTGAACCTATGGAGGTAGCCTTTTGTTTATGCACATCTGTGTTTATATTGTATTTCTTATCCGCAAACAGTTTTTCTTTTAATAAAAGAGAGTCCGAAAATACAACCGTCGGTGTTGAATGCACAAAATGTTCTATTTCTTCGGGGTCTATATCCTTTTTGAAAACACAAACAACTTTGTTTTCTTAGTTTGACATAGAAAAATGACCTAATATTCCCGTTCCAGGGGGAGTTTAGGTCAAGTGGTTCATCAGGGTTGAGAGTTGTACCGGCGAATGATTTCATCCTTGGCTGAGTAAAACTAGATTTCCAAAGCTTATTGTATTTTTCTTTTAATACTAAAGACCTATTTTATGTAAGCATCTCAGTGGATGCACAGAGAGAAAGCTCAGCAGCTTGGACCAAACGCCACCTTCGTTCTGTGTAGAATGTTAGGGTCTAGTCGTGGTTTTAGCACTTGTTTCATAAACAGTATGAAGAGAGGAACTCCTTTGTTGAGTTCCATTTTAGAATCACAATGAATGTAGATGCAGTACCAAAGCTCACCCATAGTCAGCAGCTCAGGTCTGCATGTTGATTAGGTCCTCGATTATGATGTCACTACTGTGTTAGTGTAGGTCAGTCACAATGGTACAGTTCTGATGTACAGTATGTGAGTTCTGGCTAAAATGGAGCACCATGGGAACAAAACACTGATCTAAGTCCAGGAGCCCTGGGTCATACTAACATGACCTTCACCTTAGACCCACTGCTTCCACTCAGCCTTTTTAAATGGAATAATAATGACTAGTGTTGTCTGCCTCAATGATACAAGTCACCCTCAAGGCTTACAGTAGGTGAATTCACAAATTACCTTTTAACCAACAGGTGGAAAAAGGGCGTTATGATTGCAGGTAAAGGTTAAAGAGGGACGTGGGGGGGAGGGGGGGGTAGCCTCTGTGTTTTTCTGTTACAAGTTCTAGAAAGAACTGACCTAGTGCTCTGTCTGGGCTTGGTATATATCACAGGGCAGTAAAATTGATTCCATCTACCCTCGTAAATTGGCATCTCCCTGCCATAAAACCCCCCCCCCCCCATCCCTCCACAGACACGCACACCCCTCTCCAACCACTGGCTTCACACATGCTTTATGACAAGGAGATCAGAACACTAAACGAATGTGGACGAGGGCACCGTAAATCGCTCAGGTGAAGGTGGAGATACAGTAACAGGACAGGAAGGTTGTTTCGAAGGCTGACTCTTTGACCAAAGACAAAAAGTGAAGTTCTGGCCTTTGGGATTTGTACTTTTTATTTCAAAGGTTTACAAACTGCCACATGCTGTTAAAATAAATATTGATGTTTTTATCCCATTTTGATTTACATATAAATGAGGAAAATCGACCTGAACACACATCTAGTGAGGTTTAAAGATGCAGAAATCACACTGTTTACATCTCGTCCAAGGATCCGTAAGTAACAGCACAGTACTGCGTTACCAATTTACTCACTTAGCACACATTGTTTTTTTTACATGGTCAGGTGAGGAATAAGATTGTACTCAGAATTCATTTCCACAGCCGTTTATATGGCTTCTCATTTGAAATCATTTTGACGGCTGCAATTTCCAGATTACAGGAGGATAAAATAAAAGATGCAGTGTTACAGTGGAGAGCTTGGCATGCAAACCAAATGCCTGTATTATGAGATAAACTTTAATTGAATTCTGCTCCCAGAGGAGCCGGGGCTTCTTGGTTATTGATTTATGTCACAAAGAAGCTTCACATTCTCCATCATCTTGTTTTTTTTTCACCAAGAGTTGTTAAAAGATCAGTGTAACTCCTATTCTCCTGTGTTTAATGACACATTTACTGTGGTGTATTATGTCTGCGGTGTCTGGATCAGCATTCCTTTGTTAAGGAACTCACAAGCTGTGTTCTAGTCTGTTCAGAGGGGGAGATTAATTTACCTGCAGGGGGCAATTGTGCTCACGCAAACTATTTTTGAGGAGCCGTTTTTCATCCTTTATGGGAGCATTTAATCAGAATCCCCGTTGAAAAGAGACAAACCCCGGCATTAATTTTTCGAATTACGACAGTGTGGCTTGCAATATGCTGCTCCTGTCATTTCTCCAGGCCTTGTGCTCAGGGTCAGTTTTGCAGCCGCCGCGGCAGTTTTCTGGTGGTTGGTCGAGATGGAAGAGTGGAAACGGCAACCAATCTTAGGGTTCCTGTCAGGGTTTTCAGTCACCTCAAACATCCTTGAAACTTTTTCCAAAAAGTTAACTTTTGAATGCAGCTGTTGACTGCCGACACGTCAATGTGAGGGAAATCTACATTCTACCTGTCTGTATCGCAGCTTACAGCATACGTTAGAATAAATGTCCTGAAAGGTTTATTTATTTATTTATTTTTGTAGAGGTTAGGTCAGTGAATGAGGAAATATTTTCAAAGTGAAAGTGAAAGTTAGCCTTTGTGACCTTTGCATCCTTTTAGAACACTTCGGCTCTCAATTCTCAATTCTCCTACATGAATGACCTGCTACAGCTGGTGGACACAGTTTCCTAATTAATTAATTTGAAAAAGTTCATGTGTCATTTCCACATCTTTTAGAATAACTTACTACATAATAGCATTTGTGCTGCAACATCGCCTGGTATTCTTTGTCCTTTTATGGCAGCAATTAATTTATTTAGGATTTCATTGTGTAAAGATAGTAAGTAATGGAATTTGTTATGACTAATATTATATGAAAAATTAGATTAAAAATGTGCGCTTATTATTCCCCTAGATCAGTGGTTCTCCAACTGTTTCTACTCTGTACCACCTGAGAAAACCCTGATCTCTGTGAGTAGCACCATGATGACCAACATTAGAATACAGCAGCAGAGGCCTTCACTGTTAGCTTCCACCACAGGAGAGATGTTTATTCATTATGATGGTTATTTATTGTTACCTTAACACTGAATCAGACATTTACATGCATGGTATGTGTCGGATTTATTCAGTTGAAAATGTAAATGTGAAAATTTGAATTTTCCCCACATACCACTAGAGATCCGTACCACAGTCTGAGAACCAGTGCCCTAGAGGACTTGTAACTTTTTACAATCTGATTTTGGTCAGATAAGTGTAAAAACAAATGAAACCACTGCATGTCTTAGGGAGATGAGACTTTTCAAGCCTGTAAAAGTTTTGCCCAAATCCCAGAAAAGAGAATCTGTAATACCAATGGTACAATGGCAGTAGAGCCAAGAGTTGGCCCTGGATTAGCTCGTAAGTGCAGCAAACAGGAGGGGCACATTTTCTCTTGATGCCATCGGATGACTGTTGATGTTTTGCCATAGCACCAAATGCCTTGTGTATTATTATTTTTCATTTATGGCACAAAGTGTGATTCCTCCACTATGGAAATGCAAAACATTTAGGACACATTCCTATTTTAGTAAATAGATTCCTTTAATATTTTTTGTCAATGTATCATCATCAGATGGAAATGACTAATTTTGCGTTATAACATGACTCCCACCTGAGCTCAGTGGAGCCCAGCAGGGCGGCGCACATAGTCCTATGATTATTCTTTTATGTTCTCCGCTGTCAAACTCTCTTCATTGTGCACGAAGTGTGAAACACAAATGGTCGACCGACGTGACGAGCGCTCTCTCGAGGTGGTGGAGGTAATCATGCGGCAGCACCTCTGGCAAGGCTAATTAAGCCGACACATCTGTGCTTTTTTTACCACATCTGGAACAGGTGGCAGCATCGCCTGTAGAAACTTCCCGTGTTTACCCTTGTTCTTTTCTTCTAACTCACCTTGTGACTGCACCACTCAACTATGACCACCGCAAGGTCGCATACAGAGAGAGTCCTTCCTGTCCTTCCCACAGACTAAAACCTTTTTGTTGAAAATTAATGAGGCATTTCACTTCTTATGCTGAAAGCCGGTCATGAAAGTTAAAGGTGGAGTTTAAAGGCTGCCCTCTGGTGTTTAAAAAAGTAAAAGCCTAAAAATCCTGAACCTCATTTGTGAAAATCTTTTTCAGTGAGTACTCTCACGTCCAATTTAAACCCTGTGGTTAGAGATGCATCCAAGCAAAATGGAGTCAAAGACAGAAGCAGTGTGGTGGGAAGTGACAGGGACGGGCGCTGAATCACAGCCAGCAGGAGACTTCAGGAAGCTGCAATTAAGCCATTTGCCCCAGAGAAGGTTCTTTTCATCAAGATTGTGATGAAAATTAGCTTTATTTAAACCAAAAAGGATCAGCGACTGTGAGACTCTCCACAAGCGTCATGTCTTTCGGTTTACACTTCCCACGTTTCACTTGCATGCTCTGCATCACACTTCATTATCTCCTTTTCATTTGGAAATTGTTATGGGATTTTCTATTCACATTACTTGTCCTGGATGATTGTTGGTGACCCTGCAGCCTTCACAGCTTGTCCCTTGAGGCTTGATGACATGCTTATAACAAGGAACTTATTGCAGTGTTATTGCCCAAGCATCTAGAAGCTTCCGGGGGCCTGAGGGTGTGTGTGATGGCGCTGACAGGTCCTGGGGACTTGACTGTCTCTGTCAAGGAGCCACAGGGTCGGTTCGATGCACTTGTCAAATGCCACTGTGAGGGAGCGCTCACTTTTCCGAGGGAGCGCTCACTTTTCCGCTTCCTTTTTTTTTCTTTTTTTTTTTTTCTTTTTTCTTTTTTCTTAAGTGCATCATTTTCAAACCCGTGAATAAACAAACATGAAAAAGGAATCAGAACTTAGCGTGGTGCAGGTCATGCAAATGCAAACATGAAAACCAAACCTTATTCTTACAGAAGCTGTGACACACATATAAAGCACACACAACCCGGTGACTCCTTTGGGAGCCCTTCTGACAGCTCTGCCCTGAGCTTCCAATCCGTCTTAGGGAGCTCCAAACACCCAGTGCAATTACTCTTTCTTGCTGACTGCACCTGCACAACATAATTGAGAAAGCTTCTGGGGCTTTTGTCACTTAAGGTAAAGATGTAAAAGAAAAAAGTGGCCCTGGCTGAGCTGCA
Source organism: Cynoglossus semilaevis (assembly GCF_000523025.1). Classification (NCBI taxonomy): domain Eukaryota; kingdom Metazoa; phylum Chordata; class Actinopteri; order Pleuronectiformes; family Cynoglossidae; genus Cynoglossus; species Cynoglossus semilaevis. The sequence continues at coordinate 10,973,778 of NC_024320.1, forward strand.
GAAATGCAGCACAGGGCTGTGACACGTCTGCGGTTGTGCTTCACCATACAGTGTAAGCGTGTGTGTGTGTGTGTGAGTCTGGGTGTTGTCATATCTTTGTAGTGTCAGCTGAAGGACATGGCATCGGACCTTTGAGGGATTCTCCACAGAGACTTTTGTTTGGATGAATCTGCAGGATCTGTTTTTTATTTCATATTTTTGCTTGGTAAACTCACACAGTCTTAAAACAGGGCTGTCCAACTCATTTTGGTTCACGGGCCACATACGGCCTAATTAGATGTCAAATGGGCCGGACCAGTACGATCATAACATAATTACATATAAATAGCAATAAGTCCATGTTTTTCTCCTTTGTGTTCATGCAAAGAAGTACAAGTATGTTAGATAAATCTTCATATTTAATAAAATATAATTTTACTAATCAAATCCTGAACATGAAGTGTTTGTGTATTTTTTTATTTTCAAAATTCATCAAGCGGGCCGGATTGAACAACCCAACGGGCCTGTTTTGGCCCATGGGCCGTATGTTTGACACCCCTGTCTTAAAACATCTTATATTCATATTTTATTCACCTTTAAATTTTTGGTTGAAGAATATTTTTCATCATGCCGGCTCCCTGAGACTGAGTAAATACCTCACTCCTACTTTAATGAAAAAAGCAGAGGGTCATTGTCCATAAGGAAATTAAATTGGATCTCATTACATTGGTTTTCTTTTCTTTTTTTCTCATCACCTAAATTGTGTTTTTTTTTCTTTCTAAAGAGAAAAGATAAATATGTTATTGTTTGCTCCCTAAGTTGACTCACTATTGCCAACTCTTTGCCTTGGTGACATCACACAGGCTGATGAATAGTCTGCCACAGTTGCCATTTAACTTGTTGGTAAGCAATTACAAAGCTCACACTGTGAAATGAACCTGACTGGCTAAAATGGCTGTTCTCTGTGACAGCTTTAATTTGCAGTGGTGCAGTTTTGTTTTTGTTTTTTCCCTTGCTTCCCTAATCTCCCCACACTCTGTTGCAATGAAAGTAAACTGAACAAGGAAACAGTGTTGAAGTGGGACACATTAAATCTTCACTGCAACTCGATTTTTATCAAATACAAGGGAACAGTGACAAGTTGTGTTTCCTTTGTTTTACGGGGATGTAACCATTATCATGTCTGTGGAACTGTAAAAGTAAAGGCAGCCCCCAGTCCAAGTGTTAGCTCTGTAGCAGTGGCACAGTTAGCCACGAGTGCTAAAGCAAATTACCATTATAATACCAAACACCTTTAGTCTCCTGAAAGGTGGACCAGAAAAAAATGAGCATCTGGAAACTGCAGAAGATGACGGGTTAGTTGTCACGTGGCGACGGTCAATTCCTGTATTAACATATAGTAACTTCATTTTCCTGAAAGGTGCATTTGCATTTCTAAGGTTTTACTCAGAGAAAAGGTACTGCAGAAGAAAAACACGTGAGACTAATTCAGAACGTGTCTGCTGTTATTCAAAAAACAACAAAGAAATCCACCAGCTGTGAAGTGAGAGAAGTCATTGATGTTGAAAATGAAACAATGATGTCAAGTGTGGAGTTGATTTAGAATAGTATTGTTTTCATATGTAGAATATAAGGATTTTGGTAAGTGTTTGACGTTTAGTGTTCAGCAGTGACTTCTTGTTGAAATATAAATGGCATTATGTCAAAGCATATGCTTAAATCATATGCGCTTTGGTCATTGTTTATTAAAGGTGTGTATTAAGTAATTCATGGAATGCACAAAATTACAAACAGTAATTTTCAAGGAAAGCACCAGTTTGTAATACATCATTAGTCAGTCAACTGCTTCTTTAAATAATAATACTTCACTGTGGTAAATCTGCCTACTGGGTGGCAGTAATGGAAATTGTAAGATTTATAGCTACTGGTAAAACCTTAAAAATGACAAGCGAAGTGGGAGTGAGCAGCATTTGCTTAACCTAGCTTAGTCTTGAACACTGACAATTACGCATGTTTGAAAAAATATAAATAATAGGTACTGTAGTAAAAAATGTTTAGTTGCAGAAACCAGTTTAAACACAGTAAGAATTGATAGTGTGACTCTTATATTTTTTATCTTGGTGGTTGTGACAGTGGAGTTAGCCCTGTTAGCCCTGTTAGCCCTGTTAGCCGTCCCTAACAGGCTCTGACTGACCAGTGCAGAACATGGTAATGTTAATTAAAAAAAGGAAAAACACAAGACGGAAATACTGAACTACACATTCACATTATACATCAGTGTTTTTAATGCATATTTAGCACCACCCCCTGGGCAAAAACGGTTGACGTACACAGTATAATACAACAAAACACATAATACAGTGTATTTTACATTGAAGACTTCCCACACAATCACTCCACAGCCCCTACATTCATCCCCTGCTGAGCAATAAACTCTTTTTACTCACCACAATCCACAGCAAAGCCTTTTATTTTTTTAGTAACCTTTTTATTTTTTTGTTAAACACTTATGATGGACCACTTTTGTTACCTTATTCATTTATTTATTACGATCCCCAGCTTGGTTAAAGGTAGGTTTGGTTTACCCAAGACAGAGAGGAAAAAATAAATCCAACACATCTGCCGTGTCCCTGACAACTGACTGGCTGAGTTGTAATTTTCTCTCTCCCTTACAGTCCCACACACACACTTGAGGGCACTGTGGAACTAAACAGAAAAAACACACAGCCGTCTCAGGAAATCATGCACACTTTTGCACAGCTGACAGCACATGTCCGCAAAAAAGTTTGTTACACGCTCCCTTACAAGGATTTTTTCAAGGCTACGAAAGAGGCACAAAGTGTACTGACAATTCGGCAAACACTCGGTGACATGTACTCTACATGTACACATACTGAATAACCAGGGTAAATAACTCAAATACATGGAGAACACATCCGAGGTGACACTAACTGTGCTCCAGCAAATGCTGTGACTTAAAGAATTTTTTTTAAACACTTTACAAAGGAATCTATGATGGAGTAGTAGGGATGGAGTACATTGAGAATAGAAAATAATGAAATACAATTACAAATTAAAGTAAGAAATGTATGAGAATGAGGTTGTGTAATTACGTTACAAGTCATAATTTTATGAGAAAAAAGTCTACAAGAATAAAATCATGCATCTAAGAGATTAAAGTTGTTTAATTTAGATGACGGGTTTGAGACAAGAGAAAATTATAATCATGTGCATCAGAGTGAGAAAAGTGGAGCATTTGTACAAATATTACAAATTTATACTCGTAAACGTATGACTTTTTTATCATATTATAAGTTATAAGTTATGACTTATTTCTCATAAACAACTTCACCCTGATAAATGTATGACTTTAATCTTCTGTAATTGTCTTTATGTTTTTATTCTCAATGTATTTTCAATTTTTTCGATTATTAGTACACTTGAGTACTTGATGCAAAGGCTCAGGGGTAAAGTCTGAATGTTAGAGGCTCAAACAGTCCGCTAGCGTTGGCTCATAACACGTGTAAGGTTTAGTACTAACAAGACAAATACTTGTTCCATGAGTTGTCCTGGCCCATCATCCCTCCCACTCCTCTCTCCTCACCCCTGTCATTGCCACAATTCCTGACTCATCAGGCACTATTTTCCTGAAGCCCCCCCATCCGTTGGCGGTACGCGCAGCTAAATTATTGTCCCCTTTTTAATAAGACTATGGATTGTTTGAGGAATGGCAGCGGTGTTGTCGTTGATTATATCGAAAGCCTGTTGTTTTATATCCTGTGAATGTCAGATTTCTGCTATTTACATCCCTCAACGCCTGTCGCCGGTGAATGGTTATTGATTTTAGCAAAGATGAATGGGATGGCCATGAGGAATTAAAAACAAAAAAACACAAAAAAAGGGCCGGGATGTTGAAGAGGAGGATGGAAACAATCCTCAGCTCAGCTGTCGTACCTATTCAAAAACTAGACACCACATTCGCAATCAACATTCCAACATCAACATTTAAAGAGATGTTGGTGGGATTTTCGTTTGTGTAAGCACTGTAATCTGATTGGTTTTCTTGATGTTTACATCTGTGACTACATTCTGTGATTAGGTGTTTGAATTATCAGCAGAAGCTCATCACTTGAGCACAATGTTCTTTTCCTCACAATAATACTCACAGTTAGAGTTTAAACGTGACTGTCAGTTTCTTCCCTTCCATCTTCAGTGTTGTTTGTTATTTTTGCTACAACATATAAGAGCGAAGTCATGCCTGATTCAGTTTCATGGTCTTTAAATTCTCATTATTACTCACTTACGCATGACCTAAAGCAAAGGCTGTCAAAGTGTTTGGCGCTCACCCCCTCATGGGTAGCTGGGCTGTTGTGGGGCAGATGCACCGAAGCAAATAATTCTCAATTTTAAATTTTCTTTATTTACTTAGTGTGACTCATTGGAATTACACGGTTTTAACTTAAGTTAGAATTTTCTCTACAAACGGGGGGCGCTGCAGTTTGGGAACCACAGATCTGAAGTATTACTCAAACTCAGTTATACTTGTACCCACAACACTACATTTGAGAGATGTGCAGTATGTTCTGTACCTGTAGTATGATGTAACTTTGTTGCTCTAAGTCTGAACTCACATACTGTCCATCAGAACCTATGTCACTCAGCTACGATAACACAGTAGTGACATCATAATCTAGGAAATAAAAATCAGAATGATGTGCAAAAAGTTCCCAAAAAAAACAACACAAATGAAAGTTTTGTCCCCCAAAATAATGTCAGTCAATGATAAAGAAAATACTGTTAAACTCTTTTTTTAATTCATTATTATATTACCAGTAGGGAGAATAATCCCACTTACAAACCATTTTACTTATTAAGATTGTGTATTAAAGGATTATCTGCCAAAGATTTGGTTTTTACTGGTAAAACTAGTGTGAAAAAATCCACATAATCAGGAGAAATATCAGACAGATATGGAAGATTAAAACATATTCACAACCAAACTGGGGAATTTGAAAGGGAAAGTGAAAGAGGCTAAGAGAAGAGCAGCTCCAGGGAGAGGGAAGATTGAAGAAGGGACAGAGACGTGTGGCCGAGCGCAGCCGTATGATGACATTTTTGATTCTCTCAGCAATAAAGCATCTCCCAAAACACACACTGTCTGGGTTTGGATACAGGCCCTCACACTGACACTGCCTCATTTGCCTTTCTGTTGCTTATTACCTTTAGACCTAAACTTGTTTCCTCATCTCGAGAGGGGGAGGGAGGGTCCTCGCCCACTTTGTGTTTGTGAGTGTGTGTGTTTTTGTGCATGTGTGCACGCTCACTGTGTGACACTTTCATTTCTCTTTGGCATGTTGTAATTGTGACACGCCATTTCACTCGGTACACAATTTGGAGGCGACTGCTGGGCTCGGGAAAAACTCCAAGTTCTTGAATCAAAAATAATTTGATTTTGAAAGAAAGAGTCAGAGACGGTAAACACACACGCGGGCGCACACACACATATGTGCTCGTGCATGCGCATCATGCATATTTATACCAAAGGCATGTCCTTTTAGAAACACATGGTCCTTGTGGCATAAATGTTCTCAAACCTTCCTTGGTAATGATTTGTCCCATATGGTTCCCACTAATATATTGCTTGGAGCCAACAACGTGAACACACACACTAACTCCCCCTGCCGCACACACACCCACACAAACACACAGTTACGAGCCCCGCTTTTGTGCTACATTAACTGCAAACCTCATTTCCCCACAAAGAGAAGCCAGTGGCTGAAAATTGGCTGTGACGAATCATTAAACCTGTGTCTGCCTAACACACACACACACACACACACACACATGCGTGCATACACTCACCCAGTTACTCACTCCATGCACCTGTGTCAGTGTAGCAGGTTACACTGTAGCACATGCTGAGAAATGCTCGGCGTTCTGTCCGCCGAGGTCCAGCGTTCACAGATGAAGGGGATTTCATTGTGTTTGTGCAGACTTTACATTGAATTTAAGCTGTAATTTTTAGGATTTTGGACTGACTGACACTAGAGGGCGTCGAGTGGAGCCATTGTAAGGAGAATAAAAAAATTAAAAGTAGATTTCAGTTTTAAGAGGTAGTGATCAAAAAGGGTAAAAATCAGAGAAGGACAAGCAGAAAAGAAGGTGAAGTTGGAGGTGGAGGTGATGGAGGAGAGCCATGCTGGGAGATGATTGATGGCTGTCCAGGACCCAGCCGTCCAGAGCTGCTGGGGACAAATTAAAAGACTGCTCTTCAAACGCTTTGAATAATTACCATAAAAATTGAATTGCATCTGCTTTTATAGTGACCACACTGGGTACATTTATTTAATGGGAAAATGTCATGTTTGCCCTGAAGACACTCACACAACTAAACAACTACAGGGCAGATCATGATTAGATCTGACCTGAAAACAGACAGATTCTTGTTTTTTTTTATATAAACAACCCAGTTTTTTCAATCAAACACCTCAAGTCGGACATATTTACCATTTTTTGAATATGTTACATACATTTACTATGACACCTCTTGAAGGATACGTGACTGTATTTTGTTGGATCACAAGAATGTTTGTACACAGTGATGCAGTTTTTCAGGATGCTTTGTAGAGAAAATAAATAAATACAGTCTAAACTTAGGGGTTTAGGAATAAAAATGAAAATATGACAAAAAATGTACTTTTTCTTTGCTGAAACAGAAAGACAAATAACAGCGTCTAGGCCAGGGTTTTCAACCTTAGGGTTGCAGCTCCATGTGAGGTCACCTGGAATTCAATTAGTGCCACCTGAAATGTCTGCTAATTAATAAATTAGTGATAAAATCAAATCTTTTTGAAATTATGATCAAACACCATACAATCTTTAAAAAATATATATTTTTTATTCAATCAAGTTCAAATGAAATGCAGCATAAAAATATATCCAAGCTGGCCCATCGTGATTGGCAGCTGTCGTCATGTGACTACACTGTGGCCAGTTGAAGATCCTGCAGTTGCTCCTCTTACAGTTCAGTATTTATTTTCAGCTTTTTAACATGCACACATAATGAATTTTACTTTTGAATTTCTATCAATAACTTCTCCTCCTAGGGCATTTAAAAGAAAAGGATAAATGAGAAAATGTTTTGTTTTCATTTTGAGTTCAGATTCCATTCTTTCAGACACGTTTGAACAGGAGATCCTAGTTCCATCTGTCCCTCAGTTACATTCTAAAGATGAACATTCATGTTGTTGAAATGTTATCAGTTTAATAAATATTGGAGTAGATGCTACAGCTCTAAGACGTTTTTCAGTGGATAAACACTGGGCTCCCATCAGTACACAACATCAGAGATCAGGAAGAGTGAAGTGAAGCTACCTTAGAAACAGCGCCTCCACACCTGCATGAAATAATATCTAAAACAGAAAAACTTTTTCATTCGGGGGATTCCTAAAATCGTACACAAGGTCATGCTGACCTTTTTATGGAGTCTTTGAGGAGTTCTATATATAAACTAGTGCTGCATTAAAATCTACATAAAAGACCTGCAATATCATAAATTTGACATTCATTATTAACAACGTGGAAAGACTTTTACCATTCTATTAAGCGAGGGTGACCTGCTTTAAAATAGAAAAGGAAGTATACTGGTGTTTAATTTGTGCCATTAGTCATTTCATGCTTTTAGCTAGAGTTACCTTTTGTCTGTAATGGAGATGTCACTGTGGAATGAAGGCCTTCATTCCACAGCAACTCTGTGAGAGAGCACTGAGCCTGTAAGCTGTGTGTCTGCCTGGTCAGCACTTCCTCAGGAGATGATGTTGACGATGGTGATGGCAGTGCAGATGATGGTGGAGGCGATCACAGGGTGGAGCAGGAGAAGGATGATAATAGTGAAGTTATAGGAATGATGACAACAGTGAAGAAGAAGATGATGATGATGATTGGTAAAGTGGTGATGATGATGATGATGATGATGATGAGAAGGAGAAGGAGAAGGAGGAGAATTATGTTAATAGTGTGTGATGTTAAAAGTTATAGGAATGATGATGACAATCAAGATGATGATGATGATGATGATGATGATGATGATTAAGATTGGGGAAGTGATGATAATAAAGATGATGATGATGAAGATTGGTGAAGTTATAGGAATGATGATGATGATGATGATGATGATGATGATGATGATGATGATGATGATGATGAAGATTGGTAAAGTGATCGTGCTGATGATGATGGACAGTCAGGTTCAGAAATAACTCTCCACCACTGATGTGGTCCAGGTTGACTGGGTGTGAAGCCCACTGTGTGGGAGTGTTTTTTTTTTTTCTTCTTCTTTTATACAGCAGTTGAAGGCAGAGTTTTCAGCATCCAAACTGTAGATATAAGGGAAAACCTCTGATGCTGACATGTGAGAAATTGTTTTAAGTAACAAGCAGTGAGTGGGAGAAAATATGAGTTTTGTGGTAGAATGATCACAGCCTCCATTGATTGAGTCTGACAGGGCACATTTATTTCTTTTGTACCATGTCATCTGTAATACGGCTAAAGACAAAATGCCATGCAATGCATTGATTTTGCAATTTGTAGACCAAAGATTAATCTGTAAGTCCTGCAACAGCAGTCTAATCAGTGATAAAAATCTTAAATTTAATCCATGATGATATATGTACATCTATTATATCCTTTGACTACATTTATTTTTGGTAGCATGTTTTTTGCAACAGTATTTTTTATTTATTTAAAGAGAACATTGCTGTATGTAGTGCACTAATTTATAAATAATAATATTCTGAAGGATTCTAACCAGTTCCTTACATCTGCAGGAGATAAACAATGTATTATTTTTCATTTTTATTTCATTTCTTATAACTACCTATTTTAAAGGACATTACAATATATGAAATAGTCTAAAGATATTTAAAGATGCTGGCTTCTTTCCAAATTTAAAACTTTCCTAACTTTCCCTTTGAAAAATAATTTATTGTTTCAGAGATGATGTCATTGTCTGTGCAAATGTAACAAAGTAACATTCAGTCCTATATTCTCTATATATCAGTTTGCTCTATATGGTGTGCCTGCAGTTGTTGCTGCTATGAGACAAATACGGATTGCAGGCAGGCCAGTTTAGCACATACACCCACACATTTCACAAGGGTTATATATATATATATATATATATATATACACATTTTTTTATTCTACTGTATTTATGGTGATCATGTTTTAAACTCTATACAAGCTACAATAAAATTCAATTTGTGAACTTCTCTCATTACCTACTCCTGTTAAAACAGATCAAATTATAAAGATAAAGTCAAACATTTTGGTTCAAATCTGGCCAACGTCAGGCACTGTTTGCAAAGGTCACTTCTTTAGACAGGTTTAAATAACATCTAGTTTACACTCTGCCACCGTACTACATCATGATCCTTTTCATTAGGTCTGTCTGTCATTGCTTTCCAGTTTTCTCCAAAGATGAGTGATTCACTGAATCACAATGCTGCCTTAATCCTATGATGTTCCTCTTTGTCATGACAAAGTAGCTATTAGTGCGAAAGAAAGACGGAGACACCGCACTACGAGGAGCTAGTCCTGAGTCGTACAGTATGTGTGAAGAAGAATGAATGCAGTGAGACATGAGAAGTAATACTGTATGTCAGCAGGGATAGGTGTGAATTTAACTATCTGCCTGCATCAGGCTGGATCAAAAAGGAACCAGAATCACTGGCACTGCAAGTCTCACCATTCCGCATTAATTCACCTTAAAAAAAACAGAGGGAGAGTGTGACATTGTTTCCTAACTTGTTTTCCCTGATCCAGAAGATCGGTGTGAGATGGGATTAAGTTGTAATCCAATTTGGAGAGATTAAATTCTGCCGCTTTCTGCTAGGAAAGCAAATTTGAAGGGACACCCCAGAGCAGACTGGGTGATGCAGGGAAGAAAGTTTTGTTGTGAATTTAAGTCAAGTCAGTTTTATTTGTGTAGCCCAGATTCACAAATCACATTTGTCTCATTGGACTTCGCAATTTTAAATGAAGATTGAAATCTATAATATACTCCTAAAAACCCATTAAACAGTGGAGTTCTATACAGTCAATGTCTATATTAGGTTTAAATGAACAATACAGCAAGCATTATAGCAATGGTAGAGAGAAAAAGATATCTTTTTTTAAGAGGAAGAAATCTCCAGCAGATCCAGATTCAGTGTTGCTGTCGGCCTCTGCAAATGGTTTTAATGAAAACTCATCAATAATAAGTTGGTTGAAATATATAAATACAGTGGCTATAATTAATTCCGTGGAAAAAATAGCACTTATTACGGGATGATTCATTACGTTTTTGTGATTGTTTTGCTAAAATGAATGCTGTTGCTTTGATGCTATGGTTAGCTGGAATTCACTAATGTAAACTCCAAGCGAACCATACCGTCTGTGTGAGGGATCACTGGTCAACTTTTTCCAGATAGACTCAAATTCTTCATTTTATGCTTTGGTGTGAATGACAGGAAATAAAAAAAGAAAGAAAGAAAGAAAGAAACTGATGCAAAGAGAGATTGTAGAGCGAAAATTGAGCATAATACTCTTTGATAAGAAGGTTAGAGGTTTTTAGAACGAACTGTTTCCATTTATTTTGTATTCATAATGTAGTCAAATGTGCATGGCCTTTTCACTTACACTGTCTGAAGGAAACGCAGTATGTGCCTGTTAATGAGAGAAGAAGGTAAAAATGGGGAGAGAGAAAAGACAGTGGTGTAGCACCAAGGCCAAAGCCTGCTAGCCCAAACAGTATCAGAATCAGTGACTTCTTTGTCAATATATTTATCATTAATATTTATGGAAATAATAAAGAATATTTTGTGCTCATCATTTTTGTTCTCAGCTTTTCTCCTGGTTGCTCTGTTTCCAGTTTCATATACTCAATTCTTTTTAATCCAATCATATTTCAGCCTCATGTGTTTCCAGGGTGAAAGAAAACTGCCCTGAGTTCTTCAGAGTCACTAGTGCTGGCTCTGGGAGCCTGACCCTGAATGTGTTACGGCTGCGAGCCCTGCTGCACTGCAGCCCCGCTGCGTCCAACGTTTTTATCTATATTCCACTGTGCAAATTGAGTCGCTTGCACGATAACACAAGATTCCGTGATAATTCCAACAACAACCACTAGTTTACTTTGCGTCTGTGGGAGAGTACTTGTGAGTTTTCCAACTTCAAGAATGAGTCTCTCCTCGTCCATGGTGAATATCAACAATTCGACTCTGTCCGTTTGACTTCTGACCCTAGTGTCACTGGAATTGGCGTATAGTGTTGTTAGTTTTAATTTCCAGTCTAGTGCGCTCTGATTTGTTTAGACTGACAAGGCATCCATCAAAATCACACACAGACGTATTTGAGCCGCAGCAGGTGGAATACCGCTACTTTAATAAAACGGCGGCTAAGTGCAGCGGTAACTGCAGCCGTAACGAATCTAGTGGAATATGGGACTAAAAGGAATGTGGTTGTTTCTTTAACCAATTAGAGTTTGAGTTGGCTACACCGAGGCCTTCTTGCAGACCTACAGTTACGTTGGCGATTTAAGTGAGTCGATTACATGTTTAAAGAACACAAATTCTCAAATCGAGCAAAACGCATCGAGAAACTTGCACGCTGCGTCCACTGCTCCACTATTAAAATTTGTGTCATAAGTACGACAGCACAGACTGGACTTTCAGCATAAACGTGGATGGATAATCTGTACAACAGAGTAATTGACTTAAAGAGAGGAGTATGGATTTTGTGCACAAATAATCAGAAATCTTGGTGTGTAAAATGCATTTTGTATTTTAATAATATTATAATTATGGTATGTTTTTGGTTCTTTTGAATTGTGCTTCATGGGGTTGTTGCTTCAGTAATGGCGTTATTATGGTTACATGATTCATCTAGGATACAAAGACTCATATTACATTACTGTATAATATCGATGGTTTCTATAGACACGGTGACATCATTAGGATGTGGATTTGTCAGCCACTAAAGACCTAAGTGAGAATTACACAGCACATTATTGAGAAAAGGAATAACAAAGATACAACCCGAACACTCTTCAGAATGTACACAGGAGTGTGCCTAAACACGTGCAAATGCTCTGACAAGTCCATTTTGGCTTCTACTTTAACCTTGTGTCTGCAAATGGTTTTACCTAAGTCTCACTCAGACATTTGCCCTAATGGAAATGCAGTAATATGGGCTTCAGAGTAGTTTCCTCCTAACCCTAAGGCCCTCTGATCCTTTATCACCACAGACAGATGGACATAACCTGACATGCACACAAAGTACAGACACACACGCTCCAGCAAACACACACCTGCAGGTCTCGGCTTCAATAACAGATTATTAGAGTGCTTGCTAACCTTTCATATCCGTAAACACATCCACACAAACAAACAACCCCTCACCCCCCCTCTCCCCTCCCCCATTGATCTTACCCATTTCGGATCCTTCACAGACCTTCTTAAATTTGTAGCTGCCCTGAAATCATCCAATGAAATAAATCTTTTCCCCTATCTTTCTTTGTGTTCCTGTGTGTATGTGGTCAGCAAATCTCTTTTATCATTAAAGCGTTGGTCCCTTCACTGCCATTCTGTCCCACACTGCCCGAACCCACAGCAATATGGAGAAACACAGAGGAGAGGAAATGCACTAATCCTTCCAGAGCCAACGATCCATAAAGCAATATGGGAGTTTATGAGCTCTCATAGTTGTTCAATACAGGGGCAAGTTCAACTCAAACATAGTGTGTGTGTGTGTGTGTGGATGTGTGTGTGTTTCTGTCTATTGGTTTGGAACCTGTGTATGTGGGTTTGGATAAAGTGGACTCATGAAGAAGGACGGACGGATGTGTTTTTAAAGAGCCTGATAATGAGTGAAGAGCACAGAGGAGGGATCGCTTTTACTTGCAGTATTTGCTGGAATATTCACTGGTGTACATTAAGTAAAAAGGCAGCAAAGGTAAACTATGGCCCGTGGCTTTGTTGTCGGCCTGTTATTTCTACACATAGTTTGTTGTTCTGGTGAATGACGAGGCTATAAAGACAGAGAATAAAATCAGCAGGCTACGTCACTACCACTGGTGTTTGGGAATAACACATTTGTCAGCTTGTCCAATAGGAGCTCAGCGACATGGAAAAATCAGGAAATGTTTCTAAATGTTTTGGATGGGCTCCTGTTGGACAGGTTGCCTCTCAATCCTATTTCTATGGTTTGAACCAGACACACTACACTACAGTTAAAATGTGTTTTTGGCATAAAATGTAATGTTTTTTTTTTTTTTTTAACTTTGTTGTGATTTAAGGTAAAGCAGGATAAGTGGAATTAGGAGTTCCACCTTAATGACCTACATGTCATGATACATAGATCACCTGTTGTGTATTGGTGCTGATATTTGATTTGAGGTCTTAATCTTGTATGTGACACATCTATCCAAGCCACATGTAAAAGAAACTAACTGACATATTTTATTGTTGAAGAATGAATTGATCAGAAATGACAAAAAACTAAAAACCTCCCCCTGCTGACAGTCTGACGTAAAAAAAAAAAGTCTCTTTTCAGAGCTGACTCACTGACAAACTTAAACGAGAATTTTAATTTAATTGAGCCAAACTCATTTCGGTACCTGCCACACAGTCCAGCACACACACCTCCAGCGGTGCCCGTGGTCATGTGGCAGCACTGCCAGCTGAATACAGCAGATGGTTGTGGGACTCAGGCCCAGGAGGCTGACTGACTGGTGTGAATGCTGGCAAGGTGGGAAACATTGCTCGACAGCGGAGGAGCAGCCAATTACAGTATAGTATTTGCAGCTGAAGTGTACTTCCAAGGTGTACTTCCAAGACTAACAGTGCCAACAAACACACAAAAAAACCAAAGGGGTGTGTAGTAAACTATTAAAGCCGTCCATATTTATCTATTACAAAACCATTTGTTTTTTAAAATAGGCCGAATGACCTACAGGAAGTCATCATTATTTTTAACTGCTTTTCAGCAGCGGTCTTACTGCTATTATACTCAGTGACGTTGATTAATATATGACTGCCTGAGTACAATTGTAGTCAAGGTTGAAGTTTTGTTTCTCTAATTTCCTGGCCTTAGACACCTGAACCATCTCTATTGGTCGTAATATCTTCAAAGTCCTGTAATCTCGCCGGTGAAGTGAAGTCTCCCAATGAAAGCCTCTGGAAAGGTCAAATGATGCAATTTGAATATCTTTGATTAAAGAGCAAGCTGGTGCCAGACCAGGACTGTAGGTCACTGCCTCAGAGAAATGATACTCACCCTTCTCACCCCACTTATTCCTTTCCTTGAGTGTTGACTCTCTCCGTGTTGAGGGGCTGCTGCACTCTTCACCCCTACCAGTGATTAACCAAATGTCTCACCTGACACTTCCGTCCTTTTCCTTCTCTAATTCAGCGGTCTCAGTTTTATTATTTATTTTAAAACATGTGAGTAAACTGCCCTGTATGTGAGGTCAGAAAAAAATGTGCTGAGATCAAGTGAAGCACTGGGCTAAGAAAGTGTTTTTGTGTTTTTGTTTCTGCTTTCAGTTTGCCCTGGCACGGAGAACAAACTGAGCACGCTGTCTGACCTGGACCAACAGTACCGCACCCTGAAGAAGCTTTATGAGAACTGTGAAGTCGTCATGGGCAACTTAGAAATCACCAGCATCGACCGAAACCGCAACCTCTCCTTTCTCAAGGTAAAGACAAGACACAGAGTTTCACAGCTGCTTTAAAGGGTGAATGATTAAAGTGTGCGATACTTTGATTCATCACCACGTCAAGAAAAAGACACAGCAACGCTTAATGTTGTTTTAATGGAGACAAAACGATGGTGTAAAACTCCGCCTCTCTCATGGTAAGCCTCAAACTTAATATGCAGTTTTGAGCTGGCAGTAGAGATAAGCAGAAAATTCTGTTTTACTTGCTTTTTTATCAATATTGACACAATTTTATGATGAGAATTCAGGCATTATTAGATCAACAGATTGTGGCTGGCAGAAAATAGAGTTTGATTTAAAATAAATAAGGACTGGGTAAAGATGCAGCCAGTAAAAGTGTGCTGCGATAAATGCTTCAGTTCATTCAGAGTAGACCAGAGCACACTACGCTGCAGTGTGTCAGCACCATGGACAGAGGCATATGGACAGTGGCTTTTTCTGCTTTTGACTTCAGATCAATTCCCCACATTTTTTTCTATTTCATTTAACCATTCCTTCAGCTCCGCACTGGATACTTTAATAATCTTCATTAACTTTATTGATGTTATGATTAATTATCTTTTTTTTTCTCCCCCAAGTGAATGTTTTAGTGTCTAATTCAAATATCACTGGTTTACAATGTTTTTGCAGCCTGAGGCTTTGGTTTTGGAAATGAATATTGTCTGTCAAAGTTATGGTTGGATGTCTTCCTGATCCTGATCAACAACTGATGCTTACAAGTGTTCATACTGCATCATTGTCATTATTAGGTGCATACAATAATATCTAAAACACTCAGAACAAACACAAGACTTTTGAAACTACTACATTTAAAGCACAGCAGGCATGAATAACAGTTGTTGTTATGAACACAAGAACCGCATGAAACCGGGCAAAGAGCCGCATGCAGCTCCTGAGCCACGGTTTGGCCATGCCTGCCCCAATTAAAGAACAAATAACACATTTGACCTGATGTTTGAAATGGAACAAGACAAGCTGACCACGACGGTGTGATGCTGCTCCATCTAGGGTTTGTTACCTACGCACCTATTGATCATTTATTCCTAACCAGTGGCCAACTGCTTGTAACTACTTGTAAATTGTGTTCAAAAATTGACCAAATTGTATTCAGAGACTTTAAATCCAAATGCAAGATTACTGCCACCTACTGGTCCTGTTTTACATCAACAAATGACCCACCTAGAAATAGCCAAAGCATTTGACAGTATAAAGAAAATGCACACCAACTGCTGCATCCCTGCAGATGAGCGTGGCACTGATCACGTCCAGTGTCCCACTTAGAGTGTTTATGTTATTACTTTTGTATCATTCAGGGGTCAGAGGGTTTACAGCAAACTCCTGTTTAGTCTATTCTAACTAGGTGACTTTAACTACAGGCTGGGGGCAGATGAATGGGAGTTCACATGTGAGATTTTGCGTCTCCCTTTGGACAGAGTGTTTGTCTGTGTGTGTGAGTGTGTGGGTCTTTGTGTGTGTGTGTTTTCATGCCTGTGTGCACGCGTGCATTTCTGTCTCCACGCCTGTGCCTTTCCATCATTGGACTGTGTTTTAATTGCACACACATACTGAGCATGCCACCAGGCATCATCCAACCCCCCTGCTGTGTAATGAAGTGAGGTGCAGTCTAATTACTGTGCCAGTGCTATCAAATGAATGCCATAAACAGTCCCATTAGACGCAGCATCATTAGGGAAACAATTTGGCATCTGGGGAATTGTTAAGTGGCTGTGGGGAGGGGGCTGGAGTCTCTGTGGTTGCTATGGGAACTCAGTAGCTGACACCTTATTGGTAAGGATTCAACCCAATTGTGGACGTGCCACCTTAAAAAAAAAATTTTCATTAGTTTTTTTTTCTTCTTCAGATTACAATTTGCAAATATAATTACAATTATACATTGATACAAATT
>NC_024320.1:10990495-11036850 GCF_000523025.1 Cynoglossus semilaevis
AGCACGTGTTTTACTGCTCACATTTAATGCACTCGTTCTTCTGGGTTGCTGGCTGTTGGGAAATGGCTAAGTAGAATTAATGCTCCTGGAATCTTGGACGTCCTGTGTGACACTATAGCCAGACAGGAATACAGCATGTTCATAGGTTTCCAAATGCATTGGGTTTGGACGAGACAAGAACAGAGACACAAAGGAAAGAAGAGTTAGTGAGCTGTCACATTTATTGCAGTCCAAACAGCTGCTGCTAAAATTATAATGTTTAGCTACAACGCCAAAGGGGTTTGTGTTAATGTCTGTATTCTGAGTGTATGAAGAGATGAGAGGGCAAACCGGGGCAGAGATGTAGCGGGGAAGTGTAAAGACGGACAGTAAGATTCAGTGATTTTCTTTTCCTGGTGAGATGCTGACAGTTAGATGGATGAGCTGGCTCTGCATCCTCCTCAGTTCTGCTTTTCCTCCTAGCCTGGCACTAGCTTCCAAGTCTCTGCTTCAACAGTGGACATGGGGCGAGTGCAGAGAGGGCAGAAAGGTGATCAAATAATTTATTTCAGATCAGACTCAGTCAGATGTGGGCCAGTTTGTTCTCACATATCAACCATATGGTGCTTGATATACCCTGCCTAGAGGGAAGCTCACTCCATCAAGTCACTTTTAAGCCTTGTTTTCAGCTTAATCTTCATTATGATTAATGTACATGTAGCCCAGCAGTTCCCAAACTTTTTTGGCTGTGGACCGCCTTTTATATCCCAACTGGGCTTACACACCCCCACTTCCCCATACTTTTGGTAAAAAAAAGAAAAAACAGAAAAGGCAGCAATCTTTCTTATAAAGGCAGCATGATTATTCATGCTCAAATGACACATATAACACACTTATAGTAAGCATAATGTTATTTATTGTATTTATTAAAATTATTTTATTTAATAAAAATATAATCTTTTGATTTAAATTTTTTTAATCAGAATTTTTATTCACACTTCCTTATTATCTGTTCAGAAAAAAATAATGTGTATCCATTGGGAATTTGTTTTGTCAAGAATGTATTTAATTCTTGACAGCAGTTTTATTTTATTTTTCTATAGATGTCTGTTTAAATAAAGATTAATATTTCACCTGAACAGATAGTATATCAAATGTATCATCTGGAATTTTTTTACAGGGTATCAACAGTTTTAAAGTGGAGTTTTAAAAATGCTGAAAAATAGTCATTGTAAAATGTGACCGGTCTTAAGATCTTTTGCTGTCACTTATTGAAAAGGGACAACAACGACCAAACCGTTAGTGAATGTTCCTACAGCTGTATATAATAATAAGGGACACTTCAAAAATGTTTTATTTATGAAATACAGGAATTTTGGGAAGTGTAAATGAAAGGTTGTTTACTTCCCACACATTTTGAGGCGGTTGTTCAGTTTTTCCGATGATTTCTAATCCAATTTTTTAAAGTGTGATCATAATAATCACAAAGTAACAAAGGAAGAAGTTGAGCCGAGTCCTACACAAGCATAAATAAAAATCCTGGGCTTGCAGAATCAGGACACTAAGGCTTCAGTTCTTGATCTTTTAAAATGCAGACACACTGTTCTGACGGACATCACTGCACTCCCCCATGGTCTTTTGTCTGCAGCTCCTGTCTATCATTCAGAATGACCTGCTTTTCCCAGTTGTAGGGATCAACGCCGAGTGGTCAGACATTGGCAAAACTAGTGGCTAATGATGTCACCTCGGCTAAAGGGCTCTTCATTAAAACTGGATCAATTTGGCAGCTAATGCTTTCAAACAAGGGGCATGATGCCAGGGCTGCAGCTGCGAGCGAACTGAGGATGTCCCTCTAAAAGAGCTGGGTAGAGACACACGGTGATGGAGCCCAGCCTTTGTAGGTGAGGGACGTACACACACGGACACACAGGCTTCTGCAATGAGGAGATGAATGACATGGTCACTGAGGTGTGTACTTCATGTCAACATGTGAACACAGACACATTCTACTGAGCTTATCTCTGGCAAACACCAGCTGGGAGAGACAGGGAGAGGAGAGAGATACGGCTCTGCCGTTTCTTCTGCCCCTTCCTTTACTTTCCTTTTTTTAATTCAGCCTTCATTTCCATTTTTGAGAGAGGGTAATGTGACTGTGCGAGTTGAGCGCAGAGCAGACAAGCAACAAAGCAGGGAGGAAAATAAAAAAGGCAGATGAGAAGAGTGAGAAGAGAGCAGAGACACCTTTCACCACAGGATCCTCATTTTCCTTGGGCTGTATTTTAGCTGCAAATGAAAGTGCTCCGTGATTCTGCAGCTCAGCTCCTCTCAAAGGGAACATCCTCAGAACTCTATTGTGGTGGCACATGCTTTGTGCGCTGCTACCAAGCCTCTGCGTCTCCTTGCATTGTGCTGTGGATCCATATTATTTTAGGACACTGTTACAGGCACTTAGTTTAAACGTATATTGTGACAAACTCCAAATCCTTCCTCTGCACTTTGTCTGCGTACTTGCAGTTGTCCCACTCCTGTCCTTGCTCTCACCTACCGTGTGTGTCATTATTCAACACTCATCTGATCGCTACTCCCGCTGTCTGAGTGTGACCCTCTGCTATTAATTTACTGCCAGGCACTAATTCAGACACCTCTCCGTAGCACTAGTTTCACATATCTGTCCTTCAGATTATGCCAGTCATCCACCTACGGTGCATTTAAAAGCCACATCATGAACTCCTACTGGTGACAATTAAATCTTTTGGATGCCTTTAAGAGATACTGTTATTACTGAAGTACCAGGGAGAGTAGAGTTTAATTTTCACGCACACAACCTATTTGCTCCTTGCTTATTCATATGAGTATAATACTTATCTAACAAGGTAGTAACAGACGCTCCCTTAGATCCCTATAAAAGATTTAAACACATACAGTAATACACAGGTATTGCTTTCCAGCATTTTTAATGTTGAGTAATTTGCAACATTTATCAAAGTCAAATGTAAAACAAACCAGCAAATAGAGTACAACTACTTTAATATTTGATCTTTAATTTCCAGTTCCTAACTATGCATTTTTATTTAAACAGGAAGTTGAAACTCATACACAGAGGCATCATCAAAATAAAAGCATAACCTGAGGTAACACCGTGACATACAAACAAATAAGTTACTGAGGACATCCACCTGTTGTGGCCTTTAATTTACTGCCAATAACATTTGTATATTTCTTTGTCAATAGTTTCCTAAACAGGATGTTTAAACGCACCGAAACACCTTCAAAATAAAAGCCTCGCCGGCAAACCAAACACATTTGATAACAAATGTTATTTAATAATAATAACAACATCATGAGGAACGGTAGCTCTAATGTATAACAAGTTTGTGCAAATAAAAAGTAACCCAGCTACCAAAGTGCAAGAACATTCCCAATTTTTAGATCGATGGTGAAGTAGCTAGCTGACGCTGTCAGATATGTGGCCACTGGTGAACCACTATTGACCTCACCAGACTAATGTTGGGTTATTATTTGTCAGGAGCTTTCAATTTTTCATGTTCGCAAAAGTTTTTTTTCCTGTTAGGCAAAAATAAACATGTTCCTCCTCCAGTCAGCGTTAATGCGCTGATGAACATAAGATTGTATTAGTTACGTATTCAAATTTAGCATTGACAACTTCTTTACAGAGATCTCTACAAATACAGATATAGAAAACTTGTCACATTTGCATTTTCTTTAATCAAGACAAGAAAGAAAAGAAAACAAACACCCACTTACCAATTTACTTTTATTGGCCTTTCTGGCCCATTAATGCAGCATTCTTGTTTAACTCACATCTCTGCCAAAGCGTAGTATATTGATTTGCTGTGAGCTGCATTTTTAGGTGGGTAACATTACAACCCAGTATTCATTAATTTCACCGTGTTTTCTTAGTCTTAGTCAATAATGTTTACAGTAAGAAGTTTATTAACCTTTATGTAACAGGCAATAGCAACAGAATATAAATGTTCAACAGTCTAAGTCAGGGACACCACGAAGAAGAGGATCAGACCAATGACAGTTCAAACCCTTTTATACAGATGTCAGTAAATAATACACTTAAATATATTGTAAACATAATGTCTTTTGTGCGGTTGTTACACTAAAATACATTTGAGAAACATTTTATATAGTTAGGCTGTTTAAAAGTTAAACAGTATTATTTATGTACATTTCTCCTGGTAAATAAATTCAGTTTTGGAGAGGACACCAACTCTTCCAGAAAAGTATTTTCTGGTGTATTTTTTGCCACATTTGCTAGTAACCGTAGGAAAGCTGTGCCCGTTTCTCTCTAATTGGCCTCATTATTTATCCTATGTTTTCTAATGAGGTCCTGCGTCCCTGTACGCACTTTCTACATGTGCTTCAGCCCTTTTGGGCTGAGATGAAGTGTAAAACTTCCCTCATAACAGCAAGGGGTGTTATTTACATGGAGGGACACAAAACGGTAGAGGACAAGGCCGGCGATGAGGTCAAGTGCATCTCTCTTTTCACTCGCTGTTCCTTCTCTCTATAGACAATTCAGGGCCATTGTGCTCCACTCGGCACAATGGCTGTCAGAGAACCTCTTCACCAAATAATGACACCATGACGCCACGCGACAGTCAGAGAGGAGCACGTGAGCTGGGCGAATCGTACAGTTTCATTAGCCTTTGAACCTGCAGAGGAACTCATAAAAAGATGGGACTGTTGTCTGAAATGGGAGACCGTTAGCACCTCGCCGCCGCCCGGCAGCGTCTGCATAATTACAGCTTTTAACTCCGGGGAAAATTAGCACTCTGCTCATGCCGGCGGACAACCTGGCAGATCACGGTGGCACTAGTATCTTATAGTATGTAATTGTGGGGGTAATTGAGATATTCAAGGGCAAAAAGAAAGAAAATTGAACGTATTACTTGTTTTGTTTTCCTGTAAACTTGTTTTTCTGAAGTTGTGTTCAGTGAAGCTGCAGTAAAAGTAGAACTTGAAGCAAAATACAACCAAGAACAAAAGAAAAAGAGGCAAATGCTTTAATATCATGTAAAATGTAAAAGTTATTTTATGAACCTGCAACAACAACAACCTCTGTTTTATTACATATATTGCTTCAACTAAATGAACTGAATCTTCATTTCTCCTCCAGCTGCTGCGGGTTCCACTTTTTGCCATTAAGATCTTTAAAATAACCTCATAGAAACTTTTACTTTTGTATAAATGTGAAATGAGCATTTTGCTGAGGACACTTTTACTATGAGCAGTAACTATTTAATGAATGAAGATTATACATTCTATCCTGTTGTAAGAGGAGGTCACAAAGGTCGAATAAATGAAGACAACTGGGGTAAATCTCACCGTCTGTCTATGACAGTTAGGCCAAAATGATTTCACCTCAATCAAAATGCCAAACCATATTAATGCTTAGTAAAGCTTAGCTTGAAGGTGTTGTGTGCGGAAATTCAAGAGAGACAATAACACATTAAGCTGAATACTAAAAAAAGATTTAGTATTCTTTAATAATACTAAACAACAAATAATAATTTTATACAAAAATATGATTTTTATTTCATTTTATTTGAGTGTCTGATCCCAGGGTGAAGAATTCTGACAGTTGGTGACCCCTTGTGTACAGTGTAGGCATATGTAATTTAATAATAATTTTATACAAAAATATGATTATTATTTCATTTTATTTGAGCATATGTAAATATTTTTACATTCTTGCCGGTTCAGTTCACAGTAGATGGTGTATTAACATAACTACAGTAGGTGCTGGTATCTTAGCATTAATGTTATGTATATTGTCCACATGGCTGGACAGTTCCTTTCAATTCAAATCTCAGGCTTTGAATCTAAGACTCTCATTTATGTTGTTTTGATTCTGCATGGACCAGATGGTAATGTCACATACAGGCTGCAGCATCTCAACCACATGCTTGAGGTTTCCGCCGGCGTGCAGATCATGGAGGGATGGCAGATTGTTGCCGTTCACTTTCTCAGTAGAACAAGTGACCTGCTGGAGTCTGCTGTTAATGTTGACAGTGATGGACGTGGCAACAATGCCCTTAGTCATGTGTGTTTGGAGTTTCCTTAAGTCGGAGTAGTTTTAGATTTCACTTGAAGTCTATAACAAAGATGATGTTCAGGAGGGACTTTAGAAGTCCACGACAGGGGTGTCTTGCACGGTGGTGAAGCAGTTAGGGTAGGGGTTTTAGAATGTTTTCTGAACTCTGAGCTGAGAGTTCTGCTTCGCCAATAAATTATCATCTGATACCCGGAGTGGAGCTTTACATTGAGTAGAGATACAATATAACATGTAAGTCTCCCTGATAGCTGTGGATTAGCCATGATTTATCGAGATTAATCACAGCGTTCCTAACCATGACAAAAGTTTGCTGGTGAATTTAATGATGGAATTATGGAATTTAAAAGATGTACAAATTTATAACACTCGAAGGATCTTCATTGGTTGGTAGATTTTGGTCATTGATGCTGATCTTGAAGGTTCCATGTAACGCGTTGATAGATTCTTTCAAAACACGTGGGCAGAAAAATGCAAAATGCATATTCAAAATGTCATAATTAACATTAGTTCAAATGAAGTCTGTTATTCCCATAATGGGGAAATTCACAGTGTGAATGTTTGCAACTCAAACAGGCTGCCAAACAGGAGGCGCTATTAGGGATATGTGGCTCCTCTGGGGCTTGAACCCAGGACCCTATGCGTGTGAGGCAGGCGTTATGACTGCTACACTATGGAACGGCTAATGCAAATGTGTATAAAACATATGTTTTTCTCACTGTTATTTATCTTTCTTTTTAATCATGCTTAACAATAATCATAAATGATCACAATTAATCATGATTAATCCACATATACTGTATGGTTAATCAGATTAAAATCTTTGAATCGTTTGACGGCCCTACTTATTACCTACATAAATGTAGAAACCGTCATGCAGTGATGTTAAGTTATATATCAAATTCAAAGTACAAAACAAAAACAATTCAGAAATAGGAATTTGGGGGTGGACATTGTGGGGCCTGACTCCTGTGAGACCTGCTGTGCCTCACTTAAAATGTTGGGTTGGCTTAAGCCCCTAGGGGGGCAACACTAAGGTGATGCCACTGAGACAGTGCCTCTGCTCATTACCGGCCTACTGGTTTGCTCGCCTGCAGCACTGGAGAGCAGTTGTTTAAATGCAGAGAAATGGAGAGTTAGAGAACTCGGATGCACAACATGTTTTCCTGATCGTGATGTTTTTCTACCATGCTCATAATCGTCTTTTCAACATGCAGAGATGAAGAGCATGCACAAATAATGCATGACAGGAATCTGGCCCAGCATCCTCTGAGTGTATTCAATTCTGCACAAGTGTGTTCAAGATGTGCGTGATCTCCACACTTTTTTGTCAGCTTGATCAAAGTAGACACGGTGCAGAGCAGACGTCTCCAAGGTGAGATTAGAGTCTCACTTCTTCCACGGTGTGGATGTAACAGTGACTACCGTTAAATAAAAAGGTACCATCCTAAAAACGCACCATGACCGAACCCCCGTAATTCATCAAAGTGATTCCACTGTGGCTCTTTCCGCTTATCAAATTGTAAAATATTGTCCATGACACTGTTATAACGGGGCGTAATGAATGCACTAAATCAATTTGTAATCATTGGGAGTAGTGAGTGGCCCTGCTGGGACACCGTCGTTATCACAAATTATAGTGGCAGATGCACGGTGCCAAGAGGAATTGATGGAGTTCCTAAGTGTTAAACAGCACCACATAGTTTTTTATTAGTGGGCATTATTTTAAAATCCAAAGTCTGAAATAAACCTGGAGGTCTAATGGCACCATTCAAATCATGTCTATGGCCATGAGTCAAAGAAATTAATTTTATATTCAGTAGATTTTGTTACTCAGCAGTAAGCATGCCTTTAAATTATTTCCCTGACGTGCCTATTGGAAGGCCAGCATAGCTACGGAAGATCTTGTAGAGTTAATAACATTTTTGGATTTTCCTCGAACATCACCTCCTCCTGAGCTGGCTCAGCTGGCATAGGTTAAACCAAGATTTCCATAATTTACAAGAAATCCTGCTTTGTAGTACAGGTCTCTGGAACCAGCAGGAGCACAGACATGGCAGCCTTAAACTTTTTTAAAGAAACAGTAAAGCTGAGCAAACTAAGCCATCTCTACCAGAAGCAAAAAAAGGGGAAGCCATGAATAATGAAGTTTCCCATGTCCTACTCTTGTCTCACACAACTTACGCTGAACTTTCTGACTGCCTCAGATCCAAGATACTAACAAATGAGTATGAACGTTTGGTAGACGACTCAACAAGAACGAATATTTCTGTCCAGCCGACTTGTGTCCCTGCTGAGATCATAGGCTTCTTCTAAGCGTAGCGCATCATCACTACGAGATACATTATATATGCCTTTTTCTCAATTTTTTTGTATTACTATCAAAGAGTTTATTGCTCTTAATGGTTTCTAAGATTGTTCTTTTATTTTAAATATTCTATGTAATATTCTACAATTATTGTGAATCAAAACAGTGTTTTCAAAGCATTACGTGTATTTCTACACTGTTTGTGGTAGATGAATAATGAAAAATGAACTTTCAAACATGGTGATATCAGAGAAGTTGTTTTGGGCATTAATTTTGAAATACTCATTTGTATGGCTGAGTTGGTGGGTTACTGAAACGGAAAAAAGCCTTACAACCAATAATAATCAATCCTCATCTGAACGTGTTTTTTCACCGCCACCTTTGGATCTTTCTGTTGGTGAAACACACGTTTGGAGAGGTTACCACCATGAAAGAACAGAGTACATTCACCTTGACCACCCATACAGTATGTATCATGTAGTTTCCACATTATCCTTACATTCAGGCTTCTTGATATTGGTGACTTTACAGGTTACCCCTTAACAGTCTCACGATCCCTAACTGGCACAGGTCCGGTTTGGCATCTTTGATTGTGTCCCTTAATTCCATCGTGTTAGCCTATGACTGTGTCTGCTCACTGTATATCTGCAGGACCATTTCTCTCCGTGTGGTCTTCAGACTATTTTGTGTGCCTGTCACGTCTGTGACATTGATTTCGCCATTTAGAGCCAGTCAACTCCCTTGGCCCCTTTCCAGAAATGAAACAGGCATCTGAGCTACACATTCATTTATGGTTATAAGTCATTTGTTTTTCTGATGCCTGCATATTGCAGCTGGCTTTGAGAAAACGTGCTGCTTCTTTGAAAGCAACATGCTGTACTGGACTATGATGGACACTGGACAAGGGCCTGTAATATAATCTATTCTAGCAATTCAGTATCTTTTCATCCTCTTGTTTTTCTTCCAAAATTATAATTTTGGTCCTTCAGATATCCAACACTCCATTAAACTTGGTCAACCTAACAAACCTGAATATTTCAGATATCCAACACTCCATTAAACTTGGGTCAACCTAACAAACCTGAATATTTTCTGGACAGCAACTGTAAAAGTTGTCCTCAGAGATTTGTAACCTGGTTGATAAAGAGGAATTTGTTGTGAATGCTACATGTCTTACGTGTTAATGCTCTGGCAATGGGAAATATCTCTGGTTTTATATTTAATTGGATTTCATTTAATTTTTAAGTTGAAATGTTCACAAAATCTCTTAACTTCTTCTGTGTGGAAACAAACTGCTGCCAAAGGGCACATCATTGGTGTATACAAACATTACAAATGTTATTATAATGCGCATTCAGTATATTGAAATACATGTACACAGTGCACTACATTTTTCATTTTGCACATAATGTTAATCATTTGATTAACTGCACTTGAAATGTGTAATTGTTGCCCGGCACCAGTCTATTTTATTTTATTTTTTTGGTAAAAGGGATTTCCAGGAGTTTTGAATCTCGGACGCTTGACCTCTAAACAAAGCAGAGAAACGCTGCTGAAAAATTGCACCAAAACCTTCTTTAAACTCCAGCAACAATGACTCAACTTGGTTTCCCTGCTGCTCATATTTCTGTTCTAAACTGACTGTAATTCCATAAAAGACAACTGTAATTCTGAGCTACTGTCAGTCTTGTGCTATTTATTGTTACCTATAGTGCAGAGTCACACACCCCTGAAATCTATATGCTGCCATCACTTCTTAACTTCATGAGACACTTTGCTGCTGTCGGGAAACTTACTGCATTCATTTTCATCCTGCTTGAGAATTTCCGTCTGCATCTCAATGTTGGCTGGGACCTACTTTATACCACATTTTAAGACACACACGCCTTTTGTTTTCAAGGAACGTTTCACCAATAAGTTCAAAACATAATTGTCATGCTAACTTTAAATCAGGTTTCCAAAATTAGGGCAAATGAAATGCTGTCAAAAACTTTCCTGCTTTTGATTCTGGAGGACAACTAGATCACGAAAGGAACGCTAAGGAATAAAAAAAGGTTGCAAAGGAAACCAAAAAAAATGACTGGAAAACATTTAGATGCTCGTATTTTATCAGTAATGTAGCACATTATGTATATCAGGGGTCTCCAAGTGTGTGCAGTTTATATGAGTAAATATATATTCAGTGTTTTCAATGTATCT
The DNA here is from genome assembly GCF_000523025.1 of Cynoglossus semilaevis. Classification (NCBI taxonomy): domain Eukaryota; kingdom Metazoa; phylum Chordata; class Actinopteri; order Pleuronectiformes; family Cynoglossidae; genus Cynoglossus; species Cynoglossus semilaevis. The sequence continues at coordinate 11,001,067 of NC_024320.1, forward strand.
TCAACCTGATCATTTGAATAGTGACCAAAAAAGTGAGTTGGAGTAAAAACTCCAGTTCTTTGACAAACCACATGGTTTTGGACTGTGGGAGTAAGCCTGTGGCTTGGTGTGTAAAGGAGTGGATTTGTGTTCAGAAGGACCAGGTTCGAATCCACCAGCCACCAGGTTCCACTGGGGGCAGTGAGCATGGCACCGTCACCACACACTGCTCCCTGGGCAGCTCAGCTTGAGCGGCCATGCTTACTGAAAATATGGGTTAAAGGTCACAGGTCGTTGTGTGCAGTTGTTTGCTGTGTCACAGTAAAACACTTTCACCTGGAGAGAAAAAAAAATCATGCACATAGGAAGAACCAGCATATATATGTTTATATTTTACTTTTATTTTTTTACTTTAACCACCACCGTTGAGTAGGCAGGTCTGCAGAACTATGAAAGAGCCAAAATTAACATATGCACTCACACAGATACACGTATTTTGTGTTGCCACAAATCAGGACATCAATCTCTGACTGTGCCAATTTGACTCCAGGGTAATGAATGAGTTTAGGGCTAAAACGTGGCATGCCTCATAAGCACTCATAATAATGCTGCCACTATCATTTTTCTACCACTGAGGAAGAGTGGCTTTGAAATATCCTTTGAAAAAAAAAGTCATGAAGTCCTACAGTATGTACATTCACACTGTACAGTGGCTTAAAAAATCAGCTGCAATGCCTAATTTGTCCACACAAAGGAGCAATGGTTGTGTTGTGCTCTCTTTACTCATCAGTGAATGACCAATAAAAAAACATCAAGATGTAGTTTGTAAAGTTTATGAAGTGTCTGTGGACACACGTTAGAGAAATAAACACTTGGAAACAGCCAAATGAATACCTGTGGCTACAGCTGTGTACACGTTTGTGTATTTGTTTGGCTTGTGTTTCCTCAAATAAAACGAGAACACAAAGAAGCGCTTTTGCATCTTGTCTGTCATCATTGAGAACCATCCAATTGCATCAGTCTCCAAAGGAGCTTTCCTTTGAAGACTGATGCAATTGGATGGTTGTGAATATAAATTTAAAGAGGAAGAATTACAGGCGATTTATTTGACAATGGAAGGTAGGCTGTAGCAAAATAGCCCATTAAGCAGAAACAAAAGGTTGAGCTTTTATAATGCTAACAAGACTGTCTGGATGGGGTTTATGTGGCCTGAAGCATGCTGGGAATACTTACACACCTTCAATAATCTTTCAAGAGCCTGTTAATTGTCATTCTTTTTCTTTATATTTATATTCACAAACTTTCGAACTATATAGCTTTTCACTGGGGCCCTTGTCATTGACATGGCTTTTTCCTTTTCTGCTTAGCAGCTCAGTAGTTTTATTACTGCAGTGTAGTGTCAGTGATTCTTGCTGGTTAAACTAGTATCATACACATGAAAATATATGATGAACTATCACAATTTCTTAGGTTGTTCTTTGTTTTATGATTCTCCGGGTAAATTTGTTTTGGCGTCTGCATACTGTCTTTAAAATCACCATCTTCTACATTCATGGGAATCTCTTTTTTCTGCTGATATTATGCTAGTAGGAAGTCAAAAATTTCCATTGTCAACTATGGCAGCATAGCATCAGTGGACCAGGGTCGAACATCAATCACTTGAAGGTCCGTTAAGACTCAAGGTCTCGGAGGACACAAAGCCCTCTCTGCTTCTCTCCTCTTGTTGGCGTCATTGGGAGTCTCAGTGTTAACCTGAGATGACCATGACTAACGTTGGATCTAAATATGAGATTTAGGAGCTTGGTGCCGTGGGTGACATGATGCTCCTCACTTTTTCCCCCCTGAAGCTCCTCTGTCAAAAGAGCAAGAGCTAGCCTGTGAATGACGAGCACAAGCTTTGTCACATAACTACATTATGTAGGGTCCCCAAAGGCAACGGTATAATGTGATACACTGTGCAACTGTAGCTAGGTTGCTACAACAACTGCCCGGGCTCATGAGTTATGTATTATTGTTTTCAATAGCGGTCTACAGTTTAGGTGCTGTACCACACTGCTGCAGTGAGGTCATCCTACTAATGGGCTGCATAATTCTCCCTTTGGTGCTCTTTAATTTCCCAGCCAGGGTCACACTGTAAATGTACCTTGACAGAGCAGCAGCCTTATGGACACCGCTCATGAAAAGACTGCGTATGAGATTGTCGGGCTGTCAGAGATGATAAATGTCACGGCTGAAAGACAGTAGCACAGCTGCTGCCGCTGTAGGCACAGCCCTGGACATCACTACACACAGGCCCACACAAATACACAACAATTTCAGACAAACAAACACTGTCTCCCCAAAGTCACTGTCAGACACTAGCCGGTGAAAATATTTGACCGAGTATCTGACTTTAAAAAGTTACTTTCCAATATATTCAGTTGCAGCTTCAACAACTTTATTCCAACACAGGCTGTGTAAAAAAATAAAGAATCGAGGAGGTTAATGACATGTGTATCTGTTATTATTAAGTGCAAAATGTATTTATTTTTTACAAGACTACTACGCATTTTTTAGTTTAGTAGTAGTAGTTTAGTACTAGTATTGTTTTAATACATTTTTTAATTTAACTACACACATCATATGTTGCCTTAATTAATTTAAACCTTTTCTATAATAATATCTAATCTGATCTACTGACTCCTATCAGGAAGAATAATTGATTCCAGTTAAAACAGGTTTAATTCCATACATGGTGAAGGAAAAGTTGGTCTTCTGCTGAAAAGTAGTTGAGCTGATGAATTTTGAATGATCAAAGTTCTTACATTTGTCTCAATAATGTATATTTCTAATCCTGGAATGTGTCTAAAAAGTTCCCAGACTGTCAAAAAAAAGAGTACCTTAAACAGCCAAAAACCAACCAACTGAAAACCCTGAAACTATCATCACTATCATGAAAACAACTAAACTGAAGTTTAAACAACTCTGTTAGCCAAAAGAAGATGTTATTGTTCCCAGCATTAGGATGTGAGTCATGACACAGTGACCCCGATCCAACCCCCCCATCCCCCCACCCCACACTGTCCCTACATAAGGCGAGAGTCATGACACAGTGACCCCGACCCAACCCCCCCACCCCCCCACCCCACACTGTCCCTACATAAGGCGACAAACATTGCTGGTAAAACAGAGGAGTAACGTTCCGTTTGTGACATGTTTGTGTGATACAGCTAAGTTGTACACAAATGGCAGTATTTCCACTGTTACTTAAGCAGGGACATACGTATATAGGAAAACATCAAGGAACCCCCCCAACTATCCAACACCCATATAGAAAGATAAAATACATAAATATAAATAAAACTGTATCTGTTAAGATCGTTATGGTTGTTTAATAGTAGCAGTTCAAAAATCCCATCTGCACCCCTACATCCAATGGACAAATTATAGCTTAAGTTTGGCAAAAACACAATAAAGAATAGCATATTATATTTTAGAAAATGAACTGAGGAATCAATGACAAAAATGTCAAGATCATTTTAAAAATTGAATATTTTGCCTTACTGCCCCTAGTGCATATAATAGTTTCTACATATTTTACCTTGAGCTAGTTGTTAGACTCTAGCAATGAATTGGGACGTTTCCTCTGACTTCCCTTAAAAAGTGAAGTGTCTTTAACTCTGCACAGATACTTAGACGACTTGCCAGGTGACATTTGGAAAAATTCGATTCATTTCTTTCAAAGTCAATGGGTGTCCTCTTAATGGCTCTGGTTTTAAGAGAGGGGGTTTCTCAAAAATCTTCAATGTCACACCTGGGTGTTCACGGCATACTTAGCAGCCAAAGAGTTGCAGGAGGTGAAGAAAGTGCATCTGTCTCTCACAGAGCTCATTTAAGGGAATTGGTAAACAGATCCCTGTCCGCCCATTGACTTTGCTGCCACACGAATGAGTCAGACTGCAGTGGCAGGAAGCACAGAAGTCTTGCACAGACACTGTGGAGTCTTGTCACCGACACGCACAATATGCTGTCTTTGAATCACAGGCGGAATGCTTTGTTAGATGCCCCAGTTCTTGCGAATAAAATGTCAAGGTTTTTTTTTTTTTGCCTTTCCTCATGCACAAATTCGTTTTTTACCCCATATTTCTCTTCCTTCCAAGAATCCTACCTAGGTCTCTCCACTTCTCCTTCCTCTTCCTCCATTATTCATTTCCCTTTTCCTTTCTATTTTCCTTTTTCTACCCCTATCACAACTCTTCAAGGCATCTACCTCATTTGCACTTTCACTCAGGCAGGTGACAGGAACAGGTGCACTATTAATTATGCTTTAAAATCTCTTCCCCCCTCGTGCATCGTTTCACTTTCTCCTTTATCAGACTCTACTTCTGCAGACGCTGTGCTGCACCGCTCCTCCTAACCTTAACATACTCTCCTGTCTTAAACTTTTGTTTCCTTTTGCAAGTATTATAAGAGCAGTTCTACATTAAGGTCTTCTGTGTAACTGTATTCTATAAAAACATATTATTACATTGATTATATTATATTGTATTTCATAGAATTACATTTTTTTTATTTTAAGACACCAAGCTGTGGTTTTAGTCCACTAAAGTTGTTGAGTCTATACTTGTGTATAGTATAAACAACAACTGAAAATTGTAGCAAGTAGTAAAAAGGAGATGCGTACGGAAGTCGACGAACATGTGACGTGAACAAGTGAGGTGGTGTGGGCAAAAATTTGCTTGAAGGCTTGCTCGTATCTTGAGATGTTCGTATCTTGAGGTTCCAGTGTATTTTGCACATTTTAGAACAATAACAATGATTTTATATGACTTTGATTGGATGGTCAGTTTGTTGGTTAGCTGGTTGGTTAGTTTGTTGGTTGGTTTGTCTGTTGACCTCACTGTAACTGACCCGTCAGATAAAAACAACCCCACTGCTAACATCAAGGAACAGAGCAATGGCTTACTAAAGCGTGAAGTGCACTAATCATTTGGACAGTTTGTCATACAGTATCTTTAGGGCATTTGTGGCCCAAGTGATTTGGGTTTGCGATCCCTGGTTTGGATGAACACACTGAGTGTAAAACTGTGCTCATGGCTCACCCTAGAACTTTTTAGCACTGGTTTTCCATGCAATTAATGCGCCAAAGATTTAATCTCAATTCTAAATCAACCAGTAAAAATGTTATGCTGTTCTCTGTTCAAAACCATTAGTCATTGCAGGTTTATCTCCTGAACACTCGGAGGGTGTGCAGGGCACAGCACTTTGGAAGAAAGTGATTCTGACTCGGACTCAACATTGAAGATACACTGTGGGATTAATACTAACCCTAACCCTAACCCCAGTACGCAGTAACCGCTTCTACAACTAGCCCTCAGAATGATCAAGGGATTCTTCTGATAAAGGGAAATCTCCTTGGCCATGTTAGCAGGAACACATTTGCATGCTGTTGATCAATAAATGATACATCTTGAAAAAGAAAAGCAGCGGATTCAGAATATGTTGTTTCCTTTCAAATTCTCTTTTATTTATTGCACTAAACACAAATGCTGACCAGCAAAACACACGTGTGATGATGAAAAGAGAACATGAGCTTTTGCAGTGTGTTTGTAATACACATGGACCACGTGGACAGTGTACAGCAACAGTATTTGCAGGTTCTTTAATTGTAGGCGTTTAATTCAATGTGCATTAAAGACTTGTAAATAGGTCACAGGGAGCATGACTCCTGAGGAATGATGTATTTCAGTGGAAAACATTATATATTATTATATTTGATGGATTTGCATCCTCCAGTAATCTGCATTATATTTCTGCTTCTTTCCAGTTAGTATTTATTTTTGACAAAACTCAAGTGCCTTCTGTCATGATTACGTTGTGTAGTAGATAAAGCACTTTTGGCTCCTTCTGCCTCGGCCTCTGCGATGTGTATCCTGGAGACACGGAGCGCAATTTACCCACATGTGAAATTCACATTTTGCCCAGAGGTAAACTGAATGAAGAAAGGAAACAAGTCTGTCGGGAGTGCAGAGGTTTCTGTTTGACTGAGCGCCTCACACAAGGCCACTAATTGCATGCAATTGATGGAGTGAAAAATGCTAGAGGAAACGTTAAACTTGCACTGCACTATGGGTAGTTGACCCATGTGGACTCTTCTTGCCTGTGCCTACTTGCAGGTGTTTTTTTTTATCAGAATATACAAAGCTTATATAATGTGCTCCACAAAGCCTTTGTGGCTCTCACAACAAAACAGAAACTGTGATTCATCAGAGACATGGACACAGAGGCTCTCACCACAACAGATCACCTGCCTCAAACTTAACCAACTCTCAAACCAACCTTTTTACGTCTTCCTTTTACTGAGTCACTTGAACTGGTATGGCTTTCTACTTTCAAACTTTAATTTTAAGCCATTTAAATCACAGTGTAGACTTTAGACCACAATGAAAAGAACATATAAGGCCGATGTCATTTTGTGTAGCCTGCACTACTTAAAAGTGTAAGGAAATACAAAGTAAACACATGTTCTTTAGTGTGCTTTTCACCTCATTAAACATGAATACGTCCCCAACAAGGCTGTTGTGAGCAGCATCATCGAGATGTATCCTTCAGCTTGTGTGTTTCTAAAACAGAGCGCAGTTGATGCGGCAGGAGGGGAAATGCAGGTGCTTGTGTTTACTTCCCTCCGGACCTCCCTCCTACTTACTGCTTCTGCCTTCTTCTAGCACAGTGGAATGCAGATAAATATTGATCCAGGAAGCATTCGAGAGAAAAACATATACAGTATCAATGAAAGGAAATTAACAAGCATTGAATGGAAGTAGATTTTTAGAAAAAAACAAAACAAAAACAACCACAGTTTTTGTTTAATTTAGATACAAAAACAACCTGTGTTTTTCTTTTTCCTTTTCGCTCCTTCTTTTATCTCTCCCATTCCCGCTGAAATACTTTACTGCAGTTGCTAAGCAACAGGGAAACAGTTTTTCTTTGGTTCTACCGGCGAGTCCCGGAGGCTGGCAGGGAGATGAGGGCACAGTGGATGTACTGTGGCGCCTGCCAGCCGCTGAGTGCGTGCCCACAGCTGAGTCGGAGCTATGAGGACGATCCCTCCGTTAAGAGTCATAGTGCCGCTGGCAGGCACCTGGGGGTTATGGAAAGAGCAGAAGATAGCAGGGCGAGCTCACAAGCCACTCTGGCCTCCAAGCAGTGAACAAAGAGTCAACGTAAGGTCAGAATGAGTGATGAAACGGCACGACTTCCAACCACAGGACCCGATCAACACGTCCCCTGGAGAAGGAAGCCTCTTCTCTGCACTTTGTTGTTTTTAGAGGTTGAGTCACAAGTTGCTTAAAGTTGCACAGCTCACTATATGTTCTGGAAAACACGCTGTAAATACGTTGGACAAAAAGTTAGTTCACTGGTGAGTTTTGATAGGCAGTTGAGCATCTCACAATAGAAATCCTTTGTGCAATAAGTATGCTAATCAAAGCCTCTGCTGAAACGGATTCCACTGCTCTTTTATTACGTTGTTCATTCTCTCCGTAGGTGATTGACACATTGTAATCTTGCTAATAAGCACCTCCACTGTCTGTTTCGTTCCTATTGTGCAAGTGCTACAATAGGAAAACTTGGCAGGTGTGCAGTGTTTGCAGGGCTTTCAGTATAGGAGCTAATCCCAGTTACCTGCTATTATCCTGAAATGCAGGCGACACTGTATGGTGTGTCCCACAACTGTCATCCTCCACCAGCGTCCCTCAGGGGTCAGCAGCAAGTCGAACCTCACATAACTCAATGTCCTTCCTCCCAGCCAATCATCCACATCATTATTGGGACCCTGTCTCTGGTCATTAGGATGTGTCTGTAGCAGCCTGCTGCTTGTTCCCCCATTGCACTGAAGTTATATTAATTTAAAAAAAACACACGTTTTTAGGAAACAAAGAAAAGAAAGTCAAACTACAGCCTATGATTGGTTGTATAAGTGGGTTGTATGTTTTACTACATTTTAAAAACTGTGATAAATATGTAACTTTTTTTTAATATACCAAAGACAGAACTTGGTTAAAATTAATATACAGTGAACTGTTGAAGTACATAAAATGTTTATACTAACAAATATCTAGAATTGTTCTAGAATAAAAAAAATATTTTAAAAAGATTGCCAAGGAAAGTACCTAGTATTGACTTGATTTTGAAACTTCAAAACCCTGGTCACGCCATTCATTTCTCACACATACTTTTCAGCCGCTCCTGACTGTTTTATACTGTACAGTACCACGGTTCCTCTGTATGCATGCTATTAATGTTGTCCCAATACTATTTTTACAAACTAATATAAGTGCAAATATTTTCTTTTATGTACTCACCGATGCAAAGTACTGTCACGAATACTTTTTTAGTTTGCATTTCAATAGATAGACCAGAAGGCACATCGCACAGTAATGTGATTTGCAGTATGTGTGATCTCACACCATTTTTTTACTTATTACTCATTTATTATTTGACTCATTTTGTACAGGCTAGCATGTCACTCACATTGCAGGACGTCTCAAGAAAAACGAATAAAATGAAAGAAAAACATAAGGATGTTACTCACTCTGCCAATCAAGCCTTCATTGTACATGTTGAAACCTGTGAGTGGCCCTTGTCTTCGCCACACCATTTGAATTGGTGATGAAAAAAAAAAGAAAATGTGTTTGTGCTCAAGTGGTCAAGTAATATCCTGCTGTGTCTGCGCTTGGTTCCACATAGACAGTTGTAGTGATGTAGTATTTCTGTGCCGCTGTTAATTGTTAACAAAAGAGTTTTAGTCTTGGTATGAAGGATTGGGTATAAAATAAATATCTAACAAACATTCTGTTTAAAAAGAAACACCCATTAGAGACATGTGTTTAGCCCTGTGACATCTGCAATGATTACAATTGTAAAACACCTATAGTTCCAGCTCAAAATCTGCCAAGCTCTTGTCCAATACCAACACTTCAATGCACTTATTGGTTTGAAATAATGTCAGGCCTTCTTCTATAATGGCATCTGAAGCACTAAAGAGCAGCTGGCAGTCTAACCAGGGAGGATGTGTAACTACTCTCCAACTCAGCTGACATTTGAATCATTATTGGTCTCTACATGGCACATTGTTCATGGGGCTGACATTTCAAAATGCAAATAACATGCTTCATGCCAGGGCTGGGTGGATAGCTGACACTCACAAAAATGTAGATCCAGCTTTTTTTTCCACATCAGAGTGGTTGGTGTCTGTATCCTGCTGCAGATTTTAACATATTTGTACATTTTATTTGGGTTGTCTGAATCTCCCATTTTAAAATATGTCTTTATCAGGTTTATTATGTACACATTAAACATTGAACTCCTTGTCATTGTGACACAGCTCACCACTGCACACAACCAAATGTGACCTCTGTTTTTAACCCTTCACCAAAGTAAACAGTGGGCAGCTTTAAGGACCAGGGAGCAGTGAGTGGGGACGGAGCCATGATCAGAGCACCAGAATACATTTTTTATACATCTTAGGAAGAAGTAGAACTAAACAACTGGCTTGGATGCCGTCCCTTGAAGTCATTAGGATAAAATATCCTGGATGACTGAAAATCATTTGGACGGGGTGCGGGGGAGGGGGCGCCATAGGAACATAGATTTGTTCCTATGGCGCTACATAACTTGATTTCCGCTCTAAGTTCTAACTCACTCACTGGCTGTCTAACTGTATAAATATCTGTGCAAACCTTTCAAGCCTGTGCTACTTTAACACCGTCAAGCATGGATGTCAAAGTCCCAGCCCAGGGTCCATTCTTTAGCTCAGAAGCATCCCACATCTGGCCCATGGCAAGATGTCAATTACAAATTAATTTTGCACTTGCGGTAACTTTAATCTTTATTATTATGTTAAATATATCATTATATTAAACACAAACTACACCAATACACTATTACACTATTACATTATTTGTAAGCTCCTGGGAAACAGGATGCAAGTTGACCCAAAAAGAAATCTCTTGCGACCCACCTGAGGGTCGCGATCCAGTCTTTGGGAAACAATGGTCTAGATGAGGGCTTGCATTATTAAAGAAATTATTATTATTGTATTTTTAAATTTGAGCTTCTAGGTCTGCATAAACTGATTGTCTTTCTTTGTATTTTTCTACACAGTCCATCAGAGAAGTGACAGGTTACGTGTTGGTGGCTCTGAACCAGTTTGACTACCTGCCACTGGAAAACCTCAGGATCGTTCGGGGCACCAAACTGTACGAGGGTCGCTACTCCCTCGCCATTTTCCTCAACTACAGGCGAGATGGCTACTACGGTCTGAGGCAGCTGGGTCTACACAACCTCACAGGTACTACTGCATGTTTGTACTCTGTACTGGCCCAGGTGGGCTCCGCCCCCACTTTGGGAAGCATTGCCACAACATAAATCCTGCTGAGCTTCTGTTCTCCAACTATACTGCCCCCTGCTGGAAATTTGACTTGCACCAATTGAAGTTATGGCACAGGCACAAGAGCTTGACATCTGCCAAAAATCATAAAATTACAGTGCTTTAAAAAAAACATTGTAACTACAAATCTCAAAGTGCAAGTAGGCAAGACACAAATTAAAATCTGAATCAGTGCTGGGAATTGTGTCTTTGCTATTTCCAAGTCTGTGAGTTGAAAACCTTTATGGTTCCTAATTTGAATAAAGAGGCAGTGTTAAAGCTTTTATTTTTACATTGTATTTTAATAGAGTGTGAAAAGAGGCTGCTTTCAGTCAACAAGGTCAAACGCAGTGATAGAACATCAGGCATATGTCCTTACTTGTTTTTACAGCCCATACATTAAATTGAATGCACCCTTTTAACCATGTGATGCAATTAAACTACAATAACAAGATTCCACCATATATATATATAAATACACGAATAAAGTCCTACATTCATAAGAATAAAGTCAATCGCTGGAGAAAAAATGTTGTAGCATTTAGAGAAAAAAGTAGTAATGTTGGGAAAAAAGGTCTCAAGTCTCTTCGTGAATTCATAAGAATAAAGTCATAAATGTATGTAGGTATGACTTCATTAATCATAATGTTACGCCTTTATTCTCTATTTTTTTCATGTAAAGTTACGACTTTTTCTCATAACTTTAATTTTTATCTCAACATGTTTCAACTTTATTCTCATAATATTTCACCAGATCGACAAAACGTCTTAAACTTCATCATTATTTATTCATATATGTATTTTAGTAAAAACATGAAGTAAATAACAGGCTGCGTCGGTGGCATTTTGATTTCTTTAGCCAAAGTTTGAATGAAACCTGCTGGATTTTTGTGGTGGCAGGAAAACAGGAAACATGTCAAATTCTTCCAGCATTAGAAGAGGACAAAAAAACTGTAAATCTTGTCCAGCACGTATGTCCTTCATAGCACAGCCAAAGAACAAAAGCAAATGATTGCAGAAGCTGCCAGTTCCTGTGTGTGTGTGTGTGTTGGTTTTTTTTAATAATCTTAGATCTAATGATTTAATTGTGTTAAAGTAGCTACATGTCGCACCATTCTAGTTGAAATATGGAATAGAATGACACATCATGAATAAGGAAACTGGCTTCAGTGCCACCACAGTACATTTGAATGTGTCCTAAACCGCCAAGGCGTCCGTGCTGTTAAAGCCTTTGTTGTGTTTTGCCCGAGGCGTCTTCTTTGGCATCGATCAGCCTGCTTTACACTGCTCACCTTTGGGCCCTGAGACTTATCCTGCATTTTCCTCTTGCTGTTATTTCCTCATGGTCTAAAGGTTTATACTGTATGTCCTACATCTGAGAAGAATTGCATGTCTCTGCGAGGTGATGCATCATTCTTTGTTAACCATCATATGTTACTCCATCCATATTTCAGATTACGTTATAGCAGTAATCCTCAAACTGTGGTAAGCAAGGGTTCTCTAGTGGTAAAATTCATATTTTCACATTTACATTTTCAATTGAATCAATCTGAAACATACCATGGACAATTAATATAACATTTAAACATAAACATCTGTCTAAACATTTCTAAACATCTCTCCTGTGTGGTGGAAGCTAACAGTGAAGGCCTCTGCTGCTGTATTCTAATGTTGGTCATCATGGTGGTACTCAGAGAGATCAGTGTTTTCTCAGGTGGTACAGAGTAGAAACAGTTGGAGAACCACTGCTTTGTAGGGTTAATCAGACTTAAACACGACCCAGAGACCCTGGACTTTGCTCTTGTTGGAACTGAATTAATTAGAGACTAAAACAAACAAGTTTTTTTTCTTTCAAACGAAACGAAGTACATTTCTCTGACGTCACATAATCAATGAGAAAAAGCGTCACCGCAGAGAAAGTTGGACATGTGAGAATCCATCTTCGTGCAGTTGCCTTTGCAGTCTCGCTCCTTTTGGATTGATGGCGGTGGAATCAAACTGCAATCCATATTAAAGCACATGACAGATTTAGTGTAATAAGCTGCATTTTATGGAGTCTGAACAGGGTGATAAAGGACCCCTGGGAGTTTTTAAGGGCATGCTGACACCCTGAGCTGGTTAAAGTAGAGGGACATTTTCTATTTTGACCACCACTATAAAGAAAAGGGGTGAAGGAGGGAGAAAGAGAGTTAAGTGGACCTTTATTCCCAAATGATTTATGCTGCTCATTTTTATTGTTTTTTGTAGTTGACATTCTACAGTCTGTCTCCTTCTCTCCTCCAACTGCGCCGTTCCTGTGCTTATAATATGGATTTACAAGATTGTTCACGTTACAAAGTTCACCTGGAATATCAAACTTTATTATCTTTGCTTTTTTTTTTTACCTTTAAGATTTTTTTGACAATAGAAATAGAAAAACCTGACTGTATTCAACCACATACATCTTGCATTATTTATGTTATTGCATAATCTCCTCCTTCACATTCCCCCTATTTTCTTGAATCTTCTTTTTAAGTCTTTTATGGATCCCAAGCGGCAGACCTCAGCTCGGCTCCACGGCTGTGTGTTTCAGGCTCCTTGCTTCCTGTCAGGCTGGCAGGCTGCACATTTTTGTGTTTCCAGTGCGCACTCAGGATGGAGCTTTGGCCTTCAGTTCAGCACATGCCATCCCAGTGCACCCTCACACCGCAATTAAAGCTGAATCCAGCTATGCATGTGGATCAGTTCTGCTTCTACAGATGCCCTGCACCACTGTGCCTGGGATGAAAAATAAAAGAAATACATTAATCTTGCTTTAAAGCTCAAAATTAATTAGCTTAATATTTTCCTCTCTTTTAATCACTGGCATGGAAACTCCATAGTACTGTAACTTAGCCATGTGTAGTGAATGGTTTCCAGCACACGGTGTGTCCAACAATAGACCGCTGTTTTATCCCTCTGTTGGTTTAGTGCTCAGCAGGGGCTCCAGGCCGAGCTCTCCATTCAGTGTGGCTGTGGAGTCCGTGGTATACAGTACAGTGGTGTGATGTTAAAGTGAGAAGAATACACACCATGCCAGACTGGAGAACATGAAATGCACCAAAGCTTCCAAAAACCATGCATTGACAGCCAGGCTAATACAGTAGCAGGATTTCTTCTAATTACCCCATGTGGTGCAGCAATGGTGGTAATAGACACTGTATACACTCAGAGCTGCTGGAGTAACACTGTAAAAATAGTTATCATTAAATTCAGGTTAAATTCAATTTTCTTCTCACATTAAAAATTATAGGGAAAATGATTTAGAAAAGGATAGTGATAGGGAAAATATATATTTTTCTCTAGAGGCAGTGGTGGCTTAGTGGTTCAGGAAGCGGACTAGGGTCTGGAAGGTTTCAGGTTTGAGTCCACCAGCTGCCAACTTACCACTGAGGTGCTCTGATCATGGCACCGTCCCCACACACTGCTCCCTGGTCCTTGAAACTGCCCACTGTTCACTTTGGTGATGGGTTAAAAGCAGAGGTCACATTTGGTTGTGTGCAGTGGTGAGCTGTGTCACAATGACAAGGAGTTCACTTTCACTTCCTTTCCTTAAAAGCTAGAAAACTTTGCTAAAAAATCATAATCATAAGATGAAAAGTCGATTATAAGTTGTTTTAAATGTGGTTAATGTTCCATCTAGCCCAGAGATGCTTCCTGCTCAGAATGTCAGTGTTTAATTATTTAGGTTTCTCATGATGTGTAATTAATATTGATAGGATCTGAGTGTTTGCTGAGGATTATGAGTTTGTTTTCATTATTATATCTTCAGTCACGATGACTACAGGTCAAATATACTTCTGACTTTTTGTTTTCATTTTGGTAATTTTTTATCTCATTTTATCTCAAGTAATGTTATAAAAAAAATTTAACCATTTAATTTTAACACTAAACCAGTGTTTTTTTAACCTTGGACTCACTCACATACTGTCGCCTGGGATTCAAATGGGGTGACCTGTAATGTCAAGTAATTAGTTTAAATAAATACTGATACATATTTTCAACTAATTATTCATTTTTAACATTATGATTCAAAACACCATACATTTTAAACAGTTGTATTTTTCACATCTATAAATTGAGTTTAAAAAAATGCAGAAAAAAAAACACCTGAGCTCTTACATTTTGATTGACGGCTGTGATCACGTGACAGGTACTATAATGTCTCTGGGGTTGCCAGATATTTATGATGTCAAAATGGGGTCACAAGCCCAAAAAGGTCGGGAGCCACTGATCTAAACTTGAATTTTTAACCTGATCTCACTTGAAATAATAAATATTGTTTTTATTTAATTTAATTTTTTTATATATAATAAAATTCATATGATCCATCGATGAAGTCTTTGAACTCATATGAGTGACTTCCAGCCTGACCCCTCCTCCACCTGGTCCATAACTACTCCACTTAGCTCATATAAATAGATGCCAAATTCATCAGTGCTCTGTGTAAAGAAAGTAAAACTCTTCCATTTTTTTTCCTCTCAGTTCACCTTTCTGTCTTTTCACCTGTTCTGCCATTTTTAAAAGGTCGTCTGCGGCGACACAGACACAGTCTGACAGCCAGGCAACAACTCTGAACCCCCTCTGATTTAATGACAATAATTCACTGCGCTGTCTGGCTAATTGCTGCTTTTCTCCCCACCCTGTAAGCACTTTGAATGCATTTAGGTCAAATTACCAACAGCAGTCTTGGTTGAGATGAATTGATTTGCCGACTTCATTATAATTAACCCTACGTGCATCTTCATTATTAGAGCATGGCTATTGATTTACAGATTTACCGGCATTCTCAGGCATTTTATCACTTTCATAGCAGCACGGCCAGATCAGCAAAATGGGATTTGATTTTATGCAATGATGAGCGAGAATGAGAAGAACATAAATTATTATCAGACATTGATGTACAGTATGTATTTCATAAATGGGGCCTGGGGATCAGTGCTGTGCTGGTTTCAGGACTAACTCAACTAATAACTCAACTTATTACTCGGTTTACAACGTTGGATAACATTTACTGGTATTTTAGGTATTTTCAAAAGAACACAATATCATATATTGATTAATAGGAAACCATGAGGACCGGACAACACCATTTATCTTGTTCTGCTCTTTTTTCTTCCTCTTTTGGGTGGCACTGCAGCTGTAGCCAATCACAGCTGCCAACAAGAGAGGCAGGCTTCACCCTGGGGAGTTAACCAGTCCAACAATCAGTGTACCGGTGTCCTTGATTTCTGATGTCCTCAACCTGCAGTGTTTCATGGTTACATCACCATCTCCCATAAATTTACTTGGAAAGTCTTATTCAATCATTCAGACGTCAAGAGTTTGTACAAGTTATTGTAGAAAATCAATCATTACACTTCTGACACAAAGAAAGAAAACTCTGAATTTAAGTAAAGAGGCTTTTTGGCCCTTTTGGGCCTTACCATGGAAACATAGCTTGTAGCAAAATATTTTATTTTTTCATATGCAAAAATGCATCAATAATATAGATTTCTCACGCCCCTGATCGGGGTTTTTTAAAGGCAGATGTGTGAGGATTGTAAACTTCAGAGATGAAACATACACACTTAGTCATAAATAATTCTGAAGCTTGTATAATGCTCTTTAAGCAGAGTGCTATCACACATACCACCAACTAATTTTCATCTGAAAAAATGTTTCCAAAATAGATTTCAAAAAATGCACCTACTGTATATGTGAATTAAAGGAATTTAGTCATTTACAGAAAAAAAAAACAAAAAAAAAAAACAGAAGCTGGAACCCTTTCCTGGTCAATTTTCCTAAACGTAAAGTTATGGTATTATCTACAAAGGGATGCAGTATTTGTCACCAAAATATCAACAAGAGCAAATACCACATGTATTCTGTGGTGTTATAAGGAAAGCAAATGGAATGCAGCTCATTATTAATGAATTAAGTGTCATCATTAAGGCGCTCGATGATTAAAACATATCTCCTAGCTTCAAACGTTGCTTTGCCTTACCAGAAAATGCTACAGTTTTAGATCTGCTTAGCTAGATCTTCCTTTTTTCTCCTTTGTGAAATAATATTTTGCTCATTTTGCACCTCTTTCATCTTTACTCCCCAACATAAAAATGTGTTAAAAGACCAAAGCATCATTTTTTGCTATTGGGAAAATAAAATAAATTATTATAAAATATTAAAAATAGTGGTGTTACGCAACAGGCATCTTGGTGCTCAAAGTTTACGACTGCGAAAATAACCCATCTCTGCTTTGAAATGAACACATAAATGTTGCATTCAGTGACGTGCAGAGACACACAACGTAAATACGCAAATGCCAGGTTTTTACTTGGTGTTTATTTTCTCATCGCTCTACACTCCTGCCAGAAACCAGGAGTCATTGTAATGCTAATCCAGTGCTCTGTCTTATCAGTGTTAAGCTGACAGTGCTTTGCTGCTGTTAGTGTGTTGTGTTTAAATGCTTTGACAAGAAGACTGTCAGGGCCTCGGGGTTTTATCCATTAGCTGCTACGGCACAATGGAGGGGAGGGCAAAAAGTTAACATCACTGAACTGAGCAACCTCCAAACACCAGATGACTCTGAGTGAGGGAAAGTTACTCCTAATGCTCGATGACAGCAGCCCTGATGAGAAACTTCCCCTTGCTTTACCTGTGGTACCGGTTTTTACCCTTGAGAGTGAGCAAATGAACCATATGTTTGACAAACATCATCATCTCATAATGTCACCTTACATGTTAAACACAACTTCATGCTTCATTAGTTGGTATGGTGACACACGGTGGCAGTTGGTAGAATGGTTTTACAGCATGAAGATCACTGGTTTGCGTTCGATCCCCAGTTGATCTTTCTATATGGAGTTTACATCTTCTCCATGTGTGTGTTTTCTCTGGGTATATACGTATATATTATTAGGAAAAACTCCACGGCACACAACGTGTAATGAAATATAATAATCTTTTAGTTTTAAATGACTGTGGAGCTGTGGCCCAGAGCCAATGTCTCTGTCATTGGAGTGGAACCCCAGGGTTCACCTCCTGGATTGAATCCCAGTTAGGGCGGTTGGTACCTTCCAGTGGACTCACCACCTGCAGGAAGGTTCAGAGGGGTTGGTACGGTGCAGTGTGATCTGGGTGGAGACTGCTGCCCCCACGTCCTGGTAACGGAAAAGTGAATGAAAATGGATGGAGGGATTTAAATGACCTCATCATTGACTAAAATCTCGACCTGTTTAGTTGAAGACAACACTGCTATACTGGCAGGAATTGAAGAAAGACATAAACAAAGATCTTCTTCAACAGCTCTGATGACTGTTTTCATAGCCATCTGTTGCCACCTAGCAGAAGAGGATTGACTTGCTCTAGATTTCATGCTTTGACGAGAAAAGAAAAGTTGATTAGTGAAATTGGATAATTTTCCATGGCGCACTAGTGTGCCACGGCACAGTGGTTGGGAACCACTGGCATAGTGCGTGTGACCAGGCTTTGTTATAACAAACTCTTACACTTAAAAGTGTACTGCGTAATATTGCTATGAATGATAGATAGATTAACTTGATTCTAACAATTTAATGTCAGACACAGTTTTTAACATTTCTTTGCTGAACAAACGACCTTCCATCGTTTCTTCATAGTAAAATAAGTGAGTAGGAAAGTTGAATGAGTCAGCAATTCAGAGTGAGATCCCCCACCAATGCAAACGTCAAACTTGTTTACTAGACATGTTTTTTCTAAGGATATGAAAAGTCTGTTGGCATGACTGTTAACTGTACCTCTTGTCCCTGACTTGGGACTGAACCAACCTGAGAACGCCAGTCTTAAAACCTTTTGTAGGAGGCTTGTAAAGAAGAAGAAAAGGAAAGAAGGAGGTAACGAGGAGATAATCTATTCCTAAATTATCATCTTTTTTTCAATGAGAATAGCAATTTTGTAGGAACTTCAGTGTGTTAAACAATTGCTCTAAATGTGTCAACATGAGCAGCTGGACGTCTAAAAAAAGAAAGGAGGAGAATAAAGATGGTAACGGGGGAAGAAGAAAGAAAGATTGAAAGGCTTTAAAGACATGTGGGAGTAAGGTAAGAAGAGAGGGAGGATAAGGTCAGGGCAGGGGAGGGAGGGGAGAAGTGGCAAAAAGCGAAAATGCAAGGAGAGGAATAGTGAAATAAAAAGAATGGAGGGAAATAAAAAAAGGAACAGGGGAAGTGAAAAAGAAACAAACACCACCAAAAATCCTCAATTTCTTATCTAACTGATCAAGGTTAATTCATCCTACAAACTGAACAAATGTAACCCATATTAGAGGTCTGTGCCCCCCCACCCACAGCTGGATTGGGGTGTTGAGCTGCCACAAATTGGGCCACAGATTGGGGTTAAATGCAGAGGACCAGCTTATCTGTCAGTATGTACAATGACCAATAAAGCTGACTCGTCACCTTCTTCTTCTTCTAGTTCTTCCTCTTCACTGAATTCAACCCAACTTACCAAAAACCGTGTGTAACATGAACTAAAATCCAGCCTGTGATGACACTCCGAGTTAGACAGGAGTGATTCTCAACATTAACGTGTCTGTGTGTGTTTCCCTGTGCGTGTCTATTTCAGTGTGTTCTAAATTACCCAAGTCTAAAGATGAGTGCTGCAGCCCTGTGCAGGAAAATGACAAATTGCCCATTTAGCCCATTGTAAGTGTCAATTTTTAATGCAGAGGGGTTAGCTCTGTTTTCAACACCTCTTAAGCATTTGGCTTCTTGGAAAAAATATGGCTCCAATTTGAATTACAAAATGTCTGACAGATGAGCAGTGATTGTTCGTGTCTGGCTGCAGCAGGTGATCATGTAGGCACATTAGAGCTCAGCGGGAACTGGTTCTTTTTTTGCTACCCTGACACAGGGTGAACATTTAATAATGGCAGACAGAGTTTGAGTTATCACCACATCTGACCAGTAGCTTTACTCTCTTCATAGCTCGCCCTCGTCCACGGGTAGCGTCCTCCAAATATCTGTTTGATGTTCTTAGTTGGGGCAGTATACTTCATCCCATAATAATAAACAAAAACAACCTGGCACGGACATGAGAGCAGAGTTCAGGACTGGGTTGTTCTTGTTTTGAGTGCATTGCATAGACATGTTAGTGAAGTCAAAATGTTTTAAGAGAAAAAAAACGGTATATATTAAATAAAATATTTGTATTTCTCATTATCATGTGTAAATAAACGATTACACAATAAAAGGAAAAAGTTGTATTATCACAGTCACTCTGCCCAACTGTCACAATGGAGACACCAGTACAATTAGTATAAAACATGGAAATACTTGTAGAGATAAAACTTACAGACTAACCACAGTTTTCATATATGAAATATCTGGTCAAAGTAGTTGTTGACAGGAAATAATCTCCTCCCACTTTTTACACTCATGCAAAGAAAAATCAGCGTTGATCACAGAGCGCCGCTGCAGCTGATTACTTTGATTAGTATGCAGCTTCTGGCTCATCTTTGGCTCGGCTCTCTTGTTTGTCCGTCCTGATTTGAGGGCCTCTGGATAATTTAGATTCAGGGAAAGCGGTGACAGAAGAGGCCTTATTAGGAGCAAGCCCATCCCGCCTTAAGTGCAGAGTCTCCAGTTCCATTTTCATTTACCTCCATTATTGAATTTGCTGGCTTCGTATTTGTTCTGATTGCATTTTGTGTCACCTCTAAAAAGAAAAGGAAAAAAAAAAACATCCCCCAAAAGTACTGTGACGCTCCAATGGGAGACCTTTAATATAATTGTGAAGTTAGGAACAATAGGAAAGTTTTAGGAGAGATATGACTTTCCCTTTGTTTTTTAGAAGTTTCTCTTTGTCTTATCGGAGAGAAACATCTGGAGGTTCCTTTAATCAGGATTTGTGTGCAACCTGGAGCCTGCGGGTCCTTTTTGTGAGGCAGAGGAAGAAGCTATAAAGCAGAAAGGTATGTGTGTTTGTGTAGAGAGCCCAGAGACGACAGCGAGCAAGAGAGGTGTCAGGGATTTATTTATTGTCATTTTGGCAATATGGTGAGAAAAAAAAAAAAGGGATCGTCCCTGCCTCCGCCCATTGGCTGCCTACACAGCTTCCATAAAACCCCTAACATAAGGCATTTTTCATAAGGATTCATCGCAGAACAATATCATTCGAGACTGCCAAATTTAATCAGGGGCTTAAAACACAATTATGGTTATCGGCGTGGACACAGAAGCGGCACGCAGGATTGTGGGAGAGAAGGAAGGAGGAAGAGACGGAGGGGGACCTACCCCTCCACCGTCTGCGCCCTCGCACTCCTCACCCATTTGTCACCAACCACAATATCTGTTTGGCTGGCAGAGCTAATAATGGAGAAGTGGAGGGGAAACAGGGCTCTGGAGACCCACCTACGCCTTTTGCGTTGAGATCAGATAAGTTCTCCTCTAAGTCAGAGGCCCTGGAAGCCACTGTGGATTAGCTTGTAAGAATTGTATCATTTATAAAACACAGCGTGCCCTCCCACCCCTGACAGCTTTTTAGGTGTGTGAATAATGCAGCTCCGTTATAAAATGTGCAACTGCAGGAGTAAACTGTTTTTGCCACACCACAAATGAAAAACTTTCCCTGCATTCGCTCTTTCAAAAAGTTCACTTCATTTTGGTCACTTTGTCTACCTTTTGCTGATGCTTTGTTTCATGTCACTTCCTGGAAAACGTGTGTTTGTTTCCCTCCTCTATTATCTTGGAAATCTACAGCGATTTATCTGTGTGTGACATAACTGCAGTCTAGTGACTTATTCACACGTATTCATGAGATTCAAGAACTTGTTTTTACCTACAGTTACTTTCCCAGCCTCTGTTATGTGTTTTTTTTTCATTCCTTTTTAATAAACACTCCAAGACTTGCCAGACATTGTGCAGAGGAGTTCTTACAAAAACCTACAGAACGTTCCCTGTGAGAACAAATCCTTGTTTTACAGTCCAGTGTTTTTGTTGAACTCGGATATTCTTCTTAAATTTACTTAAATTTGCTGGAGTCAGAAATGCACAGATTTGTTATATCAGCATAAATTGTTGATATTGTTACCTTCTTACACAACTCAAATACAACTTCCCTCATACATGCTCATTTAATTCTGATTCCTTTTTGTTTATTTCAAAGGGGTTTTTTTTGCCCAACATTGAGCACATACTGTAGCTACTCTTTCCTGTTTTGCGGGTGCTATACGCCAAGTATATGTATTAGAAGAGTGTGCTGGTACGACATGTTGTATTTAAGTCATGAACTCAAGAATCAAGCATTTCTTATAGTCCTGACTGACGGCCTTTCACGGTTATGTCACCACCTGCCATAATTGTTTTTGGTACGGCATTAAAACCAATTTCCTACGGGAACTAGTTGGCGAGTGGTGCAGATAAATATGTTGTCACACATTGATATACATCTGTCAGTTGTACCCCATACGTCGGATTGTGCTACATTCACTTTCTTTTGAGTTGAAAAAACATGTCTTCTGTGATGTTTGATATTTAAATTCTTAGCTTTGGATTTCGGACACTGACATAGAAGGGGATTCCTAATAGGAATAGCAGTACTGTAAACTTACTCCACGGGTGAAGAGCCCCCTGGTGGTCACTGGAAATACAACGATCGTATTTTTTCCCCTGGCTGCTTGCTTGATGCCACATCTGTAGCTGTATTTGTGCAGAGCTGAGTAGATTCTGAGATCAACAAGAGGCTTGTACACAATCGTTTTGTGTTGCTCTGTCTACAAATTCACTGGCTCTCGTCTGAGCCAATAGTTATTTTCCTGAGTTGCAGATTTGTTGCCATTTTGGTAATGCTCATCAGTGTTCCCTGAAGAGGCTGCACTCTAAGAAAATGAAGGCAATTTGTTTCCTTCCCCTGTTCAGCACCTTCTGTCACGCCAGCTGTCGGCACTGTGTCACAGGCCACACGGAGCACTGGGAACTGATGCGTTCAAATGACTGCCGTGAATTTACATTTCTTACCATTAGATTGTATAAAAGATTTCAAATAATGTTTTAGCCTGCCTGCTGGGTTTCCAACTAGTAAAAGAAATTCAAGAGAAAATAAAATGTTTACAATGAATTCTTTTTCTGCACCATTAATTTAAACTCTTGAAATACAAGTTCTTCTGTATCACTGCAGAAAACACACTTTTGTTACTGTCTGTGTGTGTGTGGTTCTATCAGTTATAATGGTGATAATGGTTGCTTAGTTACTATTTTTTAGTAATTATCTTATCATGTAAATACAAAAATCCTCGGCTTGTGGTAATCCAGTTTATCTACTGTGGCAATAATGCTGAAACACCGCTCTTCAAAGCTATTAACCTTGAACTAAATTGGACGATGTCGATATTATCATGGATTGGATGGTAACTCAGCATTCTTCAAGTAAGATTACTGCCCCATACTTCAACAATTTCTTACTGGTTTACATTGTCATCCAGAAGTGTCTTTCTCACTTATTAATGAAAACAAATACAATTAAATTAAATACAAGTATTATTATTATTATTAAAAATAACAATAATAATAATAATAATAATATAGAGAAGTAGCATTCTTTTTAACAAAGGTTTTCTTAAATTAATTAATCATTAAAAAACAAATTAAATTAAAAGAATCATTTAGCATAGTAAAGTCAAAATTTAAAAACATAGTGTGTTAAAACCTCCTGCAGACCAAGAAATACACACACACATTGTAATAATAAAAAGGAATAATTTTGTACGTCTGGATATGTTTTACGACTGAGTTTACTCTATATGAAATATTTAGCTTTTATTTTATGTGTGAAAAAAATAACTTTTAGGTGTTTAAAATCCTTTCCAATGAGAAGTATAGACAAATGAAATGCCACTAAACAGGACCTGGTGATATTCTTAATGGACTCAGCTCTGGCTGAGTGAAATTCCATGTCTCGAAACAAAACAATAAGTGCAGTTTTATGGACTCATCACTGGAGGACGGATTGTGACCACGGCTTTCTTCATCGGCATAATTAGTCAATGAAATAGAGAGAGAGAGAGGGGAAGAGAGATGGGGGAGGGGTGAGTGTTGTGGGACCAGTGGCTAACAGCACTGATGAACAGCAGCTCCCTACGGAGCCAGGGCAACTGATTGGTACTGGAACTATCATTGCTCAGGAACTATTTCAAGATATGGGCTCTCCGCGTGGCTGAACAACATCAAAATGACCCACTCGCTTTGCAACAGCGGCTTAGCACGGGGATCATTTTTAGCTCCCTAAGTACCCTCACCCTGACTGGCCTGTTTTTTCCATTTAGTGTGTGGCGTCCAAACAGCGGTCCTCCACCTTGTTTTTAAATGCTACTGCCCTTGTGTTGTTCTCATTGTTTTTATTGCTCTCTAAAGTCCAACATTTACAAGGATAAAGAAAAGGCCCTTTTGAACTATTTAATGGCTTTGCTCTGTGTACACAACAGTAAGTGCTATGAAATGGTTATTATAAATGCAAAAATCAGCGGTGTGACAAGTTTATTCCCAACATCATTAGGACTTTAATCAGGTTGATTTTTCTCTATCATTGATTTTATGGCATCCTTTTGTGTCCCTTAGTTGGTCAACTTTATAAATGCAATTCCATATGGAACATTTTGTGTGTCTTGTGTATCTATTTAGTGCGTTTGTTTTTGTGTCCTGATTGGTCAGAAATTCACATTAATAATAATAATAATTAAAGCCAGGAGTACTGACTGTACTAACTAAAGAGACAAGAGACTTTGAAAAAAAAGGATAGAGTGAGTGATAAATCTTCATGTCATGTAGTAAATATAATTAGAAGCTGAAATGGAAGTGGGAATGAGCCAGTGCCAACAATACAAATATATAGTTCTCGATGAGCCTCGCAGATGGATTTCTTATTAAAATAGCCAACTTCAAATTCAAGTGTGCTGCTACAACTGTTGATTTATGTACGTAAATATAATTCTATAATTTGGTCAAAATGTTCTCAACAAAACTTAAAGAATACATTTAGGTTTTGATGTCCTCTGATTAAGAACCACCTTTACACATTCATTACAGTGAACTAACAGTGTAATAATAAGGATTAGGATTAAGAACACCTTTATTCGCTCCACAGTGGGGACATTTTATTATTATTAAGTAAATAGTACAACGTATAAAGTATAGCATAGCATATACCAAGATATTAGCACATAAGTTAGCTTATAACCTTATAGCTTCAACTGCATATTGTTAGCTTTTTAGCCTTGGCTAATTATTTCCAACAATGTAATGTGTTGTACGTCTAGCTTACCAAGTTTTATCCAGTATAAAATTAAATTCCTCATTTATGTGTTGACTTTCGCCTTTACTCCATAGTCATGCATATGCAGTGATGCAATGGAGAGAAGCAGTGGACAGAAACAAAAGCACAGGGTCTTTACTGTATATATGAAAGTTTGAAAAGAATGACATCCTCTGTCTCTGGGTCACTGTCTTCTTTGTTCCTCTCGCCTTCCTTTATTCTGTTGCAGGACAATAGTTTTTATGGCCAGCTCATCTATCAAATGCATGTGAAGGGTGAAGGTATTTGATGGTGGTGAGGTTGCCAGGATGGTTGGTTGTATATCTTCCATCCTGATGGAAAGATCGAAGCATGGAGAGGAAGGGCTATACTCAAGGAGAGCAGAAAGAAATGACAGGGTGGTGGAAACACAGGTCTGTGGGCCGAGAATGTCTGACACAGCTCTGTCATCAAACAGTTCTTGCATGGATTAACGACCTCTGCTTTATGGAAATGGTGCAGTCTCAAGATTCACCATGTCCCTGACTTTGTTATTTACCTTTAGCACATACTTCAGCTCCATTTTTAAAGAAATGATATGGAATAAGACCCTCTTGGTTTTAACTCTATGCAGGTCTTTAACTGGCCACACCTTTGGCCACACCTTTCCTCAATTGTAGGAAAGTGACATAAATGGCTTCCTTCACGCAGATGAAATGAGTCCTGGCCTGAAGAGGCTGTAGAGGTCAAGGCAGTCCGCACTGCACTGGTACAGACAGTGGTTGTTGTGTGTTATTTTGTTTTAAGGTTGGACTAGTGGGCATGCCACCTTAAAAAAAATCTCGACGGTGGAATGCCACCTGGACTCCTTAAAGAATCTTTCTGGGAAGCATGCAGGACTTTCATTTTCCTGTTTCCCAGTGTGGTTGTGTTCCTTTCATTGAGTTATTATGATCTATATATCAATCGTCAGAAGTTGATAAAATAAATACCAAATTGCTTATTGTGCGATTCATATTGCGTAGCAATCTGAGACCAGTGTATTGAACGGTTCAGTACAGATACATGTATTGTTGGACTATTAATATATATGTGTATGTATATATATATATATGCATATACTGTACATATATACGGTATATATCCCTAAAAGATAAATATATGATTAAATTGTGTTTTTTATATAATGTCCAATTGTAGGACACTAAGCAATTTGAAAACACTCCCTTTATAAATTGTCCTTTGTGACTGGAACATGATTACATGAAGCCACGACTGGGGGCCATTCAGCCGACATAATACTATGTCACCCTAAGAGTGCTTTGAATGAATGTTCCCGTCTGCACCAAGGCCCACTTCCTTAATCAGGGTGTCAGATGGTAATGATTAGCTTCCTGTGTGTGCTTCTTGATGGGTGAACTGTCCACATATCCCATTCAGCATTAATAATCTACCCATGGAGATAATACATGTCTTTACCTTTAGATAATCCCAGCTTTAATCTAAACCACCTTTTTTATTTTTTAATATCACATTTCTTTTATTCTGACAAGAGCTTTCATGGAATCAGCCAGTACTTCATTTTCAAGAGAAGGGGATACAAGGTGAATTGTATCTAAATCCCTCATCTGGGTTAAACAACGCAGTCAGCCTTCGTGTTAAAGAAAATGAGACACCGGTGCGAGAGGGTGTTGTGTCTTTCCTGCCTTGGGTCACAGCCTGGGAGTTGGAGAGAGGATTAACATGGCCCTGTTTCATTTTGTGTCCATATCCCAAACATGGATTAGAAAATTGTGGAAGAGATTACTCTTTGTTATCAAGCTTCAGGCACTAGTCTGTATTTTTAAAATTGCAATAAACAATGCTTTGACCTATAGCAAGGGCAATATGAAGCAGGTCACGAGAGCCGCCATTACAGTTTTTTCTATAAACACAGCAACTTGACACAAGCAACCATTTACAAAACCACATTTATCAACACAATCCTTACATAAGGATTTAAAGTAATAATAATGATGATGTTGGAACATATCTTTAACAATGGTCTTTTCTTTATATTTTTACTCCTTAATCTTCCTTTAATTTCAAAATCCTTGCTGTATAAAATAATGTATGCCGCTTCTTTCTAGAGTGCATCAAACATGATGTTGTTGAATAAAGGCAGGCATTTGTCAGGAGCCTTCATCTTCACGCCCAGATGCACTTCAGGGAGCACAGTGAGCGTAGTGCGTTGAAACCTAGCCACGCTGGGAGTTATCCTTGAAGCATTGATTTCCTGCCATTGTGTATATGTACTTTATATCCATCTCTACAGTCTGTCCTTATTGCTCTTTTTTTTCTCCTTCCTTTCTATCTTCCTTTGCAGAGATACTCAATGGGGGCGTTTATGTTGACCAGAATAAATTTCTTTGCCACGCTGATACGATCCATTGGCGTGACATCATCAGGAACTCCCAGGCTGAGCTGCTGGTGGTGCCATCCAACAACAGCAATTTAGGATGTGAGTATTGCATTTGAAATAATAGGTTTTTATATGACCTTAATACCTGTTTTTAGATATATAATAAGATAAGTACTGTATGTGTATATCTTAGCCATCTGGTTCCAAAGGTGGATGGAAAATTTAGATCCTACATGTAGTTTGCATATTGTTTGGTGACATGAGTACTGAGATATATAATGCACTGTATCATGTGCTCCTGTTACTGTCTCAAAATCTTAGCGTCATGAATATATGAACGATGTAAAAATCTTCATCTCAATAAAAAGAGAATTATAAAAAGAATAATTATGATCCACAAAATGATCACCTGTGATTTTGGAACAACATCTTACTAGTTTAAAATAGGAAGTGATGATGATATTTTAATTTTTAATGCAAAATAGACAAAAAAGAGAATATTGTTAAAAAATGTCATTCATCCATATAGTACCACATATAAGTATCACTGCATCCAGATTCCCATTGGACAGTCCAGTTGTCAATCACGCTCTTCATTCAGGCATTGTTTTGCATTGTTCTTTAACTTCTATTTTCCCAACAGATTCCTTCAGAATCATAAACAGTTTTTAAAAAAGTCTGATTGAGTTCATAACTTACTAAGAAGTTGCCTCTCGACTTCTTCAGCTCTTCACTTCTGGTCCACCTCTGAGGCTCTGCGCATTACGAAGCCTCAGACCTTTGTTTTATTTATGACATATCCCTGATGGTCATTTGGCTACAAAGTCACATAGTATTACATCACTGTGAGAGGCTCTCAGCTGTAGAAAAGTGTGATGGTGGCTCTGCGGCCAGGCCCATAGAGCTGCTGTCTGTTGTGCTCTCCTTATATCTCCTGGAGTCTGACAGTTTCATGACCCCGCACCATCGACTCCCTGCCCTTTTCACGGTCTTTGCAGTCCCTTACCTCC
Organism: Cynoglossus semilaevis; assembly: GCF_000523025.1. Classification (NCBI taxonomy): domain Eukaryota; kingdom Metazoa; phylum Chordata; class Actinopteri; order Pleuronectiformes; family Cynoglossidae; genus Cynoglossus; species Cynoglossus semilaevis. The sequence goes on from NC_024320.1 coordinate 11,029,127, forward strand.
CTCGTTTTGTGACTTAACAGACAGTGGTATCCAGCAGATATTTCATGTCAGAGAAGCAGGTTGTTAAAGAAAGACTCTCGTGAACTTTTCTGCCCTTTTCTTAACATTTCTCTTGCTCATATTAGGGAGCAGACATCAGCAGACACAGGTACTAAAGACTTCTTAAAGGACAATAACAACAAGGAAAGACTTTTCTACTTTGTTCATTGATGTGCTACACCCTATTAAAAGCTGGCTACTCCTAGATAAACACATTCAAGTAACATACAAAAAGTCCACCCTTGGAATGAGTAGAAGACCCTTGTCTGTCTATGGGGAGGATGGAAAACAAAAAAGAACAGAGGAGGTGTGTCAAAAAATGACAAAAGAGCATGTGGGAGTTGAGGTTGCCAAATTGGGGGGCCTTTTGCCAAGCTGCAGTTAGTATTTAACATTAACAGCCCCACTGTGGGAGTGGTTGAAAGGGGCAGGGTGACAATCTGTTGCTCTGTTCCACTTACTCTGTAATTAACCCATAGTCAATTAAGTCTGGATGATGGGCGACTGGCAGATGAAGGCTGTGGGCTCGCTGTCAGGTCGGACGTTGTGCGAGGAAGCGCCTGATGGAGGGAAGCGGGGGCCTGTCGTTTATTTACACACTGCCAGTGTAACAGGGTCTATTGTCAGACAAGCAGAGGAGATTCGACAGATCTGTCACTGTCACTGTCACCACTCTGGAAAATCGGAGGACATCTGTGAGGCACTTGGTTTTTTTGTGTGTGGGGGTGATTTGTGTCAGAACTGCATCAAAAGTTTGCAGAGGAGTTGCTGCGATTGCGTTAGACTTTGTGCGTGTGTGTTCTGCAGGCAGACGCTGTCATCGAACATGTAACGGACGCTGCTGGGGCCATCAAGAAGACCAGTGCCAAACCTGTAAGTAGACACAGAGACTCACTCTTAGTCTCTACGGCTGCTTCAATTACAGATTGAAGTAGCTATTAAACTACGCTAATGATGAAACTGTAACAATTCACTCATCATTATTTTCTGTAGCTCAAGGGTAAAGGTCCAAGTCACTGGTTCACAACAATTCTTGGCTTTTGACCCCTTTCTGTCATCACAGATATCTTGGACTTTTCTTCAGCCATCAATCAAGATGCAACAGCTCAGATGTTTTTATACGCTCCATTTTATTTGAACTCAATTTATATTCATGAAAATGAAAGAATGCAGTTGTTTTGATTTGTGTGGAGTTTTTATCACAATTTTGAAAAGAATAATAGTTAGTTGAAAAAATGTTATCAGTAATTTTGTATTCATTTCTAGACATTTCAGTGACCCCATTTAAATTACAGGCATACCATAAAACATCTATTGTGTAATATAAATGTGTAATACTTTGATTTGGCCGACTAAAATAACCACTGCTAGTTTCACACTTTGTTCTCCTCAATAAGTTTGAGTGGCCTGAACTGAAATGATGAGAAAAAATTATATTTAGTCAGCGAATAATAGCAAGTAAAAAGGTTTATTCAAAGCTGAAATAAATGCGAATAACTTTGGTTAGAAATAAAAGGCGAGGATGTTTGGAACAGTTCCAGTGCCTTGTGATCTAAATGAGAAGTAATAAGTTGGTAGCTAATTAATTTAATAATGTAATAAAGTAATTTTTATGCCAGATGGAACAGTAATGAATAGTTACAGACTTGGATTTCTTTTCTTAGTGTTAATGGTAGACTGATTTAGCATCACATTCCACTAAGTATTTAAATGTAACAATGCTAGCATGACTTAATACAGTTAATTTCTTAGTTCTCCACACAACAACAAGATGCTTTCCCTATTTGTTTTCTGAAAAACACATTCTTAAAAGTACACAGCTTTGTCTTTGACTTTTTTTCACTGCCTCCCTCTTCTACTGCATCATTATGTTCCCAACATGGCAGATAGTGAGCGCAGCAGTTTTTAATGCCTCCTCTTCAAGCTCCTGCTGACTTGCTGGCTGCTATTTCTTCCACTGTCCCAATAATTTGCGGGAGGCCCTTTTTTTAGCAAAAGTACAGCAGAAACTCATAATACAATTGGCACAAAACACATTAGTGTTTGTTTTGCACCAGTAACACTGAGAGAGTTTTTTTTTTAGTTTTGTTTTTAAAGTAGAAAAGGCTCATTCCCCTGATATTTACAGGAGATTGAACAACAAGAAATACGTCAAAGCTTCATGGGAGTTTCTCTTGGCCTTATTTTTTATAGCCAGAATACACATTGGGTAAACTGGGATTGTAGCAAGAAAATATCATAAAAGGATTAGTACTAAGGCCCTTGTATCACACTGTAAAGCTCTTTAAAAGCATAGCTACACATTTAGTTTCCACCCTAGTTATAGTTAAGATTTTGTCTAAATGCAACATGAAATGAAAAAAAAAGACTTTACTCAGTGTGAAAATTTGATTGTGCTTATTTTCTATTGTGTCTCAAATTTAAAGCACATTTTCTAACTGGTTCAGGCACAGAGGTGTTAGTAATATTTAGTAGCCATGTTTAGCCGTATTAGCAGGAAAAAGCAAAGGAACCCAAGTATGCATATGTAAAAAAAGTAGTCATATTAGCATTCGAGGTAGAAGTTTCTAAATGAGCAGCATAGGCAGAAGGAGTGAAAGTAATATGTAAAGCAGAATTATCTGAAGTACCAACAACGGCATAAAAACTACAGAGAACAGCATAGGTAAGCTAAACTAGCGTAGGTAAGCAAAGTTCCAAACGATCTAGCTAAATTTTCCTTAGTAGCAAAAGTTATCACATTAGCATTGGTAGCAGTAAGAGTCAAATTAGCATTTATAGCAGAATTAGCCGAACTTTCAAAGGTAGTTTAAGTGCTCACATTAGCGTTGGTAGTGGTGTTTTTATGTATTACTCTCCTTAGTGCAGGTACACAGATGAGTAGCAGGTAGCTAAAGTGATGTAGTAACCCTATATTTTTATACCTTCTATATATTAGCCCTACTCTACTCTATTATATATATATTATACCTTCAGACTATTGTTCTTTTGTATTTAGTTAGTCAAGTCTGTGAACTCAAAATACCAAAAGTGTGGTATTTACATTGGCCACCCCCTTTATCAGAATTGACTACAAAACATTCAGCAGTGCAATGTTACTGAGCGTGTGTTGGTTCTTAAATTAAACGTCTTTACTTCCTGCGCAGTGACAAAGACGGTGTGTGCTGAGCAGTGTGACGGCCGATGCTACGGGCCTTACGTCAGCGATTGCTGCCATCGTGAGTGTGCCGGCGGCTGCTCAGGTCCCAAGGACACAGACTGCTTTGTAAGTGGTACTTTGTGCACACAGTCTAACCCCTTCTTTCTGTCTTCCATTTAAATCCAAAAACAAAATATGTCTGCCATAATCCCTGCCAAAATGATCTACTTTGTTTAACAACAAACAATTTGTTTGTCGTTACACAGGGATTTAAAAGTCGATGGCAGTGTCTCCCATTAAAGATCAAATTGGTGATTCATTGTTTTAATTAATACCAATGCAGGTTCTTTCTGTATTACGAACAGGCACGCTGGTGACGAGTGCGCGCGCACACACACACACACACACACACACAGAAGCAGAGATGATATTGTAGTTGTATTTCACAGAAGGGTTCATCTAATCCAATTACTGCAGCTTTATCCTGTAGCCTCAGATGACAAAACACTTATGGGGATTATGGGAAAACATTTCACCACTTTACATCAGAGCTGTGTGTGAAACCGAGGCTGTAGGATTTCTCCCAGTTTGCCGTCCAAAGTGGCACCTAATGTTCCACGTGTAACCGTCTGTCATAAAAATGATATGTTGCTCTAATATGTGACAAAAATAAGAAAAACACTCACTCTGTGTCTCACACACACACACACTCACACACACACACACACACCTTGTCGTAATGTTTCCAGTCAAAGTAACGTCCAACAACCATCCTGTTTTTAATCTCCCAGGCCTGCACCAACTTCAACGACAGCGGGGCCTGCGTGACCCAGTGCCCTCAGCCGTTTGTCTACAACCCTATGTCCTTCCAGCTGGAGCACAACCCAAGAGCCAAATACACTTATGGAGCATTTTGCGTCAAGAAATGTCCACGTGAGTCTTCAGAAACATCACCAGTCCAGGGCCGCGCTCCAGAAGTTGGTCACAAATCCCATTTCTGAGCTGACCCTCGATGGCCGACTCCTGTTCCATCACATTCATAAACTACAGTCACTGAGGACTGGAGGCTTGACTCACTGAGGCCTAGTCCACATGTTTAGTGTCATTTCACTTTGCACCAATATTCATGATCATTTTTAGGAATAGGTTTTACTGTTTGTGCAGTGGTGTCGGCTAAAGAATTCATCCTCCTATTTATCCTGAGACGAGACTCAGCAATTATTTGTAAACAAGGGAAATAACTCATTAAAAATGTTTGTTTCAATCGACTCATTGCTGCACCATTTGTTGCAGTCTGAATACAATGAATCTCACCTCCTTTTCCTTTATCGACATCGTACTGTAGCCCAGCACTAATTCCAGAGAGCAAGAAGTGAGGCTGTATCACAGATTGAATATTTAAGTCCCACTGATCATCAGATGATAAGTCCCCAGTTGCACTTTTCCTCTTCTGCCACGGAGCACTAATTGGTTTCATTACTTCTTCTCAGCAATAAAGACGAATTAGTTTAGATAATTATACAAATGCCATTGAATAATGATCCATTTTCCTGGATTAGGAGATAAATGCAATTAAACTCTGAAGCTTTAACCTGATTAGGTTCCTGGTAGGTCTTACTAAACAGTTAGCTAACAGCATATTATCACTACAGCATCTAATCTGTGAGACGGAACACTCACATTTACCTCTGACTTTGACAGATAACTTTGTGGTGGACCACAGCTCCTGTGTTAGAGCATGTCCCAGCAACAAGATGGAAGTGGAAGAGAACCGCATCAAGATGTGCATCCCCTGCACAGACATCTGTCCAAAAGGTAAAGCACTACTATATGTCATATATAAATGTGCCTAATATTGATCTGTTACTATAGATTCTGTTAATTACAGCGGGTTCTCTACATATGTCGGAATTCCATTCATAATTACAAATATTAATGAATTTAGAGCTAAATTAAAGGTAATTAAAGGCCCAGAAACAGTGTCCATGGTGCAGTCTTAGTCTGCACAGTAAAAACAGAAAAAAAGGATGAAAAGAAAAATCTAATTGTAATTTAGAACACATGTTAAAAATATTGACCTTTTTGCAGTTTCAACTCCATTAGAGTCTGTTTTAGAATTGTATTTGTACTTGTATTTAACGTCGCAGTCTCTGGGAGAAGACCTTGAACGAGAAGTTCTCAGTGATAAAAGTGGTGTTTGTGAGAAGTTCAAGAAAAGCGAAGTTCAAAGGAATTCACTCGTGCTCCTCCAATCAATCACAGCACTGAATTTACTGCTTTCAGAAGAGCTTGCTGGAGTGAACCATTTTAATCTAGTAGCTTAAAGCTATTAGTGATGACTGCGGATCAACAAGAGCCCACAAGAATTATGTAAGAAGAGCTGGAGAGAATTGAATTTGTTGTGAAACAGTCAGCTCAGTCGTACCGTAATGTCACTAATGTAACCAATTTAACGCCCTGTTACAACCTTTTTTTTTATTCAATATGATATATAATATGATAAATATACCTGTTATTTATTATATAATATTTTATGTGTTGTAAAATGTTTTTCCGACCTTCTGTAATTTAAGAATAAGAATAATCCTCAGAAATCCTAAAATGCTCAGTGTGAAACTTGGCATTATTACTCCATTACAGAGGATCCATCACAGAGGTAATTCCTCCCTTCGGAGGGAAGACGCGTAGAGCGGCCACGGTGCACATTGATTAGCTAATCTCTTGATTACATCTTCACACAGCAGGGAGGGGTTAATGAGGGATAGCCTGCGGAACCACGGGAAATGATAACAAATTAACATTTCAGATATGGAATTGGCTGGTATAAATCACTATCAAAATGTGGTTGCACCGCTTAATGCTAACCTTATTCATCATCTCTCCAGCCCTCTTGTTTCTGTCAGAAATTACTTGGCTTGCACTAAGACTGCAAGTGTAATTAATGCAGATGTAATGGATTCATTACAGGCAGGAATTGGCTGTGGATTTGCCAGTGCTTTTATAGAGAGGGGCCACGGCCTCTTTCCACGCAACAAAGACCAGGGTATATTTATATAAAAGAGTGGGGAAATAATAGCCAAGAGCAGTCTCACTTGAATAAGTCTGAACATTACAAGGACGGCATGAAAATCTGAAATCCTGCGAAAATATTAATAGAGTGAAATAATCTGTAATTTCTTACTTACTTTTTCCTCCCGTTTTTGTTTCTTGTCTTTTTGTCTTAGTGTGTGATGGAATCGGCACAGGCAGCCTGCAAACAGCACAAACAGTGGACGCCAGCAACATTGACAAGTTTGTCAACTGCACTAAAATCAATGGCAACCTCATCTTTCTCATTACTGGCATCAAGGGGTATGTGTTTGTGACCTGAAGTCATTAGATTCACATGTTACATTTTGAAAGCAGTATTTGAAATAAATCCTATGTAGGTTTTCCAGTTTTTGAACTAAACTGAGCCATCGGAACTGCTATGACCTAATCTCTAAATTATTATTTATATGGTAATACAAACAAAAGAAATGTTGATCTTTTTCATGGTCAAAAGACTTCTTCATATTACCCATTATCTTTAGTGAATAATTAATCATCATTAATGTTGATTAATGTGTACGGTAGTTTTTTTTTTTTGCTCTTTTGTAATTTAAGTCACTGTTGTGGAAATATAAAAATTGCTTGACCACAAAATCAAATTAAATGTACGTTTAACTGGATAAAAAAGTAATATATACAAATAATCATACATTATATACACATAACAATGGAAACATTTATTGTTACAAAAAAATGTTTTGGTTTTTTAGTAATTTTTTAGTAGTTTTAATATTTTGCTTATTGTGTTTTTGCTACAGGGACATGTACCATGGTATTGGAGCTCTGGACCCCGAGCGCCTCAATGTGTTCCGCACTGTGAAAGAAATAACAGGTGAAACTGCCTAAGGGGGTCACCGTGGGAAAGCGGGAGTGGCCACGGGGGGTGAGGGTGGTTGAGTCTGAGCGTGTGTGAGACTCAGAGGTGTAAGCTGAAAGAGTAATGTTAACAACCTGCAGAGAATGGCAGTAAATGTGTGTATGTGTACCTGAGTGTATATTTACCCATTAGCTTTAAGAGGCCATAAGGGATGAGCGATACCTCACATATACAAACCCTTTTGTCATATTAAACTGTAAGTTGCAGTTAAGCCAAACAGCTAATGGAGTGAAACTGCATTTTCATAATGAAAACCCAAGCAATAAGAAAGAGCGACGACCATACCACTCCAGCGCTTCCGCTCCATCCGTTTAATGCCTTTCCCTCAGACGCTAATTTGATATAATCTGTCATTAAAGGCAAGTGCGACCACACACATCCACACAAATTGTAAAGAATATTACAGTTAATCCATCCTGTTAATTAGCATATGTCATCTACTCTGAACACATCTTCAGCTTACAATGGAATTTTATTTTTAGGTCATTTTCTTAAATGATTCTCTCTTTTTGTTATGTGCTTGTTTTTCTTCTCCACTGTCACAGTTTCTTGTGTAAAAACTACAGGCCATTATACCAT
>NC_024320.1:11036922-11042686 GCF_000523025.1 Cynoglossus semilaevis
ATTTAGGTTTCCTTAACATCCAGGCTTGGCCTGAGAACATGACAGATCTGAGTGTGTTCTCCAGCCTGTCCACCATCGGAGGAAGAGCTCTGTACAGGTAGGTGTAAAAAAAAAAGTTTGAATGCGAGTGTTGTTAGAAAAAGTCAGAAGGAGCTATATTACAGGGTGTGGTAGGATACTGCAGTAGTGTGGGAGGGAGGCAGGAGTGGCAGTGAAGAGGTTGAGAACGGTTCAGGACAGGTGGAATGCTGAGTCTTAAACAGGTTTGCCGCCATGAATGTACAATTCACAAAAGCACCAACACCAGCATCAAGATGTGGAGTGTGGTTACTCTAGTGTGAACTGACCACTTTCTGTGGATAATTAATATTTTTAGCTTTTCTGTTGGCATTTCCTTTTCGTCATTACATAAATGTAGATAAATGACCATCTTGTTTCCGTCAATGCTTTTTTAACTTAAAATTGGCTTTAATAATTGTCCTGGAAACTGTGTCTATTCCTCTTAATAGAGTGGTCACAGCAGGCAGTGCTCAGGCCTGCTGTAGTGAATAAAAATGTTTTCACCACGCAAGTACTACAAAGAACATATACATATTAACAAATCTAGTAACCTGTAATCGTAGTATAGTATCCTGAATATCCCATGTAATAGAAGCAGATTTGTCATTAGTCACCCTTAATGATCAATCCAGGGCTCAAACTGAAGTAAACTAACTGTAATGGTATGTTAACACCAGTGACTTGGCTTCTACCATAAGCTGTCTCTGTTCATTGTCCTTCTATTCTATGTCTGTGTTATGATGCTAACTGCTGGATTTAATGAGCCGTTGTGCCGTGTTGCTCTGCGTGAAGGCTCTTTGTTGCTGCGCGGCTTTGATTAGCGTTGCTCTGATAACAGGCTCCTCTCTCCCATACGAGCAGCAGATACGGTAGTCGACGTCGGTCAACTATCTGAGGAGATTGCATCTTGGTTTCCTGAATACCAAAGATGAACATGAATCTCAGCAGTCATTCAGAGCTGACACAATGGCAGTCATCGTTTACTCCATCAGTTTTATCTGACTGTCTCTCATCATCAACATTTTTCTGTTTTTTTTTTGCCTGCTTTTTTATGATTTAACTTTCTGTTTTATCAGATCTTTGTTTGTTTTTATTTGTTGTGTTTTCCTTCGATCCTGCCTGTCTTTTTCACCTACAGTTTACCGCTGTATGCTCTGTTTAAACTACATTTTAAACCCACCTTCTGTGGCCTGTAAATGATGATGTAATGTTTTATATATGTACTGTATATCAAACATCTATCTTTATTTGTGTGTCATTGCTTATGAAGAATATTTTAAAATCTCCTTCATCATCACTGATGTTGCGTCCTTCTTTTCTGCTGCCCACAGTGGGAATGTTATTTCTCTGCTCATCCTGAAGCAGCGATGGATCTCCTCCCTGCAGTTTCAGTCACTCGACGAGATCAGCGCCGGCAATGTCTACATTTTAAACAACAGCCGACTTTGTTTCTACAACACTGTCAACTGGACGTCGCTCTTCAGGACTCCCAGCCAGAAAGTCCTGATCCGCAACAACAGAGATCCAAAAGAGTGCAGTAAGTAATAAAGGTTATGGAATAGTAAAATAAACATGTTTTTATCTTTTTTTTTTTCTTGTTTGAAATTCATTTAAACAACACATTGTGTTTGAAAATGTATGTTAGCCTTCACTTGTAATATGATTTTGAGAAGATTACAAGACAAATGTAAACAGCCTGACCTGTTAGTTTTCATTTGTAACTACGGAGCTGTGTTCACAATGACAAGGAGCTTAGTGTTTATAGATAATGACTCTTTAACACAAGTGTTTCCTAGGAGTGTATTCCCATTTGGAAATTAGCGTTAATTTGCAAATTAATGGAATAACAAATGAACTAACAAAGGGTATTATTTTCCACTAATGCCCAAAAACACAAAAAAACAACACTGTTATATTTTTTAATATCTACTCTCATCTATTTAAAAAAGTAAATCATTAATAAATGAAATTAGTGAATTAAAAACGAATAATTAAATTAGGCCACACAGGTAAAAATAGTGAAAAGGAAAATTTCTGTGGTTTGGGGCAAAAAAACAAACAAACAACTAAATGGTAAATAATAATAAAAAGGAAAAACATCAGCTTTAAACAATCCAGATATTCAGAAAGACTATTTTTAGTTGATGTTTGTGGTCTGCTTTAGGCAATTCCTCTGTGTATTAAAAAAATAGTTTATGTTAAGAAACATAGGAGCATGTACTTCATTACAAGGCTGCTATGGGCCACACAGAATGGCTTGGTGGGCCGCATTTACCCCGTGGGCTGCAAAAGTGTTTTTTTATTTCTTTTTTTTTTTTTTCTTTTTTTTATGACATTGGTCTTCTTACACTTGGCGTGTTAGAGAAAGCCAGGAAAAAGATTTACAATATGAGTCAAACAGCGGTTTTCAAAAATCTTCCTGTTCATTTTTTTTTCCGGGTGTAATTCCCCCATGTTGGCAGCTTCTCATGTTCACTTGTCTGTCTCCAAGGTAGAATTGTTAGCAGCATCTCTCACTCTCTGTCCTTGGCCATGAAATGTCCTCTTCCATTCCTCGTGAGAAAACACCTCGATGCATCACGTGAACACTTGTTTGTGGCAACACAATACTGTGTGCTGTTCTCCAGTTCGTAGGTGCTACCACACGGGGCCATTTATTGGTCTGACGATGGACCGTGTGAAGACATTGTGTAGGTTGTTTGCCAATTGCCAGGTGAACGTAAGAAAACACACACTGGCCTCCATGACGTTTCTTGGCTGCTGATGATATCAATAACTAGTTAATGAGTCTGGTGTGTGTATATGTAAGAGATCAATGGCTTCATTAGGCTCAGTCCTGTCAACCATTGACTGTGTAGCTCTTGATGAAGAGGCTGTTTCCCCCTTCATCAGGCTGCCACTCACACACAACATGGGTGTCACTCTAAAGATCAAAGCAGCCTCCAGGACAACAAAGAGAATTGATTGTAAGGGCAAATTTAAAATAGATGTTGGTTTAAGGTCCTGCAGTGGCAGAGATGTTTTTCTGCACAATCACACGCACAGATACAGAACACACCATTGGTCCTGGTCTTTTTCTCAGTCCTAGTCATTCCACTATTGTTCATGGTACATTCATGGCTCTGCTCCACTGAAGCACCTAAGTCTTCCCTTTTATTCAATAACTACACTAAAGAGTGGACAACTGTGGTTTGTTTATGTCTTCCTGGTCTGTTCTTATGTTTTTTGCTTAAAGTACAGTCCCAGATTGTCTTGTTCCACAGTTTGGTGTTTTTTGTTTTTGTTTTTTTGTTTTTTTTTTTGTATATTTTTTTAAATTACCGTATAAACAACAGTGCAGATAAGCACAGTTATGATGATTATAAGTACAGTAAAATAATGATTTTTATTTATTCAGTATATACATAAATATATATGTGCGTATATTTACACTGTGCACAGTTACAACAATGCAAATAAGAACAGTAATGAAAGAACAAAACTTTCTTTTTTTAATCCAAACTGGCAAAAATAAATCATTACACATCAAACAAAGGCCAAATTTGTGGGGTTTTTTGGCTGGAATTGACCCGCGGGCCAGGAGTTTGAGACCCCTGACTTAGCGAGTGCTACCTACAAAGAACATCTTCACTGCGCTAGTCTTTTATGTTCATTACACGTCCCCTCATTATTACCCACAGTGGTGTTCCATTTCTACAGCTAAGCAGGGATAATCCCACTAACCCCTTCCACAAATATCTTTTTGTTTTTGAATTGCATTGTGGGTTTGTGTTTTATTTGTTTCTCCCGATCTCTCTGTGTGCAGCTCAACAGCAGATGTTGTGCGACCGCATGTGCTCTGACGACGGTTGCTGGGGCCTGGGGCCGGACCAGTGTCTTTCCTGTCGATACTTCAGACGTGGCCGTACCTGCGTCGAGTCCTGCAACCTCTTTGACGGGTGAGTGGTGACGGAAATATGTCACAAATATCTCACTCATCGAAATTCCTGAATCTGCCTCTCGTGGATGTCACGTCATTAGTGTTGTGAGACTGTGTGTGTGTGTGTGTGTGTGTCCCCTCACATTCAGCCACATATGACAAGTGGAGGACATTAAATCAATTTAAACAGCCTTGATGCATGAGAATGAAGTGAAAACATCCTCTAGGGCTGTGGAGGAGGAGACTCTAATTGCCAATTGGCACAAAGGTAATGAGATGAACTAATAAGGGATTTCACACTGCGCACGCTTAATGTAAGCAGTGAAATGAACATCTGCCTGCATGCTACATCCCTTTGTGTGGAAATCAATTTGAATATATATCATCAAAGTAATTCATTATAGCTCAAATGACCAGCGATTTGAATGTATTTAGATGTGGGAAATTACTCTCGTTTCTGACAAAGGCCCCCTGGTGGTTTTGAAGGAAACAACTGATTTTCTGTTTTCAATGGAAGTACTTTGGCATGGTCAGTTCTTTATAGACTTGGAATAGATTACTGCCAACACACGTGGGGAAAAATGTTTTTTATTATTATTATTTGGGTGTAGACTCTAGCCTTTTTCTGCCATTCATAAATGAATGAGAAGATTTTGCGCATCTCACCACTTAAAAGCAGAAACACCTACAACAAGAAAGGCAAATTCTTCCACTTCCAAGGATTTAAGTCAAGCTAGTGTTTTCCCTGGGGAGGAGAAAGCAAAAGAGAAAGAGACGGCGTGTATGTATGTGCAAGAGGAGGCATGGTAAAGCGAGCAACTGACGGTCATGTTGACTTGTTGCTGGACCTTTTTTTTTTTTATGGCAACGCCTGTGGAAAGAAAAGCTTTGAAGTTGCCAGGGGAAATAGCTCACAGCGATGACTTTGAAGGAGGCTGGAGTAAAAGAGGCACGTGGCAGAGTATTACTGACACGCGTACCCTCTATGTACTGTAAGTTCAGTCACTGAAGTATCATAGGGAATGCTCTGCAGGGCTGCTCTTTCTTTTCATCGTGTCACTGGCCTGACATTAAATATAAAAAAGTCTTTTACCTCTTGGCTCGCTTGGTTTAACTACGTTAGATCCCACTTATTTACTTTATTTTACTTCACTTTACATCTGTCAATCATAACTTGCTAATGAACTCTTCACATACACTATAACTACAAAGAAATATTTTGAATTGTATTTGTTGATCAGTTCTTTTTGAATAGGCAAATTCAACTCAACAACAAAATTAGTCATTCAAATATTGACTTTTTTTTCCGATAAAATTTGGTGGTGAAGTTTATATTCGTCAGAGTACGGAGTAGGGTCGTAAATTTAGACACAAAAGCAGCAGAAGTTGAAAGAACAAGCCTATAATACTGTACTTCATAGTACTCTATCAGAACAGTGGCAGTGAGGACAGATAAATCTTTTTGCTACTATTAGCTATAGGTTGTAAGGTGCAGTATATAATGTATAATATCCTGCTCATGTGGAATTATTCTACAGTGGTGGTTTAGTGGTTAAGGAAGCGGACTTGGGTCCACCCAACACCTCTGCCCTTGTTGCTGCAATATAACAATTTACCCAGTGTGTGAGCAATAAACTTTAATCTAAACTAAAGAGAAAGATCTGGACTAGAAGTGCAGAGGGTTAGGTTGATTAGGTTGAAAACTAATTCATCAATATTATTATTATTATTATTATTATTATTATTATTATTATTATTATTATTATTATTATTACCGGTATTATT
>NC_024320.1:11048625-11055717 GCF_000523025.1 Cynoglossus semilaevis
AGCAGGAATTAGAAACTGCCAGGGAAGGAAAGGGAGAAAGAGAGAGCGAGGATAGCTAACAGTGCAGATAGAAACGGCAGGAAGTGCAGCAGAGAATTACAGTGTATTATGGCAGAGGAGTGTGAAGCAGCAGAGTGGAGAGGGGAGATAATGGACTATGAGGCTTCTCCTCCCTGTACTTTACACCCAGCTACTGTACGCTGTGTGAGCACCAGGCCTGGAATAATCGGTGGTGTAGATATTCACACTCACTCAGCTTGTAAGTGTTGCAACACCAGGGTCAGAAACGTGTTACATTAGTAAACAGTCAGGAACGCACAATATGATTTTCCTTTCCAACCGTGCAGATTACCATGAATCATCCAGTCCTAGGGATCAATGATCATTTCATATTGTCAATTTAATTATGACCTTCGTATGACCTTTTGTTTAGGCAGATAAGAAAAGCTGAGACGGCGGTCTGATCAAACTGCTCGGACTTTTTTAACAGTCATTTTGATAGCAAGTACAAATGTGCTAGTTGCGCTAGTTCCAGTTAGCTTTTTTAAAATTATTTTAGCTCCTGTGCTAATGGATAATTAACCAGATGTACTACTGGTAAATGTGCGAGTGCTAAAAAAGTCAGTTTGTCTCCAAAAAAAAAAAAAAACTGTTTACATATTTTAATTATTTCATAATCTCCATCTTTAATTATTAACTGCCCCATTTCCATTCATTTGCTGAGATATAAATACACTGAAAGAATTTATAAATGTAAGCGCCTTCTTTCTAATGCTGGAATCTGTGTTGACCCACTTCCATGATACAGATGTCTGTGGAAGCTCCGAGGGCAGCGTGTTCTGTGTTTTCAGCCCCCGAAACCCGAGAATTGATGTGTCTCTGTTGAACCGGCCGACCTTCTTATCTCATCAATACAACCTCATTACAGAGAGATTCATAAAGGCCTCCGGGGCGGCGCTCTCTCTGCCATCAAATGTAGCACGAGAATAGATGAATTCTTTATGCTGTATACAGTCACAGCTCACACGCCACAGTCACACTCGCGTTTATGTGCTTTAAGTAATCAAAGTTGCACTCGCCTCTTTCTCAGTGTGCGACTAAAAAACAGCGGCCTTGTTTTAAACCGACTAAAATAGGTGTCTCTTCTGGACCAAGAAACCGTCAAAACACTGACAAAATTAATCACAGCTACACTGAAGCTCTCGGGGAACGGGAGGTACATTTTTAAACACAGCGTTATTGTTGCTGTTTCTTTAAGGGAGAACGTACAGGAAGGAGGAAATAAACCATTTTGATGGTTCATAAGTCTGTGGTGCCGCGACACTTCCCTCTGCCTGGATTTTTTTTTTTCTCTTTTTCTGTGTTTTTTTTTGTTTGTTTGTTTGTTTATCAGTGTTAGCAAGTGAAAATTGGGGGGAAAAAACGAATCTCACAAAGTCTACTACAGGGGTGTCAAACATATGGCCCGTGGGCCAAAACCAGCCCACTTGGGGTTTCGATCTGGTCCACGTGATGAACACTTCATGTTCAGGAAATGTTGCAAAAATATTTTTCACTAAATATGAAAGTTTATCTAATGTACATTATTGTTATTATTATTATTATTTCTTAATATTGATGTAATCCCAATACCCTTTTCAACCTTTCAACTTTCTCCACTTCTAATTCTTTGCCTTATTTGCATGTGGAGGATTTTGCACTAGCTCATTAAACTGAGGTTCAGGTTGGTGATTTAAAATCTTTAGATTCCTCAGCTTGCCCTCGTTATGTCTCCATTCTAAATGAGGAAAGGCACTAATTCCCTTTTGTTCATGCATCTGTTGAATTAAACAAAGGAAGAGCAGAGGAGTGTGAGAGTGGAGAGGAAAACCGTCTGAGATGATATCCACTGGGGTTGTGGAAGGAAGGAGGAAGCAGATTATGGAGGCGTTGAAAGTGTTTAATTAAAAAGTTGCTCCGGCGGGTTGGCCACACTCCGGCTTGCGGCAGATTTACGGGTCTGAATAGTGGCCACAGTCCTGCTTTAATTCCTGCTAAAACAGGGCTAATCCCCCGTTGGTCCACCTGCGCCCAGTGCGAATCAGCAATGAAGGAGGCCAATCAGGAAGAACGACTTTAACAGAATGGGAATGACCCTGGAGACCATGGCAGCAGAGGTCTTTGTCTTCCAACCATTCTGCTCCACGTGTGCTTTTTTAATTTAATTCAATATATATACTGTATATATCAATGTTTTTGAGATTCTTTCACCCTGAATAGAGCTGCAAGTCCTGTTCCTGGGTATGAAAAGACGTGCCTGAAAATATTTTATAGTTGATGATATGTTTTACTCCAATACACATGTTTGAAGCACCTTTAATAATGGGGTTGTCTGCAGCTAAATTTGTGTGTTTGGGTTTGAAAATGTCAATCAATTTTTGTACATTTAAGATAAAGTGTTGAAAACAAAATTACAAAATAACGTGTGTTAAATAAAAAGGTTTAGAGTAGTGGTTGTACCTTGTAAAAATGGTAATTGTTTGGAATTGTTTTCCCGCAGTTAACATAAAAACTGTTCTTAAAAGCCAAATAAAACAGAACACTTAAAACTAGAGATACAACTTTTCCTTATCTGACACTGATACTGCAACTTGAAGTATCTGCCGATACTGATGTCAATCCGATACCTTCTTTTCTCCTCCTGCAGGCTGCTGTTGCTGAGGCGATTGCTTGTTGCTTAAAATTAAGCTGAGCAGCTGGGCCTAGGTATCCAATCAGATGGATGATAGTTGTTTTGTTTATTTTTATGTACGATCCTGAAATTTCAACCAATATCAGATCGATACCGATCCAGTATATCGGATCGAGCCATCCCTATTAAAAGACAAATATAACTTAAATACCCAATGATTTGACAAACCTCTGGAGCCTTGACATGATGTTAATGTCAGTGGATGTTTAAGGACGTGCTGAAAGTTTACAAAGAATAACTGATGATTGAGTTTTTCCAGTCATTTTACCTCAAATCATGAATTTAGATTAGTCTAGATGACTAATGGAACATTCCTTGTTCATGATAAAACGAAGCAAGCTTCCACATCCAACCCATTTAGGACTTGTTTATTTAATTCCAGCCAACAGGTAATTCATACAACCAACATTTAAACTTCAAGTGCTTCACAAAACCGTCCCAAATGCCAGGAGTTTTCCAGCAGTCAGTGAGAAAGAAAACACCCTTCTGGGTATAGAAGTAAAACCAGTGCAGCAAGTCCACTTGAAAACTTCAAAATGGTGATGGACATCCTGATGGGTTTGCGAAATAATTTCAAACACCATGTTTACCAGTCTTCTTGTGGAACAATTCTCCCATGTCCATCAGTTCAAGGCCGTTGACTGGGAAGGAATGACACAAAAATTGTGAAAAACCAGAGGAAAATCAGCGACTGGAGTAACAAAAGGAGCGATTTGATGGAAAACAACAGAAGACACTGAACCACCTACGCATCACCACTGTGAGAGAAAAGGAGGCCGTGTTTGTTCCTCTGTCAATCCTCCACCGAGGTTATCTGTCCTCTGCACCGGACGATCAATGCTTCTGATGTGAAAAGTGTTTCTGATCGTCCGTGTCTTATATCGACAGCGGCCTCCCTCTGTCTGCTGTGGGGTGCTGCACTTCAAAAAGAAAAAACAAATCTAAGATATCGGGGTGATGCGGAGACAAACAAGGGAGCAATTTATAGATCGGGTTTTCACACACACCCACTGCACACTCACACGTAGGGATTGGACAGTAGGGCCTCAGGGCTGTGTGCAGCTGCTGCTGAGGTAATTTGCCAATGTATAAACCCAATATTGAACTCTATTGTTTTACTCTAGAAAGCATAACATGGCGATATGAGCCACATGTATCTCAGTAACTGTCTGAATTAAGGGACTGCAGATGTTAATTGTGATCGACTGTTCCATTTCCTTTACTCTGTCTATGTTTGACTCTTTTTTTCCCACCTCATTTTAAATCTTTCATTATTCATGAACTAACCCTGTCAGCATATTGATCATAATAGGCCTTAAAGTTGACCAAACAGTCTCAGGAACCCGACTGCCCTACGTGCCCCCTTTAACAGAGAACATTCCGGCGGACATGTTTGAGAGCGGTCTGAACATATTTGAAATTTAGCTTTGCTTTTGCCTTACCAACTTGTTGGTTTAAAATCAAAAGGCTTATCCTGTGAACGTAGAAACATCACACACTTCAGAATCTTCCTCGGCAGGGCCTCGATCAATATTTTAATATAGAAATACACACACTTAAATCTATAATGTATGCAACTCTAACTGATTTTTTTTTTTTTATTCCTTTCAGGGAGATTCGTGAATTTGCCAACGGCTCCGTGTGCTTGGAATGTGATAGCCAATGTGAGAAGATGGATGGGAACGCCATGACATGTCACGGACAGGTAAAGCTCACCGGCAGATATCTCACACTTCAACTTCTTTTTCAACAACACAATCAAACCAGAGGGTTTTTTTTTTTAAGATTAAAAGCACTTCTCATTTGTCCGTGTGAGATAAACTCATATCTCCTTCATGCTAGAGTGGATTCTCAATGATTTTCTGGGAGTCCTACCATTTTGCACAAGGGATTTTTAAGAAGATATAAGAGCAGTGTTTGCAAAGGTGAATAGTAGGTTAATAGGAGGAATAAACTGCAGTGGATGTTTCAGTGAAGGTGTGCCACACACATAGAAACACGCAGAAACCCCAGCAAGGATTAGTTTCTGACATTCCAATAAAGTTCCTACATTTCAGCAGATTGGATTTCTTTTTTTTTTACTTTCAAGAAACTGCAACGGCATCATCTAATACAGCTGGCATATAATAATTGAATGAAGGCATAAAATATATGGCAGTACCTTGAAGAAAGCCCTGAAAATATAAATTCACTATTGACAAAATGTAAAATAAATAACTTCAGTGCTTATGAACAGTGTTTAATTATGAATAATATCTCGTCATACACCAAAAACCTGCATTTTTGTCCTTGTAGTGTGCATTAGTGTTTGTCAGAAGGACAAGTGGACAAAAGTTTCAAAACTTCTTCCTCCAAAAGGCCTTTGAAGAAACACGCAGCTAATGCTCTTTAATGACACTAAACCTTTAGCTTGACTCTGCAGGAAGTTGCGTCCGAAATAATGCCTACACATTATCTTGTGGGATTATGCTTGTAACCTTTTATGTTGACTTTCCCTTGAGGCAGAAGTAGGAGAGAGGGAGTGGAGGGGTGTAGAGCGAGAGAGAGAGAGAGAGAGAGGGAGGGAGAGAGGCCTCAAGTATGTGGAGTGACTTCTGGCTTTGAGATGCTGGTCACAGTTAAGTAGAAAATAACACCAGAGTCAATCATCCGCGGTCGCCCACATGCCTTGCAGTGACACACTCCAATGCACTCAGACATCTGTATGCATCTCCACTTGCATGCACTCACACATGCATAGGCACAGAGATGCAAAGTGAGAATAATCTGTATTGATGCCGTGTGTCTGGATGTGCCAGAGCGTGTGAGGAGCTGTCCATCAGATGTGCCACACATGTCATTAGCGATGGCTGGCGGTGCTGAAGAGCCTGCACGGCCTGGAATATGACACGCTAATACTCTGCTCGACAGCACCAAACACACAGACGGAGCCCGATCCTCGTAGGGATCACTCAGCACCTTCATGGTTTCACACCAAAATGCGCATCATAACGTTTAGTCGGTTTCATTCTCCTAACTGTCATTGGTTCATGCGTGCTCACTCCCAGACATACTCTTTGACTTATTCATGACTGTGCTGCAGTCTGAACCCGTGCTCAGTTACCACTTGTCATCTGCTACATCACATTCAATGTGCAGCACATTGACACGACCTGATTCCATATGCATTTCGCCAATTTTGTCAGATGTGCGTTGGAATACACTCTGAGCTGTTTTGCTTGAATCTTGTGATTAAACATTGAATGGAATGCATGTGCTGTGGTGGAAAGTGAGCAAATTGACATGATTCATAAGGGTCTGGATTTGAGTCTGTTTAATAAACCTCTTCCATCTCAGCTTTTTTCCCCCTGCATTTCCTATTCCTTTTTTCCACCCATAACCCTATTTTGTCCTGCTTCTCCCCTTCTCCTCCATTTTTTCTTACATTACTTCCCCTTGTTTTTCTTCCCCCTAATGTTTTTAATGCTTCCTGCCATCTCTTTTTTTCCTTATTCTCTCATCTTACCTTCTGAACTTCTCTCCTCTTCTACTGTTCACTCAGGGCCCGGACCAGTGTGCAAAATGCCTGCACTTCAAAGACGGACCCAACTGTGTGGAGAAGTGCCCTGATGGGTTGCAGGGAGCCAACAGTTTCATCTTCAAATACGCCAAAGCCAACAATGAATGTCATCCCTGCCATGCCAACTGCACCCAGGGGTAAGAGCAGGATGATTCATAAAGCTAACGTGTGCCTGTGTACAAAATACATTTCTCCTAGGTGTTCTTGAGGGTCCTATATCTCTTTTATGCTGTTCAAAGTGTCGTGAAGACATGGTGGACGGCACCTGGGCGGCCCAGCGGACATGCCGCTCAGCTTAAAGACAATCAGTAACCCAGTCATGGATTCTTTCTTCTTTCTTTGTTCACATGATATTTCCAACTTCCAACTTGTTTTTTTAGTAACTTAACTTTTCTTGGATCTTGGATAAACATAGTTTCTAATAGGTAAACTTTTACAATTCAACATTAGGAAATATGTCAAAGAAATAGCGATGATTTGACACATGAGCTTCTGAAAATCATATTTAATATATATGTTCTTACAACAATAGTTGAAATCATCTAGCCTATAGCCCTCTAACAAAGGTAAGGCATTTGCTTGTTAACCTAGTGCTGCTGCTCTGTACACCTAGGCCTACGTATGTCTTTCACACTGAAATTGAAGTAACATCAATGATGCCACTGTTCAATGTAGGTCAGAAAATAAAGTAAAAAAATAATGGTCAAGGGGCTCATGGGGAGCTAGTGTTTGGTCTGAGCAAACAATGTTCTGAAACCTAGCAACAGGAAGAGAGGCACGATGGCAAAGGACTCGGTGTTCT
>NC_024320.1:11055766-11057749 GCF_000523025.1 Cynoglossus semilaevis
AGTTTGCAGTAACATATAAAAATATCACATAGCAAACAACAGTGGTAAAGTACACAGACGTAAAGCTGATGGGTTCAGAACACACGTTTTACCAAGGTTTTTTAGACGAATTTTTAACTGACACACACGTATACAACCAATCTCATTGGCATTGCAACACCTCCATTTGGCCTGGTCATCCTGACCTTAGGGCACAGGAGTCCGTGGATTACTTTCAGGAAAAAAAGCCGAGGTGGAGACTTCAGGGTATGAGACTGAAAACTGAGACATTACCGAGGTCAGTGTTAAAACCAAAGAACAACAAAAACAAATCTATAGCAGACTTTTCAGTACAGATTTCACAGTGAGAGACACACCACAAGGTTGACATAATTTAATGATTAGATTGTACCAGAGTTCAAAACTGAGTTGGTCTTAGTTTTGTCGGTATATCATCCTTTTTTTTTTCTCTCTAACTGCACTTTTTCCTCCTGGTAAAATGGGCACAGCTTGTGTTTTTGTTGCCTTGTTAAACCAGGAAGAAAAATATTGTATGGGGTTTACATACACACACACACAAACTCACACAGAACCAGACGCGCTGATTGCTTGCTAATTAGCGATTTGGTGCATCATTTAATTGACGGCAAAGCGACTTTGGAGGATTCACAGTTGTCACTGATTTAATTCCAAAGTTAGCCTGCTCTGCTAATTAGCTTCATAATTTGTTATGTCTTACGCACTCAAGCAGCATGTGTGTGCACACGACCACACACACACACACACACACACACAGGCTCTAACTAAAGCACAGTAGTGCGGGGAAAGTGAAGCATTCAGACAGTGTTCTCCTGCGTCTTCCCCGCTGTTCCCAGTCCTCCACTAAAGGACACAGAATTAATGAGCAGCTAAGAGTTGCCTCTAATCACTTCCTGCTTACCTAATGCTACAACCTCCACTTGTTTCTAATCAGGGTACGATCAGCAGTATGCTCCAGTGGTTTTGATTGTAAGGGAAAATAATAGAGGAAATAAAGCTAAGTATTTGTTCTATTAAGATAGAGGGTAAATGGGACTGAACGACTTGTAACTTCAGGCTAAAGACCTGGATTTACAGGGAGAAGGAAGAAAAGCTGCTTCACGGCAGTACTTGGATGTTGGAATTTAAAACATAAATCAATACAAAATATACATCTGTGTTATTCTACTCTATTTTTAAGCTTTACTGGCTACATTCTTTGCTAACATAGCTAAATTTAAAACCTATAGGTTTCAAATTAAAAGATTCATATATGGCTACAAAACAATTAAGCACAATTAAGGTAATAATGCTACAGTTGCCTTTGTAAAGTGATTTGCTTATAATGTCTTTTTTAGGTTTTTGCTATTTTTCTACTTAAATGTAGGTTGAGTTCATATCTATTAGTTAGTTTTATGTTTTTGTAACTCATAGAAATTATTTTCAGCAAACAGCCATTTCTACCACCTTTATATGTATTAGGACCTGTGACACAAAACCAAATTCCTTTTTTTAGCCATGTTCACCAGTGGCTAAATTGTCCACGGCTCTCTGCCTAGTGACAGCTGAGTGATGTGAAACAAACACAACACAGAGTTTACTCATAACCTGTCGCTGGTTTAATGGATGATCTCTATCTGTTGTCTGTCCTGCAGGTGCGTTGGACCGAGACTTCAGGATTGCGTTGGGATGATGGACAGGTAAGACATCCTGGGGCCATGATTGTCATGTGAGGGCTGTATTGCAGTATCATACCCTGCCATGACTTTTTCTCTTCCAAATGTCTTTTGTCCTCATTCAAAGCTCACAAATCACGTCCTGTCCATTTTGTCCATTTCCCTGATTTGTGTCCATCACTTAAATCTCAGAGATATTTTTATCCATGGTAAATTTTTATGACTTTAACTAAGTCACATAGTTATTACAGCCATAAATTGTCTTAACTGCCATAATAGTCAGGGAAAGTGGAGTCAGGATTTCTGATTC
>NC_024320.1:11057845-11069821 GCF_000523025.1 Cynoglossus semilaevis
TATATATATATATATATAGCATTTGTTTGAAAATGTTTAAGCTCTTTACCATGTGTAAAACTAGTAAAGGCCCTTATGTGTTTGACTCGCAAACAACACTGAAACTGCAATGTTCTTGAATATTTATCATAGCCTTGATTTTTACATTTTTTGATATTTATTTGTTTATACTATCTGTACATAATAATGGTGCTCACTTTGTGGACTGTATGGTATATTGCTGCAAAGTCACCAAGTAGGACAGTGACTAATACAGAGTAAAAACCAGTCTAAATGGAAAATAAAACAAGTAGAACTTGTAGAAAAGACAAACAACAGAAACAGAGTAAAATGAACTAAAGAGAGAACTCCATAAAAGTACTCATAAAACAAATGAACTTAACAACTAAAGCTAATTCAAAAACATTTGGAAATCCTTTCTAAATAAGCTTAGAAAATGAGAGTCTTGACCGGAGTTTCGAAGCACTAGAAACAG
This sequence comes from Cynoglossus semilaevis, assembly GCF_000523025.1. NCBI lineage: Eukaryota > Metazoa > Chordata > Actinopteri > Pleuronectiformes > Cynoglossidae > Cynoglossus > Cynoglossus semilaevis. The sequence continues at coordinate 11,058,321 of NC_024320.1, forward strand.
AATTTTTTCCCTTAATTTTCCTCTGGGAGGTTTTGTCTCAGTACCAACTCCCCTGGTTCTCCTTTCACTCCTAGAATGGCATTATCCACCTGTCTCATCCTGTGACCCCCGTGTCACTTGTTCAGCTGCAGACCCTTTCCTCCTAATTGGAGAAGTCCTTTTCTTCTTCTTTTGCCTCTCAGGTGCTGGCTTACTCACTCGTCTTCTTGCTGTTGTCTTTTCCACTGTATGTAAATGTCTTTTTGGTCTTCACGCTGCTCCCTCTGTCATCTGTTTGTTTTTGATTCAATTTTCCTCCCTCAGTGTCTTGTTACATCCACCACATAATCTCCTTTCTCTTCTTCCTCCACTGCTCCCTCTGTTCCCTCCCACCTTGAACCCTAATCATTTCAAACTGTCGCATTGCTATTCACCACATGCCTGTATATCTTGTTAGCACAGAAGCCCATACCATCTCTTCTTTTAACATTTGAAGACACCCTTCCCCTCTTCCCTTAAGTCTGTCAAAATCGATATTGGAAACGTGGCAGGCGCCTTCCACTGCTAAACCTCCACACATACACGAGTCTTCCATTAGCTCTTAATGGAACTCTGCAACTAATAGAGTTTTGAACTTCAAGTGTCAGAGAGAAGCAGGTGTTATTTTATGCTGCGAAATGGGGGAGGGGAGCACAAGGAGCGCAGAAGAGCCTGGCACTGACGGAAATGTGGATGAGGAAATGATATACAGATGGTGTGTGGGGATGAGGAAGAACAGAGGAGTGAAAGGAAGGAGCTGAGTGGTCGTATAACAAGGAACACAATGTAAAATGGTTGGTAAATGGCAAAAGCATTAGCAGCATTTTTAGTGAGAAAAGGAAAAAAAAGAGCTTTTACTCTAGACCTTCATAACTGACAAACAACTTCAGATATACATTCTGATTGACACCTGCACTCAAAACTTTATTTTTCTTGGTTTTAAAAGTCAGCTGGAGTTTGAGGGAGTGCATGGCCTTTTGGTCTTCTGGGCCATATAATAGAGCAGATGCATTCAGCAGCTTGTATTACATTCTCATTTTTAGGAAACAGTTGTAAATATGATATTACAAAGTGAAACTTGTTTGAATTGAATTAAAGTCAACAACGTAAGAAAAGTGTTCATGCTGATAAAGGAAAACCTGATGTGAAAATGATATTAGAATTTGATAACTGTAACTATCCTAAAAACTGGCTCAATACAAAACTACCACAATATTATCACGCCTAAATATTCAAATCTGAGTTTGTAAATGTTAAGGTTTTGGCAACTACAACACCGTGTCAAGGTTGGTAGCTTACATTTATTATATTGTTTATTCTAGAAAGACAGAATCTTACCAGCTCTGCCACACAGTAGCAAAATATTCTTGAATTTAATGAACTCATTTCATGTCAAGTAAGAAATTGACCAATGAAGGGCAGCTATTTTGTTAGACAAGATTTCTTACCTTGAAAATACTTAAATTGATTATAACATTGAGAAGATTCATGTTTCAGTTTGATTCATTTTTGTGTTGAAAATGTCCACACGCTGTTACTGGTTAATTCTACCTTAAAACGATCTTGATCATCCCATTAACATGAACAGTCATGGTTTGATTGATACAAATGTACTTTTCTTCCTCTCTTCCTTTTTTCAGTGCATTACTGATTTCAAATGTTTTTGAAACCCTTATCTCTGCCCCGGCTAAACAGGTCCAACAGCCAGGCTTCCTCACAAGTGAGGCACGGCCAGGAGTAGCTGCAATCCACGTGTTTTTGTTTTATTTGAAATGAAACAGCCTTTTGCAGTTTAATGATGTTGAAAATGAACTCCTGGTTCTCCACATTTGCTTCTCGTTGTGCATCAGAGGGTGTTCATCGTGAATGTGTGGACCCGTCTAAGAGTTTTACACAGTAATTGTTGCTTGTCTGGTAAGCAGACTGCAGATCTGTTAGGTTCTTTAGGGATCCCTGAGTAAAAGGTGAGATAAATGTGTTTCTGCTTCATAGCATCAACATCTTATGCTCTTTAAAACATTCCAAAGTTCCTGTTGTTGGGGCTCAACTATAGAAAGGAGTCGCAGTGATATTGACCCTTTACCTCAGTCCAATCCATCGAGACAGTTGGTAATGAATATCTTTGAGGGAGGATGATATTAAAACTCCTAACGTCAAAGAGGCAAACATTATTAAATAAAATAAAGGGAAGAATTAAAGACTAATTTTATTTGGTTTGAAAATCAAGCCGTACTAATACACTGCACCAAAGGTTTCTTTGGCTCAATAGGAATGAGCCTCCTAATTAGTTTTGCATTGTCTTAATCAGTGGTACCCAGTATCACATTCCTTGGCGGCATGCAATTAAGCTGAAGATTTAATTTCAGATTCAGGCAACGAGTCTGAGGTAGCAAAACTATTTTCTTTTGTTCCAAGTGTCAGTGTCGGCCGTGGTTTGCTCTACCTTCCACACTGCTGTTTCTTCCTGCAGCAGTAGAGTTGACGTCTCATTTTCTTTTTCTTCCTCTACTTTTGCCCCATCTCTGCAGGACTCCGTTAATAGCAGCTGGCGTCATAGGAGGTCTATTCATCATCGTCATCGTGGCCCTCAGTGTGGCTGTGTACGTTCGCCGCAAAAGCATTAAAAAGAAGAGGGCCCTCAGGCGCTTCCTTGAGACCGAGGTGAGGGTGCAAAGGTCTTAACTGGAAAAATAATGTCTGTGGTTGTGTGTGTATGTGTCTGGAGAAAGGCAACTGAATACATCATTTTAGCAGTTATGTCCTCCCCATTGTTCTGGGACATTCATCTACCAAGGATAGAAATGGAAACGACAAACATTTGCATTCAAGTGTTACCTTGTTACCTTATTTGTAGAGGAAGTCAGATCTAAGGGCCTCGTCTTGATTAAAACTAAGTTCACGTACATTATTTTATGTATCTGAAATGCAATTAAACCAGGATTACCAAACTCACTTTCTCTTTGGGTCACATCAGCAATATGGTTGCCCTTGAAGGGTTGTTTTTGTTTGTTTGTTTGTTTTTTATATTCCATCCTGAAATATTGACCAATGTTGGACCTATACCAAAACCTGAGATTATGCCATCCCTTAAAAATGCCTTTTAATTGATCAGGTTAAGAAACTCACATTCAAATCAAACCTTACATTTTTTCAAGTGAAGTACAATAATCAGACAACAAACACAGATTACATTGGAATTTAACAAACATATGACGTTAGGATTATCTGCAGTACAAAGCCAGGCCTCACTTTACAAAAACATAACAGCTTGGGTTCCAAACATGTGTGTATGAACCTGTCCGACCTGCCTGCAGTCCAGAACTGTCTACTATTGAACATTCTTTGGGGAAAATGGACAAAATGTGTTTCAGCATGTGTTTCAGCAGTGTGTTTCAGCAGTTCCCAGATAGCTGTCCAGAGTTCACGTTGATTGGCTTCTGTTTGTCACTTCTAGCAAACTTTTCTAGTTGTCACTTAGCCTGTTGGCTAATGGCTGTGGTGCATTATCAGGTAGAGTATACCACCCTACCTGAAAATGGGGTTTACACACCCTTGATTGAACCTAGAAACTACACTGATATTTTCTGATTACGACCTTATACGTTCTCCACATAGAAAACCTTTTACCTCCAAACTTCCCCAATAATTGAGGAAGATGCCAATCTCAATTATACTTACAGGAAATCCTTGAAATATTAAACCTTACTTGTAGTACTTAGCCAAATCAGGCAATGCACAGAAGGATTTCAAATTATGCATGGCTGCCTTCGCCCATCGATCCGGCCTTGAGAAGGCCTTCATTTCCTAGACGCATTTAAACAGAGGAGTGGACTTGATATTCAAAGGAGTGGGTCATGGGGAGTTAGCCTGTGTGCCCATATATGGGCTTCAGCTTTTTCGGATCACATGCACGTGGCCTTATCTCTGTAAGCATAGCAGGCCGGGTTGTCAGTCTGTGTTAGGATAATTTACAGGTGGAGGCAGAAGTGTTATAGACAGCTGTCAGGTCAGAGATGGGGAATTGGAGAAGGGCAGCAGTGCACCGTTTTTGTCCTATCCCAGGCCACAGACATCCATCTTAATTAAGCACATGGCCATCCCAAAGCCACTTTACTGGGAGGTACGTTTCCTGCCTCGAGCAGATTTGCTAATGTACTGTCACAGAGGAGGAGGGGCTGATGAAGGCTGGAGGATCACTCTGGTCAGGGGATTTTCTTTTCTTTCTCTTATGCGCCTGGTCATATACAGCTGGCCCAGTACATCACACAGCAGAAGAATGTGAAATATAACCAGCTGATCAATGTTCCCCTCTCTGCAGGGGTTAATGATTAGGTGTTAAACTGATTAGAAACACTATAAAATCTGTAACACTCACACGACTGATGGCCGATCTACAGGTTAGCCGTATCAGTCATTAAGAGAAGGTCATGGGATCAATTCCCACAGTGACCTTAATGCATGCTCACTGTGTTATCAGCCATGTTGCAGTAATGCCGGTCGTGACACTGAACTCACTTGGTCACTGTAGGTCATTGTGGCCGAGTGAAAATTAAGTCTTTTCATGTATTCCACACATAGACAGTGGATGAAGATACTGCTACTGTTGTGTGAGGAAGACTAGGGGGCAGTGGTGGCGCAGTGTTTAAGGAAGTGGACTTGGGTCTGGAAGGTTTCAGATTTGAGTCCACCAGCTGCCAAGTTACCACTGAGGTGCTCTGATCATGGCACAGTCCCCACACACTGCTCCCTGGCCCTTAAAGCTGCTCCACTGTTCACTTTGGTGATGGGTCAAAAGCAGAGGTCACATTTGGTTGTGTGCAGTGGTGAGCTGTGTCACAATGACAAGGAGTTCACGGGGTCTCTGACTTACGTTTGAATTCCGTTCCTACGGTGCAAAGTAATTAGATTTGTGCTTCAAGTCAGAACTTATATACTGTACATCAGTACCTTTGTCACTCACCTATGGTAATAGATTGGACACATCATAATCTAGGACATAAAAACATCAGATGAGTCTGAATTACACTTGGGAGCCATAATAAAAAAAACAGCACAAATAAAGGAAAGTGAATGCAGCACAATCCAATGTATGGTGTTCAAGCGGCGAATGTAAACAAAGCTGTCCTCAGCGTATACCGCTGCATTGCATCGGAACAGCACTGTATATATACAACATATAATAATGGGGTTTGCTGGTGAAAAGCCTCTTGTCCAACTGCAGCTGAACTTTTAAATATAACTGTTGTTTTTCACAACTGCTTTAACCTAACCTTCAAATAAAGAAAAAAAAAATACTACAGAAAACCATGAAAAGAAGCCGATTCTTTGCAGCATGTTTCACTATCCGGAGGCACATTTTCTTTTCAGCTGATGAAACACGGTTATAGGCCCAGGGCGACAGGTTAAAGCAGATCCCTTGCTCAAAAGATGCTCAGTCTATAGTATGTGTGTGAATGGAGCTCAGGCTTGTCTGGATGAGGGATTTGGGGACAGGGCTGAGAATCAGGGACTCCCTGTGAGTCTCCCTGTCTGCCTGTGCGCCTACTACAAAGAGCAAACCTCCTGTGTCAGACACAAAAACACACTGCCTCAGGTTTGCACTGTCAGAGTGTAATCTTAGCATTAGCTAGCATTTCCATATGAATACAAGCTGCTGCACTGTCTTGACTTTTCAAAATCTTTACAGGTTTTTGTGTATAACCAGTCACCCTTTTCTACTTTTGTTAATCACTGCATAATTTACGTACCCCTCTTATTTCTATTTAAAAGAAATATGAACCAACATAAAAGATAAGCCTGTCTTGCACTTTGTTGTCTTTTGGAGAATCATTGTAGAAACAAATAGCAGTTTTGCAGTCAGAACGTACAGAATGGAGTCCTCTTGATGTTACAACATGACCAGAGGTCTTCAACTTTGACCCAGGTCTATGGAGAATGACAAATGTGTTTCATATCACACACTTTCCCTGCCAGTCCCAAGGTTGTCCTTCAGGTGGTCTGCAGCCATGGAAAGTAATGACTTTCAGCACCATGGGCTCTGGATAACTCCCATGCTGCTCTTGTGCAGCATGGCTTTCAGCTATCTGTTGGCTGGACAGCTCCACAGATACCTTACTATATTTATAGTTTTATCCATTTGAAAGACAGATTGATGCTTGATGCAGAGCACTTTCTATCAAAAAGGTGAAACAAAGATGAAGGATGGTGATTTTTTTAAATGTTTTTCAGGTATTAAATTAAATGTTTGTTTTTTTTTTTCAACTCAACAACACATTAGAATCTGTTTCCATTCCGACTTCATTTGAATTGGACTTTTTTATTCACATGTCAGTCATGTCTGAGCTCTCTCTCTGCAGTTGACATTTTAATTGTAATAGTAACCTTAAATGTTGCACAGAATAACCAGCTCATTGCCATTATAGTATAATGTACTTTGGTCAAGTATGACATATGCTGTTGTCTACTATACTACTACACTATAGTACACTGTAATGTTGCAATTTATTGTAGATTATGTATGGAATAATAAGGAACAAGCCAAAGACTGAAAAAAGTGCAAGTTATAGTCTGGATAATTTGGTAATATAGTATGATATAGTTCAGTTCACTGTACACAGAGTACAGATCTGAACGCATCATACTGTATAGTATAGTATGACTATAGAAATATCAGTGTAGCATAATATACTGTGGCTTGGTAAAATAAGTGTAGTTGTGAGTATTTCTACATGCAGTTACATAAATACAGTTCAAAAAACATTTTAGTTAAAGTGCTTTGAATTCCATTCATTGAATAAAAATATCCACATATTTTGTAGATGAGTTGGAATGGTTCTGTTAAAAAGACATGGTCAGTAAATTGGACCAAGGATGTTTGCGATGGAGCTTCTGTTTACAGGGAGGACGAGTGAGTCTAAAAGACTGAAGGCAGAAAAATGTTATTATACCATTTACTGTTTCAATTATATTCAGCCATAAATAATTGTTTGTGCTTGAGTGCATTTTCACCAAATGAATATTCAAAATATAACTGACATGTAATTTGTGCTCCCTCACACTGATTGTCATTAGGCTGAAGCTTGTGGAATCACAGCCTTTGTTTATTTTAGACTTGTTCAAATGCACAATACAACAAATGCAGCGTTTGATATGGGTGACGTGAATATTAAAGCACATGCCCCCGGGTTTGTGAAACACGTTTGTATGTGAGGACGCTATTTACTTATTCAAAGCTCAATAATTCTCTAAATGTATTCCAGCCCCCGGCTTGAACATCCTGCATATTTGTCCAATGAAATCCAAATCCTCTCCACTGTGCTGCCACTGAAGCTCATTTGGCGTAGGCATGGTGCATTATTAGCTGGTAAATAAAGTGTTGCAGTGAATGTTCATGTGAGTGTGAGTGTGAGTGCAACCAAGCTCAGGAGAGTACTGTCGACCATGGGTCTGCATCTTATTTAGCGAGCTCTACTCCTTTCTCACTCTTCCCTCTCCTCCTCTTCGCTCCTCTCCTCATCAGTCCGGTGCAGCATCATCCTAATGAGACGATAACAGCTACAGCCTGTTACCATCTGCTCTTATTACCACTCTCTCGCTCTTGTCCCTCCTCAACACTCTCTCTCTCTGAACTGCTCCTCTCCTCTTCACCTGCATCTTCATAGTACAGTCAAGACCAAAAAAAAAAAAAAAAAGCTCTTTGGCCACATCTGGAACATATCTGATGGAGGTACAACCTCTTCCTAAACTGTGTTCAGATTCAGATTCTTTCTGACTAGTTATAGGACAGTAAAACAGCATCAAAAGTTTGGTCTATTTGTTATATAAATTGCTATATTTTATATAAATTGATTAAGTAAAAGGATATTGCATTCACCTTGTAAAAAATGATGATGATACCGAGAAGCTGTGGCTTTGTAATCACACATTAAATGCATCATGGTTTTTTTTTTTACTTTTTTGAAATGAACACTTAATAATTAAAAGACTTTTGCTTGGAGGAAGAAATGTTTTAATAGTTAACAAATATATACACAAATACAGTAAAGTGAATGCAATATATTAAGTGTTGGAATTAGCTGTGCTTCTTCTTTCAGGTGTTTGGAAAAGCAAGATTTACTGAAAACATACTTCAAATAATGATACAAACAAAGGGTTAAACAGAATATGATTTTATTAATATTGGTAAATAGTATTTTATAAAATTGTGTTGACATTTTTTACAGAAATCCAAACTTAATAGGGCATGTGATACATTTGCCTATAACCATTTTATTGGAAAACCTGCAGTAAAGCGTACTGCATTGTCTGGTCTCTGTTAAACACGTACATTTTCTGATGCTCTGATGGAATCAGACAGATCATAACAACTAATGCTGCATCCAAATACATTTCTACTTGGTGTTTTTGTATTTACATGATGACATAATGATTTACCTGTATATGCACTGACCACTGCCAGAACACATGGTTAATAATTCCATTAGTCTCCACTGATTGAGGAGAACACTGGTGTGGTTGTTGAACAAACCTGAGGATTTGACGTTGTGCGTCACTGTCACACCATCCCTTATTGCTTCATTCTGTCCTCTCACTCATTTCCTCATCCTTTTACCTCCTTGTATTGGCTTCTAACTCACTTCCTGCAGAGACATCCCAGCAGGTTTACACTGAGCGCCCCCGCCCCCTCAGGGCCAGCAATAACAATAGCCATTAAACAGCGTGTCATTGCCTCGCTGCAGGCAATGTCATCCATTCTGGGGATCACCACAGTGGTGGTGGTGGTGGTGGTGGTGCGATCCTCGGTCCTATTGTGCTGATGGTTTTATCACACATTGAGTAAGTGCTGCCGTAGCTGACCGACTGATATATGGTCTCATTATATTGTTTGACGGCCATGGTTGAGCCGGGTGATTATGCTGCTGATAAACCGCAGCCAAAGAGGGACCTAGTAGGCTGATAGGCTCATTAAGGCCTGTATTGATCACTGGCATTGACTTATTGTAGCAGGGCCTGTGCGTATGAGTGCACACGTGTGTATATTTAAGGCTAATATGAGTACAGATTTGCACATCCTATCATTTTTTTTCTGTGTTCACTTGTGTCTTTAAAAGTGCACGTTTCTGTGGTGTGGCTGGACTTTACTGTGTCCCTCCCTCTGGCTTAAATGCCCTAAAAGCCCCACTACAGGTGCCAGTCCCTGCTCTTTATTTAGTAGCTGCAGCCTTTATTGAGCAGCTCGGTGACGCGGGTGGACGGCCCAGCTGCTGGGATGTTGTTCGGTGTCAGCTGTTACTGGCAGCCATGCAACGCAGAGGAGGCCTGTCATAACCTTGAATTGGAATTTGTTTTTGTGTGTGCACAGCTGGTGAGCTGCTACTCTTTGTCAGCTGTGATAGCTGCTGACAACAGGTTGTATTTTGTTCAGTAGTGGGAACGCGACAGCCAGCAATAATAGCTGCCAGTTTCTGACTTTGTAATCACACCCCTAATGTGAATCATTATTATTATTATGTCTTTTAAAGTGGTACAGTGTGTGTGTGTGTGTCCTACAGAACAAATTTCAGGTTCTTAAATTTCACTGTAGCTACAGAAAAAACAACATGTAGAAAATGACATATACAGTGTTTATCCTACATTTCTGCCCATTAGTTGGCAAAGTTGTTATTATTTTCTGCCATACCTGCTTTTTATTGGCTAACTTTTAACGATGTCCTCGCCATTACATCGACACACCCCCTATGTATAAATCTATTAAGAAAGTCTTGTTCTGTCACACATTTGTCCGGTGTTTATATACACCATGGGGGGGGGGACGTTTTCCCTTTCGTTATGGCTCACAGGTTGTGCCTGACTATCGTAAAAGATCAAAGAATTCCACAGCCCACTCTCTTTGTGCTCTTCGTTGCTGTTCGCTGTCACTAACTGTATAGTTTCCAGACCAACAGGTTCTGTTTTCCTACATATTACATATAAGCTTCTACTCCCTGAGAATTTGTGTTCTCCCTGGTCGCTCCCTGGAACTGAACCCCGACATAAGTTGAGGACCCCCTGTACTTTAATTTAAGGCACTGACAGAAAAACCACGTGGCACACGTCAACATCTTATGCTGATAGTTAAGTAGATTAAATACTAAACTGAGCTCCATTTGTTTACCTGTTTTTTTTTATATATAAATTCCTCTAACACTGCCGTCTGTCAGGTGTGTAACACACACACCACAGAAATGTGTCTCAGGCCAGACATCTGACAGAGACAATGAATGTATAATATTCCAAAATGTATCACCACTCCATATGAATGTTTTTGTTTTGTTGTGCGTTGTCAGCTTGTGGAACCCTTGACCCCCAGTGGAACTGCACCCAACCAGGCTCAGCTGAGGATCCTGAAGGAGACGGAGCTGAAGAGGGTCAAGATTCTGGGTTCAGGAGCTTTTGGAACTGTCTACAAGGTCAGTGTGAGTGAGTCTGTGTATGCATGTATTATAACCCCTTCATTAAAATGCATCCTTTTTTAAATATCCTTTTTGAACATCAAACTCCTATGATTCAGTGAGGCGACACCTGATCTTGACCTTTCTTTCCATTTGCTGTCTTACTCATAGATCAAGAGAGCTTCTCTTACACAAATGAAAATAAACACTTTTCTTTTACGTCAGTGTTTCTGACAGACATGAGCCTGAGGCTACCTATGGACCTGAAACAGAAAGAGATGTTCACTGCCTTTGGCAAAATTGAACACACCATAGCAAGACACGGTGAAAACCACTGCATAAATACACAGCAACTCAAAGACTTTCCCCAAAATAACTGTGAACAGACCTGCTTGTTGTTTTATAGCTACATTGTATTAAGTTTGCCTACGCACACGTTTCCTGATCTCAGGCCGGTACCCTGCAGCAGGTGAGCAGATTTAATCTCCCATTAAAAAAACAAAACAATAAACTTAGAAAGTCTTCTGCATTTATCAGTTTGAGGGTGAGCAGACTCATCTTTGTGTTTAAAAGATGTGGCGGTGTATCATTGTTTGATTCCCAGGGGAACCACATCCCCTCAATGGCGCCTCCCTTGTGTCAGTTGCAAAGACTGACACTGTAAATTATTATTATTATTATTATTATTATTATTATTATTATTATTATTATTATTATTATTATTATTATTATTGTTATTGTTAGTATTATTATTAAGATTTGATTGTCTGTTACATACAGGGAAACCGTTTTATGCGGAATATGTATTTTGTTTTATTTTTCTGTGGCTGAATAAGAACTGTGGTACTTATTGAGGTAGTCAAAGTGGCAGAGAAGTATGTGTGGGTGGTGAATATTTCTATATTAAAATGTATTAAAAATAGGGAGCAGGTGCAGGAGAACCTGGAAAAGGAGGGTCTGGTCAGAAGATAGCAGAGAGAATACACGTGTACACTTGAAAAAAGAAGTAGTAAGTTGTGTGAGTTCCATTAGCTGAGGTCAATCTTTAGTAAT
>NC_024320.1:11069872-11092840 GCF_000523025.1 Cynoglossus semilaevis
TACTGTCCCATAGAGGGATAGTAAAAGTAAAAGTCCCTGGAAAGGCAGTGCTGGGTTGGTAATGAACAAAACAAGATGCTGGAGGTGCTTTAAAGTTAGTACAGTTTTCATTAGGAATGACCAGGATGTGAGCAATATTTCAAGAAAATGAGCAAATTGGAGCTAAAGCCAATGTTGAACATTTTAAAGATGAACTGCTCCTCTCCTAATGGGTTTAATCAACCGGCCTTCTACTAATGTTTTTGGACCTTCTGTTCAAATCTTCTCCTTCCTGTTTGTATTTACAAACTCTGACAGCTGCAGTTTGGACGACACAACTCCAACACGGGCTGCATAATTACCTGGAAATGACTCAAATCTATCACAGAAGTTTAAATGTTTGCTGTATTTCAGGGTATCTGGGTCCCAGAAGGTGAGACAGTGAAGATCCCCGTGGCCATCAAAATCCTCAACGAAGCGACAGGTCCCAAAGCCAACGTGGAGTTCATGGATGTGAGTATGTGCGCCACAACGAGTGAGCGTCCATATTTCTGTCTGTCAGTTGAAGATGAGACAGCAGGGAGAGTAAATACTCATGAGAGCGCGATGTCATTTGGAGTCAGTAATAAAGTGTTCTCTGGTACAGTCAGAGTGTATTAAACAGGACTCCAATAAAACGAAGAAAAAAACTGTAAAAACTTTATGAGATAAGACTTGAGTGTCATCAAAGTGGTGTCTGGTAGATGGAGGATGAGCAAGAGGTGGAAGAAACATTTTTCTCTCCACTGAGGTGAGAGGTTGTTATTCTCACTTATATGTAACTTCTATCATGTGACTTTTTGATCTCAAACAGCTTTTTATTTTCAAATATTTAATTTTGTCACAGTTTTATACACACATTGACAAATTCGCATTTCTGCATCTTAGGTCAGATTTATTTATTTTATTTCAAAATTTAAAAAAAAATTAAAGATTTATTTATTTGTGGCAACCCCTGAAAAAAGGGACAAAGCCAAAAGGAAAAGAAGAAGAAGTCAGATTTATTTCTCCTTCACGATTTTGACATCTATTTCATAAATGACTCTCTTATCTCAAACCTTTAATTATTTTAGGTTGTGATTCTGACAATATCTCACAATTTTTTACTACTTGTGTACGTTTTTGTAATTCAAACTTAAATATAATATATTATAAATGTAATATATTTTTTAATGTGTACATTTTGTTTCACTAGACTTTTTCTTCTTACTTAAGTATGATTCATCCCTTCATATCTACCATTATTCTGACATGAATGACTTTGTATTTCTTTAAACAGTACATGAAAAACGATATTGATTTATGTCTTCATCAATTTATGTGTAGGTAAATTACGACAACTCCTGAATTTTTTATTCTGGCAGTATTCTATCTTCCTTTTTTTAGCTCTTCTACATCCTTACTCTTCTGACTTCATCTGCATTTTTTTTTATAATGTCGCTCCGTTTTCCTCCTTCCTCTCCTCATTCCTCCCAGCGGGGGTCTCTGTCCATCCAGAGCCAATATGCTCTGTCTGCTGGCTTGTTAAACAGCAATCTAAAGGCAGGCTCACGCTTCACCACTGGGGAAACTAGTCACTGGAGTGCCAGCTCTGAACACACTCCCCAAGCACACACACACACACACACTCACTCACTCAAACGCCATCAAACATCCCCCTGCATTTCACTTTACAACAAAAAGCTCCCCAGGTGGCGTCAGCAACACTCACATACTAACTACGTGGGCTCATACGCTTGTGTTGGCGAGTACCAGTTAAGGATATGCGAAATGCAAAAGGCTCCAATAACACACTAATTTAGTGTGTTGCAACACACCCGTCCAGACTCCTGTCAGTCTCTTGACTGGGTTCAGCACGGTTGAGTGCGTACGTGTGCGTTTGGTGGAAAGTGAGCAGCCCCGTTCCACGTAGAAGCGGGGTCAGCGAACGCTAATGGAGGTCAGTGTCGGAGGGAGATGAGAGATAAAGGAAAACATACATACGGGCACACATGCAGGTTTGTGTGCATAGAAGCAGCACACACACACACACACACACACACACACACAAGTCTGTTACGTTTGCCCCGGGAGTAGAAAGCTAGAGGAGAGAATTTAGCCCGACACAGTTTATGACTCCTGGGTCTTGTGGGATCACGGAGTGTGATTGAAAGCTACACACTCTGTTCCTCCTTCTTTCATTCCCTTTTTCTGATGTTTCCTTTTTTCCTCCCTTTGAGGTTAAAGCCACACGCTGCACTGGTGTGGCTGTAGTCGTATAACATGGAGAGAGAGAGAGAGGGGGGTAGCAGGTGGTTTAATGAAGAGGAGAAATGTAGTGGCACTAAGAAGGGCTGCGAGGCTCCTGCTTTAAATCAGTTGCCAAAAGCTGCTTCATGGCCTCTGGCCCACCTCCTGTTCAGAATTAATACACTAACATTCAGACTCACTACGAGCTCATTCCTTTGCACTTGGATTCGTAAAAAAAAAAAACTCCTTGTCTATCTGTCTATATATTTATCAGCTGCATCCCCAGGGATTACGCCTGATTAAATGTGTACGTCTGTCCAGAGAGAAGAAGAAGAAGAAGTGACAGCCTGCATGTGTGTCTTTAAAAGTGTATAATTATCAGTCTGTTAGGGTGTCACCAAGAGACAGTGTGTTCATTTGAGAAATTGTGACTGAAATTAGCACTGTGGAAAACAGCCGTAGCTTCTGTTGATACAAAATGCACGTTCTTGCCTCACCATGATAATTACTCACGGCTGATTCTCCACTGTACAAACCTGTGGCCATCCTCTGCTGAAATACATTAAGTAGATTTTTTTTAAATTAATCTTAAAATATTATAATTGTTACCAACCAACTGACCAAATGTTGAAGTAAAATTGTCTTAAAGCAAAGCCAAATTTGAGAAAACGTTGCAGAAATAAAGCTTTTGAAATTGAGAAAGTGAGAAAGAGACATCTAACATGACTTTAACTTAACAAATTAAATACCCAATATTGCTAGCAAGATTGCTTTTAAACCTACAGTTTGGATAAGAAACGTGATAATCACAATTCTTAATAAGCTAGGCTGTTGATACTGTAACCATATGCTAGCCAAAACATTGGAAGAAGTAGCTAAAAGGGTCACAAAATATGTTCAAAGCTCCATCTTAATCAAGTTATTACTGTTTATCCAACATGCTAAAATGTATCCAAATGTAATTCCATATATGTCCACAACTAAAAGCCCAAAAGAAACATTTAATATAAACAATGAAACAGATGTAAAAAAATAACCAAAGCCTAAGATTTGCTAAACTGAAAGCTACAAGCTTTGCCATAAGAGAAATGTCATGTTTAAAAATTCAATTTTTTGAGAGCATTTTCTCCAGTTTTTTTTCTGTCCTGTAAGAATGTTCTTGATGCTTGTTAAGTTCTTTCTTTAATCAGACTCTATACTTGTTAGACTGGTGTTTTACTTTTCCTACTGTAGCATTTCCCATAGATTTTAAACCAGTAGACAGGCAGACTGAGTCCTATATATATACTGAGATCAACATACAACAAAACCTGAACAAAATGCTTTGGTCACAACCAAAATGTGCTCCAGTTGCCTGAGTTCTTCTTCCTCCCCTTTGACCCAGGAGGCCCTGATCATGGCCAGCATGGAGCATCCCCACTTGGTGCGTCTCCTGGGCGTGTGTCTGAGCCCCACCATCCAGCTGGTCACACAGCTAATGCCACACGGGTGCCTCTTGGACTACGTGCATGAGCACAAGGACAACATCGGCTCGCAGCTGCTGCTCAACTGGTGTGTCCAGATCGCTAAGGTGAGTGACTGCATTTCTGACATTGGTTCCTCAGCAACAGTGTGATAAGCCGCCTAGACCAGTGGTTTTCAAAGTGGGGTCCACTGGGGAGGGGGGGGGGGGTCAGAAAATTAGAGGAGAGAAAAATTGTAGCATCATCTGTGGCTTCGCAAAGGAGACTAATGCTGTTTGTGGGGTCTAGAACACCGGCTCTAGACTGTGAAGACTTGTCTTGGTTTTAGACTCCAAAAACCCAATTAAAATTCATTATTTCAATGCACAAATTGTACTAATTGAAGTGTGTTCTTTCCTCGTCAAACAAATCTGTGCAGCAACAGAGAAGAGCAACAAGGCTTGAAAATGTATTGTGTTTGCACTTGCGCTTTGCTCAAACAACATGTGTGTTTGTCTGCAAATGACGAGGGTGCATGCAGGCACACAGGCGGCTCTTGTTTCATTGCTTGCTTAGATTTAACTTTCCTGAGTCATAACAGAGTGGCAGGAGGGCCGAGGCTGTATGTACTGTACATGCTGTGCAGGCAGACGTACAGTATGGTGAGATGTTTAGCTTTTTAACACAGCCAGAAATGGATGGTTTACAGCCTATCAGCTTCACTCTTCAAAACAAGGCCTTTTAAGGATGAAGACAAAATTCTACCACAACAGAGCTTAAGATACAGCTACAGTTTAGGGTTACATCTTAAAGCCTACAGAGATTGAAAAATGACCTTGGAAGAGCTTTGACCCTTGACCACACATCTGTGAGATCAGTCCTATTATTTCATATCTTTAAAGTGGACTATTCCTAATGTCCCTGTACAGTAGGGCTGTAATCTCCCAGTCCACTGGTTGATTTATTGGGTTGTCCAAAATTCTGATTGGCCGATTTTCGTCGTTTATATGTGTGTATGTGTTTATTTGATCTGGAGAAAAGCACCAAGTGTTAATGGGGTGTTTCCCCCCCGCCCTTGTTTTGGATTAGCCCGATCCACAGACAGACAAATCAAATAACCTACTAAAGCATAGCACTCCAACCCCCTGTCTAATTCTATGATGAGCGTTCAAAGTTTTTTAGCGTTCCTTTTAAGTGCGAAACTCTTCTGTTTCCTCCTTGCTGATGGATGGTCCCCGGGAGCTTCAAAGCCGGTTACTTAAGCAGGTACTTATGAGGGTAATTGGATTCGATTTCACCTGTGGCAACAGCAGGAAGGAAGTGTTTCTCGGCCATTTCATAAGAGCAGAAGAGCAGGAGGGAAAGATTCTACACAACACTGTCCTAACACCAACACTCCAGTGTGGCGCTCACGTCGGCAAATTTCCCGTGATGGATAGGAATGAATTCTATCTGTTCTTGTAACAACGCAGTGAAGAGTTTCAAAGGATGTGTTTGATTGATAGATGTTTTTTATTGCCTGAATTACAGAATCAATTTAGTGGAATCAATAGGGTTTCTTCATTTCCTATTAACATCAGAGAGATCTACCCTTTCCAATGGTGCCTCCGTCTTCCTCATGAATAAGTTAGTCATGTCTAAATGCTCGTAAGATTCCAACATGGGGTTCACAGATCGGTCTGGATTTAACCCTTTCAACAGACTTCTCTCAAAGTGTGAGATGTGAGTTTGAGATGAGTTTTAATTTACTTTTGCCATGTTGTCTCGTCGATTTCAGATTTTCTTTGTATGAAATCATTAGCCTACTGTGTATTATCACTTCACCAAGTCTGTCAGTTTGTTCTTTTCTGATACAATATCCAGCCTTCATTTTTCTCTCCCATCCGGGTTGTTATTTTGAAGGTAGAAAAAGTACAAACAATTATTGATGTGTGTCTCTGAGGCATAATTGCAATAATGTTTGTTTACACCATCTGGATATTTCACGGACAAAATTACAAGCCAACATTGATTTTGCATTCTGGTCTAACAGAAAATAAAACAAATTAAACTGAAAATTATAAAAATACCAATGTAACTGGACAAAGTGATGGGACCCCTCAAAGAAAAAATGATAAAATAATTTGACCATTCCAACCAATGATTGGTCAAAATGTTACGATCAAACAAAACAAAAACCAACTACAGCCTATCAGATTTGATGCCTTAGCCCGAATGCTCAACTCAACGTTACATGCTGTCAACAGGGTTATTATAAAACTGATCAGCAGATACTTTAACTTATAGTATCGGTACTGGTATCAGACCGGAAAAAGTTGTCTTGATTCATCCCTAGTGTATAGTTGATGGTTTTTTGCCTCTCTCCATGGTTGTGACAAATTCATAACATATTTAGAAGAGGGATAACACAACAGGTGACCGAAGATCAAAGAAGAACCTCCAGAGAGGTCAAAGGTTACGGCACATCACTCTCAGATCTTGACATGTCAGATAAAACTAGGGCTTCAGCTAGTCACATGAGTTCAGTGTTGACAGACACAGAAATTGGTTATTTATAGAAAAGAACACCGTTGTGTTCCTGTGCAGCTTTGCTGCCTATAGCACTCGGTGTCTTCAGTCTGTGCAGGTTGCTGTGAAAGTGTAAGAGCCTTCTAGGATTCTAGGGTGAGATGAACTGTCCATGATCATAGACATAAATACTGCTACTTTTTCCTCAACTTCCAAAACAAACAGTGGACCTTAAAATAAATCATTTGCTTTTGAATAGCTTTTTTTATCTTTGTATTTTACATCACGCTAACTGACAAATGCCTGAATAAATTAATGATTTAAATCACTCCAGAATGTAAACACAGACCATCTCTCTTTCTGCACATCGCGGTCATTCCTGTCCTTTCAAACACCAGTAGAGGAGAGTAAACATCATTACTCTGCTGTTTATTAACTCCTCTCAGAGGTGTCTTCATAAAGCAGACAGGAGAAAACCAGCTCATAATCACTCCACACCACATTGTGAATGGAATGTTGTAAACATGGCGGTTATGGGAAATATAGTTAAGTGTCCCAGGGGCTTTAGAATGGAAGACACAGTCCTTCCTGTTGAGGAAATATTTATTAATGAAATGTCGTGGGCGGAAAATATCACACGGAATAAAAGCGGACAATAGTTAAAGCCTTGAGGGAACTGTAGAAGGTGATGAAGCGTGAAACAAAGTAATGCACTGTGATCATTTGTAGTAAACTCAGGTACAATGATAACTCCAGAAATAATATCTGTTTTCACTAAATAGTGACCAGGGGGTCACTTTAGGTGATTAGATTTTAGACATTTATTTCATAATTTAAAAAATGGATCATTAAAAGATTAAAGTTGGCTGCATCACACAGGCAGCCCATCCTCATCAGTGTTGCAACAAGTCAAAGAATTCCCTTTAATTTAGAGGGCAAAAAGTCCTTTTTTCCATTGTTTTTGAAGTGCATAATTAGAATTCAGACAGTAGCAGAACTTGCTCTCTTGCAAGAGCTATTTTTCTCTGAATTTAATTGAATTCTGTTTGTTTTTTAAGCAATTAACTCCTGCATGTTAAGATAAGTATCTTGTCATTTGGGAAATCTATGTTGCAGACCCACCTCCTCATACCATTGTCTATTACTTTAGACTGAGGATTATAATGTGCAGTGCTGAATATTTACTATTTATTATATTCATATTATTTATATGAACATTTAACACAGTCTGTGAAATCCATCCCACTGTTTTTCAAGTGTTGAGTCATTCCTAAACCACATGGTGTTCAGCTTTGATTTAATGGTAAAAGTGGCACCAGGAAGGCCAACCAAAACACAGCAAATGACACTTGAAAATTGTCTGTCTAGACTGTCTTTAATCACATTAAGTATCTTTTCAATACAAAAAGAAAGAAAGAAAAACCCAATAAACACATTACCATAGACCACTGATTCCACTGTGCCACGGCATGTTAGCCTGCCGTGAGAGATCATCAGGTCATCACAAAATTATCTTGGCCGAAAACTATTATTTATTTTCTACAAACAATTTGTCTTGGTTGAGCAGTGCAACAGTACCAGGCAGAACAATGAAATACTCTTCCACTTGGTGGCAGCAGGGCAGATCAGTTTTTTTTTCCAATGTAATAGACGTGCTCTGAACTTTGTCATAGAACACAGAAAAACTGGGCGGTGTTTGCAGGCTGGTCTTCTTTTATAGTATGAGAGGTCAGTTTTACTAATTACTGTACAATTATTATTACTTGCAAAAGTAGGAAGTGGTGATAGTAGGAAAAAGACTGTGATTGGTCGTTGTGTGTGATTGACATCGACAATAAATATTCATAGTTGTTATTTCCATAGACCTAAATAAAAGAATTCAAACTTGGAAATCAGTGAGGCACCTCCAACTTGATACAGACATTTCAGGCGACCCCACATGGGGTTGCAACCCCAAGGTTGAAAAATATACCATCAGTAACTCCATAAGTCCTTGTTCCAAAAGACCAAAAAAAGTTTTATTATTAGATACTGAGGGAAATATATTCAGTGAAAGCAGCAAAATGGGCTCAGGCTTAGAAATCCTTAGAAAAAAAGAACAGCCATGAATCAAGACCTTGTCTCAACGTCTGCCTTTAGCTTTAGTTTCTCATCCATTTCCAACTTCAAAAACCTGTAGTAAAATCTGCTTTTATCATTAAATTCAACCCTAAAAGTTGCCCCAACATTATGAATCCAAACAGACCTGAATGGGAAATGTCCTTTAAAAACGGAATATGCACAAAAGAATGTTGGAATTCGTGATGCGTTTCAGTGGATACCTGGTGTGCATTCTATTTTCACCATAATCTCACAGCAATTTGCCATTCCTCCCCCGCTACCACCCTGAGCGACACAACAACAGCATCAACGCCAGCCGTATGTGGGCTCTGACCCGGGCAGTTGACCGCTGTGCTGCAAATTGATTGGCCGAGGCCTGTCGCTAGGCAGTGACTCTTCATCACTGAGTGTTTTGGGCATTGAGATAATGGCTCCCATTAATCTCAAGCTACACTCAACGGCTGCCCCATCCTACCGCCTTACATACACACACAGACAAACACACACACACACACACACACAGACGGACATAGAGCTGGACACACAGGTCTCCTTCGATCCGTGTGAATGGTCTTTTAATTTATTTGCAACATTTCATTTCCCTCTCTGTGCCACTTTTTCTCTCTTTTATGGTTTGACCTATCATTAGAATTTTTCTCCTTCACTTGTGTAAGATATCTTGCCTCCTCTTTCCTTACCTCTAATATATAACACATCTTTCCTTGTTGATTTATTCTCCCCTGTACAGTGTTTCCTTCATTATTGACTCCTTCTTTCTTCCTTTCCTTGCTGCTACACTTCTAACTTGTCCTTTATTAAATCCTATCCCTCCAATCTTTGCTGCCTTTACCCTAGTTTCTTTTCCCTTTTTTTCCCCCTTATTTTTTCTAGCGCTTACAGTTTTTCTGTTTCCATGGCGGCCACGTACTTAGGGGTCAGCAAAGGTCAAACTTTGTCCTACATCTCCGGGTACAATATCCACTTCAAGCCACATATCCCTTTTGTGTGTATGGTGCCTGTTTGTGTGGTAAAAGAACAGAAGAAACAGCACAGGACTTCCCTCCTGTTTCTTGAATGTAAACTTCTCACTTACAAACTGAATCTTCCTCTCCCTCTACTCCCACACGGATGGCAGAATAATTATGTTTCGTCTGCATGATTTAATAAACAACTCAATCGATGAAACAGATCATACTTGGGTCTGTGGGATTATAGTTGGACTCCGTTTGTCCTCACCTTCCCTCTGTTCCATTTGTCTCTGTGTCTTTTCTTTACGGTCTCCCCTCTGGCTCAGTATAATGAAAGTAGAAAAGCTGTCCTGGCAGTGAAAAGATTGGTTTGGCGCCGAAGCCCAGGCCTGACCAAGTGTCTTGATTGTTTGTTTCTTTCTCTCTCAAGGAGCGAAAAGGTTTGAATGGTCGGTGGTGCTGGGGCATGTATCTGGGTCAAACTCAGACCTTCGCAGGAAAAACAGACTGATTTGTGTCCACATAGCCACCGGCAGATCTTGTATCATGACCTGCAGTAATATCCTCTAGGTAACATAGACCTCGTGTCCTGACGCCTCTTGACAGCATTTTCAAGTCTGACAGGTTTTCCTAAATTGCTGCGTGAATGCTGAAGCAACAATGTATTTCATTTTTTTATTGGTTATAAGTTGTGAGAAAGCCATAGATTAGAAACTCCAGTGCTTGAACGTGCACACAAACAATATTTTTTCTTTGGCCAAGTCAGCAGACATGTCCGGTCACTGCTGAGTCAGGGGAAAGTCAAAAAAAAAAAGTGAAATCTCTGGAATTTAAAAAAGAAATGTTGAATTCTGATCTCTGGCCTCACGTGTGGTTATTCTTATGTGGTTGTGTGGTGCAGAGATGCTCTGTGTGCGGGTTTAGATTTGTTTCCTGCTGTGACTCCCTGGAGATGCCACCCGATGGCAGGAGATGCAATCTCAGTCAAGCTTAGTGCAGAGCCCTCGGTGTCATTCACTCCCCCCAGGAATGCAGCTCTGTGCTGAGCAAACAACTCTCGCCTGTACTCATAATAACTAAGCCTTAACACACTCTGCTGCTGCTGCTGCTGCTGCTGCTGCTGCTGCTGTTGCTGCCTCTCCATTACCATCACCTTTTACTCTCACGCACACATTTCTTTTTTTTTTTTTCAAAGACAGAACTAGTCTAGTTGGCTAGCAGACAGTCGTCATGTAGTGCTGTATGCGGAACACACCTCTGTTTACATTCGCCTGCCCATTTCTTTCGTTGGTGTCTGGTTTTTTTGCACTCCAGTCCGAGTCGAGTCCAAGTCAAGACTGAAAAGTGTCTAGTCAAGTCCCAGGTCCTGGTGTTTCTGTTTCGAGTCCTTTTAAACAAAATGCTAATATATTTACACAGATCACTGCCACTCGGTTTTTGTTGACCACCTCGTAGTTTTTAAATCCGAACCACACAATCTTTGGTATCATTTTCTCTCTCTTCCTGATTGGTTGTCCAGTGATTTGATTGGATGTTGTGCCGACAGCACATACACACACAGACGCACACATGTACACGATGAGAGATACAGAGCGCTCCTTAATAACTTAATTTATAATCTTTGGGTTTTGGAGAAAGTATCAAGTCTTGTCGAGTCAAAGGGCTCAGTCACAAGTGAAGTCACAAGTCATTGATGTTAAAGCCCAAGTCGATTTGCAAGTCTTCACATTTTGTCAAGTCGAGTCTAAAGTCATCAAATTGACAACTCGAGTCTGACCTTAGTCCAAGTCTTGCGACGCCAGTCCACACCTCTGCTGTACAATAATACATATTATAAACATTTTTGTCCAGTGTATAGGTAAATCTATAGGCACTCTGACTGTTCATGCTTAAATATTGTGGTTCAGTTAATAAAGTTACAGGCAGATTCAATGACAAGTTTTCCGTTGACATTTCGAGTGTGGCTGACAAAATGATGACGTTATAATAGTCGGCATTATCTCTTAATAACATACAGCATTGCCTGCCAGCGTTGCGTATATAAACGAAAGGTGCAACTGAAGGAGCAATTAACTCTGCAAGAGAGTCAGCGCCCCTTCAATTATGATCATTAGCTGGGGACTAAGATGACTACTGTCAACAACACCTGTTTAAATTCCACTTAACCATTGATGAGCAAACATGGTGTAGCCTGGAGGTAAAGTGTGCGACGCTCACCTTGTTGTATTTATAAGTGTGACATCCACTGTGTGTACAAGGAGAAACATAAAAGAAAAACATGCTGCTTTTCAGAGACGTTGTTTAAAAGCATAGCATCAAAGTGATTATTTTTGGTACATCCACACGTGTCCATCTAAAGTCTGGCTCAGTGGCCAATTATAGCAATTAAACTTGTTTTGTGTTGTTGCTTTTTCTGCCTCTGTAAAGCCTTTTAGCCAAAGGAATTTGTTTCATTCAACTGGACGTTAGCCTAATTTTACTGCTTCCTCGCTGATTCACATAATAATTGCTTTGTAATTTTGGGCTTCTTCCAATCAGTATTTATAAAATGTTAAGGTAAAAAAATGTATTTAAAATTTGAACTGTAAGGCAAATATACTCACAAAGTTGATAAAAAATTAGACCACAAAAAAGATCAAATTAGCTCCCTTACCATCAGGATAATCAACCATAATTTCAGTAAGGTAGCCAAACATTAGCCAGCAAAAAATAAATGCAACAATGATGAATAATGATTTCTAATTCAGCCAAAAATTACATAATAGCTCAAAGATATAGAAGGTATAGGAAAGGTATTTTATTGTATTAAATGACTGTAACTTTACAGTATGTAAACAGCAGATTTTAAATGTCATTATACTTTCTTCTGACAAGCAATTTATTTAAAGTCATCAACCTCCATTTAGTTTTATTTTTCTCGTCTATTCTTTTTTTGTTCTGAAACACATTAGACTAAGTTTAAAATTGAATATGATACTGTCAGCAGGCTGTACAGTAGTAATTCAAATTCAACACCTCATTTCCCTCAGGCTTCATTAATAATGCAGCCTCGCAATTCTTTGCATCTCGGCGCTCGTCGGGAAGCACATCACACCGTGACTACTAAACAGTCCCACTCATAACTCCATCCTGCTACATCATAAAAAAATGAAGAGAAAAACAACTAACCCTTTAGTGGTGAGTCATTTACACATTTCAGCACACTCTCACACACAGACCAGTCCTCAGGTGCACATACTTGTCCACGTCCCTGCTGATGCAACAGAATGAGGATACAAGGTTGTGGGAGAGGGAGGAAGCGGAGTACGATGTGATGAGGAGAGCCAACGGTGGAGGGATAAGCCTCCTGGGGTCTTTCTAATTATCTGTAAGGATCAGCAGTGCTCAAGGATGCATAAGGGGTGGGATTTGACTGCCAGATCCACTGGGCAGGAAGGCCTGATTGTATCGGTCACCTCTATACATACACACCTATTATTCATGAGACCCTCAGCCCGAGCTTATTCGACACAGACACAGAGATGTGCATGCGTGCAGAGCAACTGAAATTCACAGGTGTCCCCTGCCATACATTATTACTGAATAGGCAGTTCTGACTGTTTAAGGCATTGTTTTTTATTTTCTCTGAAGGTTTAAGTTGACACGATTTCTGTAGCTTTGTGTGTTAGCTAGTTCTGCTAGCTATCATCTGTCTGCTCATCAAACAATTTCTTCTTTGTGAGACTCAGGCTCTATGACGCACGTAGTTGTCATCTGTGTGTGTAATGTGCATTTCCTATAAAGAGTGGGCAGTCATTGATCAAGGCTGGGTAGGCTCTGAGTCTAAGGCGTGGGCAAACTTTTGAGTCACAGGCAACAGTTGGTCCTAAACTGAGACAGGGAGGCCAGGTCAGGAGCAGATAGAGGAAGCGTTCATGTGAACTAAGATGTAAAAGTCATGCTTTCAGCCTTTATTACACCATTGTGAACTAAGATGTAAAAGTCATGCTTAAGTGCTAAAATGCTTTCAGCCTTTATTACACCACCTAATGGGAAAATACAGGCATTGCAGGGAAAAGGCAGAAGTGTAATGATAATATAAATTAAAAACATAATTTGGACAAGTTTGGTGAGCTGGAGTAAAAAGCCAAATGGGCCGTACCCGGCCCCCAGGCCGTAGGTTGCCCATGTCTGTTTTAAGTCATCCAGGTCATTTATTTCTGAAAGCAGTGAAGCAACTTTGGATATTGGAGCAGTCCCAATGCATGGCTTACTTTACAACTGACACAGGCTACGGAAGGAGCACTACATGCTGAATAAAGACCAAAACAGAACACCCGAGGTTATTACTGTAATTTATCTCTGCATGTTATATATAGGATAATATGTATTTAAAAACACACACGCATACATAACCAATCAAAGTTGAGCAGATCTTTTTATTGTGTGCATGCTCACAGTAGGTTAAGACAACAGTCAATCTATTAGTTAGTCAGTGGTGGCGGAGTGCTCTCACCATGATACTGTAGTTATCCACAGTGTCTGGGCATTAAACACTATAATATTGTCCCATCAAGTAGAAGGTAAATTATAGGCATTACTGTCAAGGTGGTCAAATGAAAATCAATCATTTGTTTTCTTCTGCCTCCTTGGTTCTGAGGATAAAACCTGTTATTAGTCTCCTTGTGAAAATCAATAGATGTATCACCGACCTCTCAAGATCTCACTGTTGAAGTTGTTTACAGATGACACCCAGCAGGACACCCCGCTTCAGTGTACATTTCTGAGGGTTTTTTCTTTGGTAAAACTGAACTTTCAGGATTTCAAACTCTGCGTTCATCTGGTTTAGGGCCTAATTTAGGATGAAAATTGATTTGAAATTTAGAAGTTTATAAGATAACATGCAGTTATCTTATGCAGTTGATGTGAAGTGATTAAAAGGTTTGGTAGGGTTAGGTTAGATTACTATACTGAAGTCTCAGAAAGAAAAAAAAAAAACAACCAATATCGCCTCAATGACAAACCAGAAACCAACTGTGTTGTGACAACCAATATCGCCTCAATGACAAACCCGAAACCAACTGAGTGTTGAATTCTAGATTGTTCTCAGCCCACTTAAACCATTAGAACATTTTACTCAGCGAAAATAGCCCAGGAGTAAATTATTCTCATTTTTTTTTCTACTTGGAATCCCACTCCCCACAGTTTTTGACATTTGCACAGGTAAATTATACAGCCTGGCCTTCCGTAGGCTGTCCAATGACATTTCAAATGTGTCCTTATATTCCACAGCACAGTATAGATTATAGTGAGAGAACTTAGATACTTTTACTTATAAACTTCTTCTCTCTGTAGTCAGGGACATAAATAAGAATGGAAACTGGAGGACAAGGAGCCCACACTGTATTTTAGAGAAAATGTGGTTCTTTATTGCACCCTTCAAAGCCTGCGACTCATGTTCACGCTTCACTCATCCCTGCCTGATGGGTAGGTGCCTCTTTTCTGCACCGTGGCTCCAAAATAGCTGAATGCAGAGTAAATGGGCCCTTGCCCTGACTTCTCCCCACCGTCACATCCACATGGATCATTCATTAACCACTGGACTCAGCAGGCAGGAGCAGTGCAAAGCTGGTAGTTTGTTTTATGATTATTGCTGGGCCGTATTTTAAAAAAACTACTGGAAATAAATTTTACCTGAATGGAACCTTTTTTTGTTCTGTACTCGTATGTTTTAAGTGATTAAAGAGAGGCTCGTCATAACACGAGTGCCTCATTACGACTCTCCAAAACACGCACACACACAGACTTTTATACAAATGCTTAAGAGACTGCCAGCTCCGTTCCTTCTATCTTCAGCGCAGCACACCGTGCATGACGGACGACCACCTGTGCCACCTGAGCACATCCATTGTACGCGCCCCTTATCGCAGTAGTCCCAGTTTTTGGCTTGCCAACATTCCCGCATTGGTCTTGCAGTCTTTTTATGTGGTGGGTTGGGCAGAAGGGTTTACACCAAGGGTTTCTGCCACAGGTGGCGCTATCATCGTTGTGTTTTTGACATGAATGAGAATAAGATGTTTTCATGAATACAGTTCAAGGAGCCATTTAGTGGGGACTTTATTATATGAACTTATCCTATACCTGTGTGGCTTGTTCTGTAAAATAACATTTACTGTCCAAACGGCTTGAGCAAAATCACTTCTTCTACGCACGGTCGTTATAATTATTATTATTGTTGTTGTTTATTCCCCAGCAGCTTCTACCTCACTCCTTGTTGCTCCCTGTGGATTTTTATTACAATTTTCCATTATTTTTTCATGTATTGTTTCATGTATTGCACGTATTTTTTGTTTGTTTGTTTGTTTTCTTATCGCCAGGTGTAATCCAGTGAGCTGGGTCGTGGTCCGATAGTAGTGAAATTTAGTTCCTGTATAGATTTTAATTTCGTTGAATGTGTTTAGAGAGCCCATACTCGATTGTTGCAAATTTGTATTTGTGGTCTTCAGTTTTGATATTGCATGCTTCCTGCTCTAAAGACAACAATGACAAAACTCTTTTTGTCTTTATCATGAGTCACCGCTACTATAGTTTTCACCTGCGTCCATGACTCGACATTTGCCATTTATATCTATCCATCTATCCATCTATCCATCTATCTATATATACAGACAATTGTACTATTTATATACACTAAATATACAAATATCTGCACGAAATTTAAAACCATTAGAGAACATGGAAACCAAGTTCTTTTTTGGGGGGGGGTAAAGTATATGTTTTCCACACAGTATAGCAGAAGTAAACATAAATATCTGGTTTTTAGAGTTTAAATTTTGTCAATGTTTTTATGTCTTTGTGTTTGTCGTAGCATTTTGAAATAACAGTTGTTTTTATAAATAAACCGTGTTTATTCAAGTGTAAAACAGGCAGTACGTGCTGATTTTTTCTACAGTTCCTTTAGGCTGAGGCCAACAGTTAGTCTTTTTATAAATTGTAAGTTGTCAATTACCACAAAGAATTCAGGTCCATTTGTTCCTTAACCAAATTAGGACTCCAGAGTGCATTTTCAGACTCTCAGTGAAAATATGCAGAAAATCGGAGACTTGCGGTGATAAAGCAGTAAAACCTGTAGGACTCTCTTGACTTATAAACAGGGCATCTCCCACACTCTCCCATACTTCTACTGGAGCACTGCTGTTTACTGCTAAGAGAAGTCAAAATTGAATTCAATGTTTGAGCGCCGCTGTACCACCCCCACGACCCTCCCCTCCCCTCTGAATCTCACCTAAGTGTGATGGCCTCTCCTCATTGCCCCATCACTTTAAGTCTAAGTGTATTAATGGACTGTGTGGGCCATTGATTCCTAATTCCATCCGACGCCGACACAGGGGATAAATATTGCGTGGCCCCGGTCGTCTCCAGGCTTATTGTAATCAGCATTGTTATTGATCGCCTGCCTGAACGCCACAGAAGTAATCTATTTTAAATACATTTTCTCTCAACAGAAAAGGGGGGCAGTGGTGTCTGTGGCCTTGTTCCTGTTCATTGTTTCATATTGGTTAGAAAAGTACCAGAATGATGCAGAAGAAACCGGTAGTTAAATAATAAAGTCTGAAGGAGACAGAGACGGTATCACAGGAACGGTTGTTTTTCTTGGTTATTTTAATAAAATATATCCGGAAAAAAAAAGATTATACATATACACACACATATATATGTACATACGCACACAGATATATATGTGATGTCTGGGTGGTCTCTGTCAGCACGTGTGCATCTGCGTCTGTCTCTGCGAGGCTTCGGGATGATGGATGAGGCGTTCGGCCAACAATGCGCCGAACGCCACTGCTATCGATTCATTTTCACATTTGTCTGGGAGGAGGCAACGCCGTGTGGTCCGCCACTCAGAGCATTACTACACTCAGTAATATTGTTTGTTTGTATGCCTGCACAAACATACAGTGTTTTCACCTTAAGTATTCCATATGGACAATGACTTCCCTGTGCCAGCAGAGCCTCTGTAGAAATATTTCATTGTCTACTGAGCACGATGTGTTCATTCACCAAGGTGCTCTTTATTGATCCCGCTGTTAAGTGGCGTCCACTTGTTTAACATCCACTCTAATGCACTTCAAGTGGTCCAGTCTTGTCTGTCTCCCTGCCTTCACTGTGCAACTGTGAGCACAGACGTCAGAGAGGAGTGTGTGTACGTGTTCTGGAGAAGGTTTAGAATTTAGATTGGAACCATGCAGAATTAGTCATGCCGTGTAATAGTGAAGTACCTGTGCCTGACGGCCAAAGGTGGAAATCATGCTAAACATCTTGGACCTTTGAGCCCTTTGGCATTTCACCTGAAGCTCCCTGTTGAACAAGGTTCCATGAACTGTGAAGGAAAATCATTGTACGGTTGATGAAAACGTGGTTTGTGGCCATGTCTCGGACAGAGCAGTCCATACACTGGATTTTTTGAAGCCCTTTGGGCCACAGTCAGTTTATCTACAGGACAATGTCATGGCTCCTCCTGCATCAATTACAAAAGTGTTGTTTCATAGACACAGAGTACAGGTTCAGACTGGCCTGCCTGCAGTTCAGATCTTATCTCAGTGAAAATGTGCAGTGTGTCATAAAACAGAGAATCAGACACAGCTGGAATGGCCCATTATTTCACTGAGAAGACTGGGTTGTCAATCCGCAGACCGGCTAGGCTTGTGCCTTCCACTTTTCGCCTGTCAATTTTTAATAATTACCAAGCAGTGAGGACACATCTTTTGACCTCCCTGTCTGCTATTTCAAAACTGTGGACAGAGGTGGACGTAAACCACGATGGCTGAGAACCTTCACACTGGGTTTAGGCTGTTCATGCTGTTACTTCTCACCAGTCAAAGTTTCAGACTTTTTGATCTTTTTGGAAAGCTATCAAAATCCGTCTTCCTTTCCCGGAGTCACACACAGAGGCTGTGATATTGATTAAAGATGAAATGTGAATGTCCCTGTGGGTGTATGGTTAATGATGATGACAGTTATGACAATCACTTTTAATGTTAGCACTGGCATTTATCGCATCAGTGATCACAGGCTGTCGCCACCATAAAACTGATGGTAATGAATGGCTCCATCAGAGGGTTAATTGTCTTCTAATGCCATCCCTTCTCTGTCTTCTCTCACACTCTCTTTTCCTGTGTACATTTTTGTATATCAGGGGATGATGTACCTGGAAGAGAGGAGGCTGGTGCACAGGGACCTGGCAGCCCGGAATGTTCTGGTGAAGTCCCCCAATCACATTAAGATCACTGACTTTGGCCTGGCACGCCTGCTGGACGCTGATGAGAAGGAGTACAACGCAGACGGGGGCAAGGTTGGTGTAAGTGGAGGCAAATGCATGCTTTGTGTTTGTCAGTTTGTGTGTGTGTGTGTGTGTGTGTGTACAAGCACACAGATAAATAAACTGCTGCCAATCACATATGCCTAAAATAAATGAACTGGTATCTATTCTAATGTGAAACTTTTAGGTTACACCGAAGGATTCCTAACCTCCTGCGTTTGATGTGAATTAAATAACCACATCTCTAGTAAACATTTGCCAAAAAACAGAGAAGACTGGGATAGATTTATATTTTAGAAGAAATTGGGTTTAATTTATTTTTCTTCTCAGAGACAATTGCTTGAATACACTGTGGAGATTGTTCTTACTTTCTTACTGTTTTCTTCCAAAGGAAAAATGTCTCTAATCTGTAACAGCATCACTTCTGTGAAGCGTTTGTGAACTTCCAGTTGGAGAAATTGCAAATTCCAAAACAATCATACAAACAATATTGCAGCCTCGCTCCCACCTGGTTTCTTTTGTTAGGGAACATGAACCACATTAATCAGCAGCCCATTTTCTTTCTCCTCACTCGAGAGCGACTGATGCAAATTGTTTTGATCAAGTCGGTTTATTAAATGGGACCCTTCGCTGCTCTGTCTATTCAAGCTGGATGCCTGAAGGTTGTTGCCTCTGCATCTCAAGTTATGTGCTATTTTCATAACCCAGGCATGTTTGATGCAGCCGTCTGGCAGAGTGGGTCCATGTTGGTGGTCACTGATGACTCAATAAATGAAAGCCGTTGTCAGCACAACCGCATGTACATCATAAAAACTGTGCCATGGGAGTCAAATCAACACAGATGAAATTGCAGACAGGTTTTCACATTTCCAACCTGAATTTGTTCCCCCCCCTCTTTCCTATTTATTTCCCTGAAGAACACGTGTCGTATTCTCAATGATCCTGCAGTTCACATACATAAATGGTTCGTTATTGTCCCCGTCGATGAGCTTGTCTCCCGTCTGCAGTTGATATGATAATTATACCTATGGAAGGTAGAACGTGGCCGTGCTGTTTTGTTGCCTCACCCTTCTCCAGAAAGTCAAAGTGCTTGTTGTTATTTCTGTTTACACGCCGCCCGCTCTGATTGAGATAATGCGAGACAAATAGTCAACACGTTCTCATTCAGCGTCTTTAGAAAGCCACGCCTGGATGCATCCTGGGGCAGCCTCGAGCTAATCAATCACTGTACTTGAGTATTATTGAGCAGAGCCAACAACAGGTTGAAAGGTTTGTCAATTCACCGATACAGAGTGTAGATTAAAGGATGTTGAGAAAAGTACCATCTATGAATTAATGAAATGTAAAAACAATCTGTCTGTCTCTTTTCAGATGCCTATTAAATGGATGGCATTGGAGTGCATTCACTACAGGAAGTTCACCCATCAGAGTGATGTGTGGAGCTATGGTAAAAGCTTGAGAAAGACTCTCGGATGAAACCCTCAGACTTGGCACGTTCATCTACGTTGAACACCTTTTAATTCTCTGTCCTAGGCGTGACCATCTGGGAGCTGATGACGTTCGGTGGTAAACCATACGACGGCATTCCAACCAGAGAAATCCCTGACATTTTGGAGAAGGGAGAGCGTCTGCCTCAACCCCCCATCTGCACCATCGATGTTTACATGGTTATGGTGAAATGTGAGTGCATAGTAATTGTTCAAAACCACATTTTTCATTTGTTGTCTAAAATAGGGCTCTCAAACTCAAATGGATTGGAGGCCACTGTTGCCCCTGCCAGCTCATTGTGAATTACCCCACTGTGGAAGGTCAGAGGAACAAACAGAAGAATTTAGAAACTTCAACTGTGGTGAAAAGAAGAGAGCAGTCGATGGGCTTGATGTGTTTTAGGGAAATAAATTCAAATATTATAATCTAGATTTAGCAGATACTTGGTTGGATTTGGAAAATGTTAATGTTGTTCAATTATACAATTTGAAAAATGTAGCAGTATTACATTCTGTCATAGTCAGTTCCATGCTAATCTAATAGGCTGAGAAAAAGTTTTAAACAATGAAGTTGAGTTTTCCAAAAAAAGTTTGATCGCTGGTATTTCTTGGCTGTTCCAGTTTTGTTTTTCAAGGACAAGTCCAAACGTGATTCTGTGATGTTGTCTTGCCTTTAGCATATAAGGACTTGTATAATAACTTGGTATAGGCTGCTTGGAGACAGAAAGATCAAATTAAAGAAGCTGCAGTATCTGGAAAAAGAAAGTCACAGAAATGCATCAGGCTTCTGCGCGTCTTTGTTCCATATCTTTCTTCCTGTTTGGTTCCAGATGGAATATCGTGCCTGGCTACTTGTCAGCCTTGACCAAAACTCTGTCCTGTCCTGTTGATCCTCAAACATCTTCGTCTCCCTTCTTCCTTGTCTTCTTTCCCTTGTTTTTCCTCCCTTGGCTGATACACGCTGATGATGCTGCGGTATCTTAGCTGCAGAGGGATCCACTCTCACAGATTTCTAGGAAATATTCCAGCCACAGCAGCCAATGTGTTCCATCAGCTAAAGGCGACTTGGCAGCTATTGTTTCCTCTCCTGCCACCAGTCTGTCCATTTCTCCAGCCTGACTTTGTGCACTCGTCATACACCACAGACAAAAACAGGGGCAGTCCTCAGTTCTTCAGTGTGTAGTACGAGGATGACTGAATACATGAGATAAATGAGATGAGGTTTTTGACTGTAAATATAACATTAAAATAAAGTAGAATATTATGAATATTGAGGTCAGACAGCGTGCCCTCAAAGGCTAATGTACTTCATTACAAATTACATATGTAATGGATTACAATCCAAGAAAATGTTTATTATAAATATATAAACATTAAAAAACAAATAAGAATGGGCCAAATGATCGAATAAAACCTAGGCAAAAGATTTAGTCAGAAAGGTATGTCAAAAATATTCATAAAATCCAAGTTAAACAAGGACAAAACTGAGGAGCAGGAATATAAAACGTTCCAGGAATAATGACTTACTTAAATTGCTAAATTAATCTCCCACCACAAGATCAGGGTATGAAACAATAATCTCATAAAAGAATTTACTGGCCAAATGTAACCTGGGAGAAACCAAACTGGTTCTGCCCATGAATCTGATCCTACAAGCCAAATAAAACAAAGAGAGACACACTCTTGTTGTCTTGTTGTCTTGTTGACTGTTGACCATTAACTCCTCAAGGATTATCTTTACAGTATGTTTCTCTATACAGTGTGTCTACTTAACAGAAAAGTTGTCAAAAGCATAGCTAATACATGTCATCCAATTTTGCTGTTTTTGGTGAATAAATTTAACAAAAAAGTAAGATTGTAAATAAATAAAAATGAGGAAAACTTTGCCAAAAGTGAGACAAATATACAAACAACCTTGATCAAAATCAATGTTTTTTTAAATATAAAAAATGTTAGAAAAATAGAATAAAGAAGTTAAGTATTAGGCAAAAATATGTTATCCAGTTTTAACAAAAGATAGAAGAAGTCTAGACTAGTGATCATCAACTGGAGCTGAACCCTCATTTAAACATTTTATCAATATAATGTATAATAATATATATATAATACCACCACCCAAAATGTGTTAGAACTGTTTTAATCCTTCCTTAACTGTTGCTTTCTTTAGATAAAAATAATGTGACCATGAACTCATTTGGACTGACAGATTTTCGTCCATTTTTCGTCTTCTTTCATTTTTTTAAACCAGTATTTTTTTCCTGTCCCCTTCACAGGCTGGATGATCGATGCAGACAGCAGGCCCAAGTTCAAAGAACTGGCTGCAGAGTTCTGCAGAATGGCTCGTGACCCTCAGAGATACCTGGTCATCCAGGTGTGTTCTCCAGCCGCCTCTGTGTCAGAGTGCTTGATATGGACACTTCTGTTTGCATGTTCCTAACAAGTATAAAGAATAGCGGATCAATGAAGAACTTGTTGCTGTTCTCCTCAGGGAGACGACCGCATGAAGCTCCCCAGCCCTAACGACAGCAAGTTCTTTCAGAGCCTCCTCGACGAGGAGGACCTGGATGACCTGATGGATGCTGATGAGTATCTGGTGCCTCGAGGATTCACCATGGCTCCTCAGTCACATACCACCAGGTCTAGAGTTGACTCCAACAGAGTGAGTATATAGATTTTTACACAGTTTACAGTCACAATATACAGTGCAGTACTGGTACTGATTTGTGATTTATTGTCTTCCTTAATTTTATTGAACCACTACATAGACAAGTTTATCCAAATGCCTTAATTCTTCAATTGTTCCTCACTTTGTGTGAATAACTGAAAACATTTGTAATTTCCGAAGAATTTAGGGATTTCATCATTTAAAAGCCACAAAATCATTAAAAGTTTAGTAGCTGGAGAAACGTGTGCAT
>NC_024320.1:11092917-11111276 GCF_000523025.1 Cynoglossus semilaevis
GTGGTAAGACAGTTTTTTACTATATTTGCAAACTAAGACAAAGTCCACAAATTGTTTTTGGGAGGGACATTTAGAGCCACACAAATCCAGAACTGTAGTAGAAAAACGTGTGTGTGTCCCGGACTGGTCTGCCTGCGGTCCAGATTTAATGTGTGGCACATCGAAGACTGACCGAGGTCCATAATCCTCCAAAGAAAATTGAATCCATTTCTGTCTTCAGTTCCTAAACAGTCAGTGAGTGTGAAGTAGTCTAATGTGACGTAACATTGTATTTTAATATTTATTTTGCACAAAATCAGTTGATCAGTTTTAACGTGTTCATTGTATTTATTGGTTGTCATTGTTTTCAGTGTTTATTTATTTATTTAACAGACCAACTTCATTAGTTGGTCTGGGTTTGTACCCTGATAGAGGAAGCTGTGTTATAACTACAAGGTATAACTGATGCATTCTGATGAAACCAAAATAAAATTTCCGGATGCTCGGAGATAACCTCACCAGTGTATCAGGGTTGTTGAAAGTACAACGTGAGAGAAGAGGCTGATGCACTCTGTAAAACTGTACTGTCTCTGCTCAGAGACTGTCCAACTCTCTGTCCTCTGCACGTGCCCAAGGTGGTGAAGAACTTCCAATTCACTGATGATTTTCTACTAATGTCCCACCTCCATCATTTCCTTCTCACTGTGTGTGTGTGAGAGAGACTATTTATGCACTCACTCCCCAGGCCTCTGGGTGTCATTACTCAGAGCATCATAAGCAAATAACAGACGCTTCCTTTAAATGCCAGAGCTGTCTGGCAGGCTGTGAGTGTGGCCTCGGCTGTTTGCTCTGCTGCGGACAGACACCACATGCTGCTGTTCTACAGACGAGGGACTGTGCACCTTCTCCACCATGAACTGACCTTTACCATGATCTGTTGTTCCCTGATGATCACATATGTATCCTGCAAAGATGTGCAGGAGGTCAAAAAAGAAAAGTACTTTACATTTAAAAGCCTTTATATGCTGGTGCCAAACTAAACCTTATCATTTGGTACTTTGGCTGATTAAATATTTGGAGTTTGGGGATTGATACTGCAGCACAAAAATGGTGAAGAATAAACTATGAAGTCAAAGAAGTAAATTACTTTGAGGTGTCTGGTGTAGCCAGCTAACTGTTCACTGATTGGACAGTTCCCCAGTGGGCCAGTCTGTGCAAATATACAGAGAATAAGAGTTAAATAGAATTGTTATTCATTTTCTCGTCCAAGTCAGAAACCAATTTAAACATGTCACCATCCACACCTAAAGACATTGTATAAATATTCAGTGACTTATTGGAAATCTGTGTTTGTAAAGAATAAGGACTAAGGACTGTTTTTTCCACACAGTAACATCAGCCATGTGTGTTTATGACTATTGTTTGAGTTGAGGATAAAATGTCTGTTTAAGCCAATCAGAAGTAGAGACAGTGTTAGCACACAATTAGAAGAAAAAAACACAACTGTTCGACTGCTCCTAGGAGACATCGATTCGTGTCAGTTACATCGATGGGTTTGAAAGACCCAAAGTTTTTCTGCTAACGCTCTGCTACACACAGGCCATTGTTGTAGGAAAAGTTTTTTTCTGAAACAAAGAAAATATCAACTTTGTGCATTATGAGTTCAGTCAGCTGAAGCTCACCTGACGTTGACCCAAAGACGATGGAAATGTGTAGTGTGGTGAGTAAGTTGACTTCATGCTCTGGCTTGTATTAGTAAAAAAAACAAGCCAAAGTTGTACTTTACACCATGAATCATCATGTAAAGACACACTTCATTGGGAGTATGAAATTGTAGTGAGACATAACGAGCATGTTCCCGACCGACTTCCCTGCAATCTAGTTCAAAAATATGGTGCACCAAAAGGCGCTGAATCATACAACTGTGGCAACAGACTGGTGAAAGGCTAAAGGTAACGCAGGAATGGGCCGAAATATCATCTGTAATAGTTGATATACTTGACGCCAGAATGATTCAAATGTTATTTTCTGTGTAATTTAAACCTTTAATCATTCGTCTGACCTTGACTGAGGCAGTTAGTTATTCAGGTTGCACTGCAGTAGACACAGTCAGATACAGCCGATAATCCAACCCTTGTGATTTTCTCACACGCTCGACATGAAAAGAGGAGCTGATAATGACCAGCTTTGAAGGAAGAATGAGCATCGGAGTCGGAGTAGTAAGCTGATTGCACTGAAGAGAAGACATCGTGAGTAGGCGGCAGATATGACCTCGGGACTTTTCTTTTTTTCCCCTGTATTTTGTTGCTCCACTTCCTATAATTGCTACTGCAGTTCTTGGAGTTTGCAAGAGAGCAGAGGAGTAGGCCTGGGTTAAATAGCCCACGGCAAGCAAAGACAGCACGACAAGAAGGCCTTTGCTTCACATGTCATGTTTTGTATTTTATTCTGGTGTTTTTGTTCTTTTCTGAGGTTCAGGCATTTGAGATGTAGCTCTGCCTGGCTGCCCCTCAGTCCCTGAAGGCTGATGACTATACCAGGAGAACTTTGTCTGAGAGTTTTACCTTCAACGGGCAGCTGCACTGGTTAAGTCTCACTTCCTCTTGCTGCAGGTGGCGTTCAGCTGGCATAAACAACCACATACAGGGTTTTTTTTTTACTGGCATACGCATTGCGTTTTTTCCTGTGGTTCAGCTGAACTGTAGACATTTTTAGACTGGCTTGTTTCACCTTTTTCCACCCTAGAAAGTTCCATCGTATCCCTGAAGAACATTCTTCACAGCTTCTAAGCTAAAACCTAAGCAAAGTCTATAATTTTACTCGTGACGTTTCTTGTTGACTCAGAACCAGTTCGGTTATCGTGACGGTGGACGAAACTCGACAGAGGGCTCTTCGGTTGGTGCCCAGGCCTGTGGGGCCCAGGAAGCAGCAGGGGGCTCAGGTCAGACCCTGGAGGACCAGAGGTGCAATGGGAGCTTGCATAAAAAGAGTGTGAGCCAGACCGCAGGGGAGGACAGTGGGGGACAGAGATACAGCGCTGACCCCACCATCTTCCTCGGGGAGAGGACAACCAGGGGGGACACTGATGAGGATGGATACATGACCCCTATGAAGGACAAGAGCTCCTCAGGTACTTTAACTCAAAAAAACAACTGTGCCCCACAAAATGTCATGTGTCAAAAGTGTCAAAAGTGTCCTTGAGTGTCCTGAAAGGCGCTTTTAAATAAAATGTATTATTATTATTATTATTATTATTGTAGTTGCTTTTTACGTTCTTCAGAGCACAGATACCAAAAAGCAGGTTCAATTGATGAATAATGCTTTAAAATGTTTGTGATCTTAAGTACGTCACATACATATATATTTATATATGTATGTGTATATATACTGTACTTTAACATAAACAGATGTACAAAGAGCACAATCATAACTGCGTAGTTTGAATCTAAAACTAGATTCTGAGTTCTTCTGTATTTTTTTTTAAATCAGAGATATGATCTCTTGTTCTCCATCCCATTCTTCTGTTTTTCCAGTGATTTAAATTAATCCTGAGATTTTGCCGACAGTGGTAAATGTCCTCTTCTACTCTGGAGTCATGTTTTTGTCTTTTATCATAATTTGTCTATCAACTTGGCTCTCTCTGTCTTTGATTCATGAGCAAAGCCTGTAGCAAAATGATCCTGATGCTATGTCAAGGAGCGGAAGAGTGGGCAAAATCAATAGGTGTTACACCCCACTATTGCAGAAATGTAATCAGCGAGAAAGGGTCATTTTCTGGTACTTTCACCTCCGGCAAATTGAGTTTCCTGTGCCAAAAAAACTGTTGGCAAGTTGCCTGTTGAGTCCTAAGCGGCCGTAATCATCACTATTATCCTTCTTATCTTTTCTTCTCATTAGTTTCTGAGCTCTTTTTCCTTAAGTTGATGTTCCTTTGTTTGGTTATTTCTTATACTGTGCTTCATTTGAATTTCTCTAAATCTTTTATCTTACATTTTCTTACTCTCTCCTTTCCTACAACCATCTGTTTTTCCTGATCGGTCTTGCAGAATACCTGAATCCAATTGAGGAGAATCCATTTGTGTCAAGGCGTAAAAATGGCGAGGTCCACGCCTTGGACAACCCAGGTTACCACAGCACACCAAACAGCCAGCCCAGAGGAGAGGATGAGTACATGAACGAGCCCCTTTACCTCAACACCTTTCATAAAACCACTGACCTGGGTCTGGAAGCCCTCAGAAGAAACGGCCTTCCCCTCCCTAGTCAGCCTCCCTCTTCTATCTCAGCCACAACTTCAGGCTCCCACCTCCCCCTCACGATCCAGACAAGTCTACCGCACTACCCTCTCTCCACCGCCCAGCCCTCTCCGTCTGGTCTGCCTTGCCATCATGGTCCACCAACCCACATCCTCCACGGTCACCACACCCTCAAACCTGTGGGACATCCAGGAGGAGGCTCCATATCTCAGAGCCAAACAGGATCCAACGCCCAATCCCAGGTGTGTCCGCCTGGTGCTCTGTCCGCCTCTGCCACCATAGGACACAGTGGCCTCCCGGCCTATCAGAGCCACGGAACCATGCACCCTGCCAGCATGCTCAAACACGGAGGACAGATGACAGGTAAAGCCAGCGGAAAGAAGCTGAAGGTGACCTTTGACAATCCTGAATACTGGCAGCACAGCCTGCCCCCAAAGTCATCCAGCCAGGCAGTACACGACGGCACCCAGGGGGGCTCCACCAACGCCAAACTGTTTTTCAAGCAGAATGGACACATACGGCCCTCCGTTGCGGAGAACCCTGAATACATGTCCGAGTTTTCCCTCAAACCTGGCACCGTCTTGCCACCACCACCTTACAGGCAGCGGAACACTGTGGTCTAGATGGTTCCACATGACAAACTCTTCTCAGTGTGTCTCTAACAACAGCAGCCCTGATTTCTTCTCTGGCCCCAGATTTTCAGTGAGAGAACAGCGCCTCCTGTGGACTGTGGCAGCAGCAGTGGGAGAAGAAAAACCCAACCAAACCAAGAAAACCCAACTTCCTGTGACCTACTGTCCGTGTGTTCATTACATCCAGCTCAGTCCCGTTGTGTTCTCTGGGTACAGACTGTAAAGGTGTGGGAACACGTGAACATCACTGAGCCTCAGATACAGAGTTGCGTGGCTTTGTTCCCTCGCACAGCGAGTACCACAGTCAAATGGACACAACTTCTGGGACTAAACACACTGCCAGCCACTGTCTTGTTACATCCATTGGAGCAACGAGCATTGTTTTATTCATTTGATGTGTTTTATTTTATCTTATTTTGACATGGTCTAACACTGCAGTCTGCTGAGGGAAACTTGCTCAGCAAATCTGAGATGTTTGCTGTCAAGAGGCGTCGATTTCAGAAAGTGGAGCAGGAGAAACAGATCCGTGACAGAACAAGACACATCGATCTGAACAGTCAAAGAAGTGTCTGTGAACAGAGAGGTCGCAGAAATGAAAGCTGATGAAAAGGATTCTGCTGGAGCGTCCTTCGTTTTTCCCTTGCTGAACCCATCTAATATTTCTGTGGTTATCGTGAAACTGTGATGCCCCAAAACTACAGTGATCTCTCTTTATCCCGTTTGTATTTTACCATGAATTTCTAAAGTGTTAACATAAAAAACATAATGATGTTTTTTTGGCTACTGTCAATTTAAAAAATACGTCTTTTTTTTTAAGCCAAAGGGTAAAAGGGAAAGTATACACTGTAAACAGTTTTCTACACACGGGTCGCTAAACTACGATGGATTTTTTTATACACTGGTTTTCTCACTCAGATCATGAAGCTACATGTTTTTTACGTTACATGGTAAAAACGTAGTTTTTCCATGTCAGTGGAAGGTGGACGAACTGTCGTATCTGAAGCTTCCCGTAAAACCACAGAGACTGTGGTCGTAGCAACGTAAAGGGGAAAACGTAAAAAAAACACACTAACAGTGCACGGTACAACAACCGACTATATGACTATACTGTATATTTATTTATGAAAAGTATTTAAAATGGCAAAGCTGCACAACAAAAGTATTGGATTAGTGTGAACTTGGCAAGTTGAAAACCAAGCCCGAGGATCGCCACTGAATTAGGTTGGTTACTTTACTCTATCTTTTATTTATTCCATATATTCACTTGAACATTTCTTTTGTACATGACCTAATACAGATCTGTTTTCATCACACTGTACCCAACAGTTCCTTCCACAAACCCTTACACAGGTTGTAGTTTGACTTTGAGGGAAATACAACCAAATACTTATTTTTAGAGAATTGGTACACCTTTCAAAACCAAATACCAAAACTACAATGTAGTATTCTTCAATGTACTTAAAACCATTATTTGTTTGGAAGAATAACAAAAGATTTTTTCTTAATCATGGAATAAATTGGACCATGTTACAATGCTTTTCAAAAAAAAAACTTTTGGAAGACAGAACCTCAGTGAAGTACAGGCAGAAAAGTCAAGCACAAGCACACACATCAACAAGTTAGTTTCTTAGAGTTCAGGATTAGGGTTAGTTACATATGGATGGAGTTAAACTGGAGTAAATACTTCTCCTAGATTCTAGTATTGCCACCCCCTGTAAAGGTACAGTGTCTTTACATGAATTCTAATGTACCTCAAACACTCAAAGATTGTGTCTTATTTTTGAACTCTCTTCATGTAAACTTCAATTCCACTTTCATTCAGTTCATCTCAGATGAGTTCCAACTTAATCAAACTCAGGAACCTTTTTTTCTGAGCCCATTTTACTGTGTAAACCACAGTAACATGATGGTTTGCAAGAAGCGATTTTTTTTTTTTTTTTTAGTCGAACACTTTTATAGTGACGAGTTAAAAACCTAAACAAAATGACACTTCTCTGTCAATGTTCAGTAGAAACCGGCGACTCGTCCCTGCCTGTGAATTTGCCTAAATACCCATCTGTTAACCTGGTGTATCGATATTGATATTTTTTAACTTTTTTTGCAATTTTTTTTTTCTCAAAACTCCAATGTAGTGCCAATGTAGAAACTGAACTATAGCTCAATCATTGTCCCTTTGCTTAAGAGTCAGTGTTGGACCTTGCTTTACTGTAGAGCCATTGGTCCAAGACACAACCTCTTCCCAATGCCTTGTCGTGGTAACAGAAACACACCTGAGTTATCAGCGGACCTGAGTTATCAGTGGACTGCTGCTCTGCCCTTCAGTCACAGAGTACAGTTGGAAACCTCACTCGTGATGCCTGAGCAGGCCAACTGCCAGTCAATGCTGCTAAAAGTACTGCTGTTACAGCCATTGTTTTCTCTTGCCAAGCCATACATGACAACTGTGGGAGGTGGGTGGCGGGGGTCAACAATAACATATCCATCCCCCTAGAAGTAACATCCATTTCACTTTTAACCAATATGAACGACAATAACAAAAAAAGAAAACGACTCACTGCACGAGCTCCGGGTGTTCATTTCCCAGCCATTATCCAGGTCATTTATTTGAATTTGTTTGTATTTTAGGGTCTTTCATCCCTTTTACCTTTTACTTTTGTAGATTATTTATTTGAATCTATTTATGGTTTGGCAAATGTCTTGTCTGACCGTGTGAACATGTGAAGCTGTAATCTGCTTGTCCACCCCATCGAGCACTTTGATGAAAGCCCTCAGCTGAACTCCTGACTTTTACTCCTCTAAGATGTTGAGACCATAAGAAAGAAACCTTCAGAAAACCATGAGATCATTAAGAAAAACACACATCTCTGGCCAGTTTTCATTAATTCCCTCTTTTCTCCGTTTGTGTGTGTGTGTGTTTACTTCTAATAGTATTTTGGGTGCTGCTTCTGTGCTACACTGTTTATTTGATGGAGGAATCCCTAATGCAGCTGTGATTCGTTTCAAAAGGAACAGCATTTATGATTAGTTTAAATATTCATCAAGATTTTTTTAGGATTATGAAGGCAAAAAAGTTCTTTTTCAAAAAGGAAACACAGGGATTGGAGTTCTCTGTGAGTTTTACTGCAGTCATGGCAAAATATGTTTCATTAAAAAACTCTCTGAAACACTGTACAGACATGAAGCCCTGTGTGGACTATTTCAAATTGTACAAGTATTTACTTTTTATCTTTACTCTTATTGGATACAGTGGCTTCATCGGCTGTTTTCCTGTTGATTGATATTTTTTTTCTTTTAAAGGTGCAACATGCACCACAGGCTAATGAGTTGTTTCCCGTTAGCGACCAACAAAACACACTCCTGCTCCGTGGCAGCTTTTTATTTTTACTGATGTATTTTTTTCTCCTGTCAGTCAAGGAGCAGATTGATGTAGCCTTATTCTGCGGACTCTAATCCTTCATTACTGTTTTCCTCATCTCCTGTATGGACACATTAATGTATAACACAGGGTCACAATAACAAACTATAGACGATGGTACATTCAGAACAGGAAATACAGTTAGGCTGCATTCACATTCGACAAACACTGTGGCCATGAACAGGACAAATGAACATTTTCTACATCAGCTGTAGTTCAGTACCAGACAGTTTTACAAAATAGATGGACAGGGATTTTCTATAGATGAGAGGTAACATATTGTCATTGTTTCAAAATAAAAGCCTAAATTACATGAGGCCAAATGACTAAAATGTAGGTAATAAACACTATTACATCATCAACTGAACAGATCAGCTGATCCTGACTCTATGGTATAAATTAGAGATGGTTTGATACTTTATTATGTACTATACTGATACTGCAACTTCAGGTACCTGGTGATACCGATATCATCCTGATACTTTCTTTTCTCCTCCAGCATGCTGCCATTACTGAGGAAATAGTGTTCCTTTACAACATTTTTTTTATGTTTGATCCTAAAATTTTGACCAATATCAGGTCAGTACTAATCCTGAGTATCGTATCAAGCAATCCCTAATATAAACGTCTATGTTAAGACAGAGAGACTTTGGCTAATTCCAAAGCTAATGCCATGACGCAGGTCTCACCTTAACCCTCCATCCCTCCATCCCTCCACCTACTGTACCTTCTCCATGGTCTGTCACAGGACTGATTATTATTCAACATCATTGACCGTAGCCATGA
Source organism: Cynoglossus semilaevis (assembly GCF_000523025.1). Classification (NCBI taxonomy): domain Eukaryota; kingdom Metazoa; phylum Chordata; class Actinopteri; order Pleuronectiformes; family Cynoglossidae; genus Cynoglossus; species Cynoglossus semilaevis. The sequence continues at coordinate 11,101,983 of NC_024320.1, forward strand.
TTTGCATGTTAATAGTCAGTTGTTGTCATGACCTTTTTGTGTGAACTATTTAAACATTATCATATACTCTCCATATGGTCCAGCTGGGCAGTAGCCTGATTAGCAGTGTTTGATTGACAGCAGGGTGATCCAGTAGGACCCAGCAGTGGTGATGATGTGTGGACCCAGCTGTTCGGCTGACCCCTCGGTTTCTGGTTTCTGGTCCTAAACTCAACTGTCCCTCAAACCAGAGATGTTATTTCCAACAGACGTCCTAAACTCAACTGTCCCTCAAACCAGGTTTCGTCTTATTTCCAACAGACAAAACCATGAACTAAGAATGGACCCTACTGGTCATGACGTGTTAGCTAACGTGTACATACATAGACTTGCATGCCAACTGTTGGAGTGGCTTCACTGAGAGGCTTGCAGAAAATGCGTAAAAGTGTTTATTTAATTCTGTCCACTTCACTGCCAGTACCAGGTGAATCCCTTTGCATCCATTTTCTACCTTTATTTTCATGTGTGTACTTTTGTTGAAGATGTTAAATTGTTTGTCCCTGGTTTTTGGTGTTAATGTGTTTTGCAAAATGAACATTTATCAGCAGTGACAGGCCAACATATGTAACCAGTTATAATATATCCAATTTCTGTCCAGAGAGTGAACAATGTGCAACAAAAGATTTTTTTTTTTTTTTACAAATTTTTGGTAGCACAAATTGGCTTTTTAGGGATTATTTTGTACAATGCCAAAAGAAAAAAAATATTTGAAAATTGATTTTTAAAGATATCTTGGATTTTAATGTGGAAGTCTGTCATTGTTCCATCAATTTCATCATTTATACTTTTGCATTGTAATTGCACAAGTCATTACATAACCCACAAATGGATGCCATAAATAATATATATACATATAAATATATTTCTCCAAATCAAAGTATAATTGTAAATACTCTTCTGGGGGCTGTTCCTCCAGAAGTTATCTAACACACTTAAAAAAAAAAAACATCAAATGTGAATAGTATTTTTGTAAAAGCACTGAAGAGGGAGGCCGTAGTCAGTCTGTAAATAAGGAACCGACGCTGTTTTTCTCTGGTTAATAACAACATATATAAATGAAAAGCAGTACGTTTGCCTTTTTTTCTTCTTCTTCTTCTTCTTCTGTAAGTGTACCTTTGACTAATGGGAACTCCATTTTAAAAATCCTCGTCCATTCATTCCCATGTGAGTCTCTGTTTGGTGGCTTTTGTGGCGTGACGTTCCTGACTAATCCCCCAGAGTTCCGTCCGTGGGTAGATGTGGAGGAAATGGGAACCCGTGCTCTCTGTCGTCATTTGTTCTACATTACTGAGAGCAGAACTTTGTCCTCGTCTCTCTTTGCTTTTAGACGCTTTCCTTAAGAAAAGAAACCATTGTTGCCAACCAACCTGGATGAACAGTGTTGGAGTCAGTGTTCAACCTTCTCTGCTTCTCCTACTGGAACTATGATGTAACTGAGCCAAGTCGGACCTCCTCCCTGCCTCACTCCTCAGAGGCAGAGCACAGTGGTCTCATACAACAACCTGTTTTTTTTTGTTTTTTTTGCCTAGCTCCTGATTTGCATGCTGTGTAGTCGACTAACTCCTCCTCCCCCTCCTCCTCCTTCCCTTCCTCCTCCTCCTCACCAACATTAAGGTACAGTACAGCTTTCCTCCCTGTTGTTTTGTTTGTTTCTTTGTCATTTTAAAGCATACCCAAAAGCTTTATATCATAGAAGAATTGTTCCACATGTTTGTTACATGAATCCGTCAAAAGTATATTTTTAATTTAATATAAATAAAGATTGATTCAGTATATCTTTCAGTGACTTTTTGTGACTTATTCATACACTGGTACAATTCCATTCGTATTCTGGTACATGGCTTGTTTCTTTCTCTCTTTTTTGTAATTCTGAAAAACAGTGACTCTCTTCCAATAATGGTAATCACTTGGAAAAATAATTTCTGACTCTTATCTTCAAAACTAAAAAAAGGAAAGCAATTAGAGCAGAAATGGGGATTTTTTTTCCTCAGAAATCTTTGAAATAAATATCAGAGTTCTTATTCAATCTTCTAAGTCAAGATGATTTTGTACTGAGAATAACGTCAACAACATTCCTTTTTCTTATTCCTATTTTAAATTTTTTTCTGAAACTGGAAAACTCATCTGATTTTCAAATCAATCAACTGTATTTAAATGTAAAAAGTCATATATATATACATTTATATATATATATTTCAACTTGGAACACTGTTCCAAGTGCTGAGACGCTGCCTCTCAGAGACGTACTGTCCTCTGAGGGACGAGTCCAGCTCTCAGGACGTGGATCTGGAGTTTGATCAACGAGCTGCTGCTCTGGTTCACGTACACGGGGCTGAAAAATGAAAGCCAGCGTTCACGTGCTCCAGTGAACAGCTTCGCTAATAAAGTTGCACAGATGGAGTCTTTAATTGAAGCTCTCAAGTTACGGCGCACTAACTTTGACCAGACTTCCTGAGGTCACCGTTATAATAGATGCTCTGGAGGCCAGAATCTGCAACCACACTTTCATGCTCAAAAAGACTTGCAGATGAACTCCGGCCGCATCAAAAGGTCGACATGACAGCCTCCACTGGAAAACCTCCCTTACATGTGTGAATCTGAGTACAGGGCAGTTTTCCTTCTTGTTTACTTATGCTACTTTCAGCATCTTTCGCAGCACAGCTCTGTGGAAATGCTGCGCTGCTTTGATTTTAGTCGAACATCATAGAAAAGTGTCCAGTGCCAGAATATGAGCCTTATGAAGTTGCCGCCATTAATATTAATGGCCTCTGCTCCTAGTAAACACTGTTTATGAACGAGGCTCTTTTTACTAAGTAAGCACAGCCAACAGCAACACAGAGGGGAGGTCTGCCGCAGAGCATTAGTTTCACAGTTACCTGTCATTTACATCTGTACGTCTCCAAAACCGTACATTAGCTCTAAGAGCTTGGTTCACAGGTTCAAGAATGATGCTTTTCAGAAGTTTAATTGATGCTTACTGCCTTTTATAAAATTGAACTCACATAACAGAGCGATTACCTTGAACATTAAGCACACCTCCCGACAGGACTCTGTACTTTATCTCCCACGCCAGACAGCAGAGAGAGCGAGGTCACTGTTAATTTGGCAGCTGTTGTAGCCCCATTCGTCAATGTATTACAAGTGTCCTTTATAGCCGATCTCACAGCCGAGCTTTTTCCAATACTACAGAGAGACGAGAGCTCAACCTTATCCTGGAAGCCTGTAGCAATTACACTTACCGCTGCCCAGTGCATCAGTGACAAAGCAGGGCGATGACAACTCACTGCCAACACACCAGGGCTGTTTAATTGCAGTGCGTCACCTTGATGGACTGTTGTATCCACACAGCCGTGCACATGAGGCCCACAGGGCTACTGACACCTGGAGAGTTGGCTGAGATTAATAACAAGTCGATAAATAAATGTAGAAATTCAAACTCAAATCATATTAGTGATCTCATGTTTTGTATGATCTATTTTTTTTTTATTTTTTGATAACTACCAGGTCTACAAAGATTATGATGTCATCATGACGAAGCAGCAAGGTGCGTTCGTGTACCTTCAGAAAATTGGTAATTTGATGATTATGGCTTATTTGGTTCAGGACAATTGGTTATCGAACAAAAGTAAAATAAAAAAAATATTTTTTCTTTTTTTTTTTTTATCTTCCGCCCAATTTTTTAAGCTTCCTTTAACGCCCCCTGGCTTCCTCTAGGAATCACTAGGTGAAGTCACTCAGAGAGGTCAATTTCAAAGAAGTAATGTCAGCTCAGGTATTGTTTGTGTGGCACTTTGTGTCTTTTATTAGTGTAAAAAAAATGGATTTTAACCAAACCGTTGTCTCTATAAGAATATACAGTATTTTAGTTTTACTTTAGATTATTTATACTTTTTTACTCAAATGATCATCTTCCATAATTATTTATTTGATTCATTCTGTATTGTATAACCTAATTTCTCCCTTGTCATGGATGATTGGGTTGAAGTCTGAGGCTCACGGTTGGGATAGTGCTTTATGATCTCAGCCAAATGTTGTTCAAATCTTGGCCGGCATGATGTTCTGGCCCACATTATGGCCAAAGACGGACAGTTTGGTTGAAGTTTGTGGCCCACATTTGAATTGCCAAATGAGCAGAATCATTTTTCTTTGTCTGATTTATTTTAGTCCTTCTAAGAGAATATAGTTTTGTTGTCGTGTTAGCCTGTTAGCTACAGGACTCTTCTCCTGTTTATACAAATGCACACTTATCTCTGTAGACCTCAAACATGTCTCACTTTTACATGTCCACCGGCATATTTACATTCTAATATGATGAGAATGATCCTGACTAATGTGCAATAACATTCTGACGGTGTCCATTATGTTGCTTCTGTAATGTGGTTAAAGATAGCAGACATAAATCATACCCATGTTCCACCACAGGGGCTAACGTCTCTGCTGTCATGTCACAACTGCACTTGATTAGAATAATGTGACTTGTGTTCACCGGGATCCCCGGCCAAGGCATGAATGCACAATCAGTATGTTAGCGCAGCTAATAAAGCTAGTTATTAGTTATTATTATCAACTTAGTGATGAAGAGTGATTGCCTCAGTGAGAGGGAAAATATGGGTCTAATGTAGAGTAAGGAGAAGTAAAATGGATTTGGTCCTTTTCACATCCTACTTTAACAACCTACAGAGCAGCCGGGGCAAATCATGATAACACCGTGACACATCTGGCTGTGATCCTGTTTAATAATGTACCACATGTGCACACAGGTGATTAATATTCATACCATTTCAGTGGAACTGCACCCGAGTATGGTGCTGAGTCAGACTGATCAAAGGGACTCACCAAGGCTGAAAATTCATCATTTGCTGCAGTTAACGTCAGTGTACAGTACACACTCACCTCATGTCCAATTAACTAACAATTATCTAACTGACTGTAATACAAACTAAAGAAAGGCCATATTTTTTCCAGCAGGCTGATGCCACACAGCGTTCTGCAGTTAAGGAAGGAAGGAAAGTGAACTCCTTGTCATTGTGACACAGCTCACCACTGCACACAACCAAATGTGACCTCTGCTTTTAACCCATCACCAAAGTGAACAGTGGTCAGCTTTAAGGACCAGGGAGCAGTGTGTGGGGACGGTGCCATGGTCAGAGACTCGATCCTGAAGCCTTCTGCCCCCAAGTCCGCTTCTTTAACCACTGAGCCACCACAAATCTTCATAGATTGTTTTTAAAGGTACAGTGGTTTAGTGTGTTAGAATATTGTATTGTACACTTGTATTTTTGTGAAGATTCTCATTCCTCCAGGTCATGTTATCCAAAGACTTTAGTTGTGAGCAACTGGACTTCTTCTTGAAGAAGAACTGAAAACTGGGAACTTCCTTAGTTGAGGAACTAAATGTATTTCAAACTCCAAGACGAAGTCCAGTTGCTTTCAACTAAACTCTTTAGATATTGAATATTGAGGTAATAAACCGATGTTTTCATAATTGCGGTATCTAAAACCTTGCTGCTTTCTTAACAAATTTATTCTTACGTTGTCTTTTGGCTGTGTTTTTGGTTGGCTGGAGAACAATCTTTGCTGCGTACGCATCTTGTTTCATAATAATCTGGAACAGACAGGTTAGATGTGTTATACATTTGATATTTCTTCTATAGATGCCACCTACACAACCGGCAGTCTTGCTGGTCTTGGCTAACCCTGCTATCACCCTCCACCTCGCTGCTTCAACTGTTTGGAGCTTCACTCTCAGCTTTGTATACTTCACATTACCAGCATGTACTGGGTCGGTTTTCCACTCTGTTAAGTATTTACAGAGTACCAATTCGTGCCTCTGTCCCATAAAGACAGAACCACCAGGTCCAGTAGAGGTGCTGGTTGGCTGCACTAGTTAATCAGCCTGATTATCACGGGGGAATTTGAACTGGATCATTTTGATTCATTTTTACCACTAACTAATGTTTCTTTCTCATCAGCCTCACACTTCCCCAACGTGAGAAACTGTGTGTCAATCAACACGCATAAATAACTGACATTTAGTGTTGCTTCACAGCAGACATATAGTCGTAAATTGCAAAGAGGATAAAAGTGACAGCTTTACAACGGGCACTTTACACTTTCTATTAAAGTCACTATTTAAAGGCACGGTGAGATGGTCCAAATGTCTCAGGAAAATAAATAAAAATGTGTGATTTTTTTTTATTACATCTCTGCACAAAAATCTAAATATCTTCCTGTCTGCTGGTTTAATTGTAATTTTTATTGGTTTATGAATAGATTTGGAGAAATTTTGGCAACAGCAGTCCATTTCTCAGTTAGATACCAAATTAGTCCAAAATTAGCAAGGATTTAGAAAAGGAAACATGTCCAAAATACATTTAAATCAATCATTTATTTGTCTTTAAGTGACAGCATTTGGTTCCTGTGGTTCCTTGTACCCAGGACAGTCTGCATGTAAGGCAGATGTGTGCACAGATACCACAAAGGAAACCACCCAAAGCCCATGACCCTGTACCGACTGTTGCTCGCCGACCTTGGTTTTGATCGAATGGCAGGGGCGGGAAACTCATGTCCCCAAAGAGACCGGAGACTCAATAGAAGAATATTTCTTATTGATTAGGAAATATTTCAAGGAAATATGACATTAGCAAATGAATCGATGAAAAACAACAACACATAACTAGATACAATTCGTCAAAAGAATCCCTAAAAAGCTTAAGTTTGAAATAAGTTAGCTGAAGTGGCCCAAAAAAGTTATTTTATACCATAGATGTGTCCTTCTTCAGCCTCTTCACCATTTTCATCCTGCCTTTATGTTCCACAACCAGGCCTGGACACAATTGCTCCAATTACCACGATACTTTTCGACTGTTGAACGTTCACAGTCAATTGCTCTTCAAAGCCAGACGACGGTGATGACAATGACAGGATTGGTGCAGGGTGAAGGGGGCTGACACACCCTCCATCACGCACCATTTGCCTTTTTGCTGAGCTGTTAACAAAGCCTGAGGGCTTCTAATGGAAAAAAATTGCGTTCAGTCATGTGTCACATACTGTTTGGGAATAGATTTTTTTTTTTTTTTTTTGACGTGTGCACAGATTGAACATGGTTGGTAAAATCGTTAAACTCATTGAAGAACCGGGTTTGTTCTAGAACAATCTTAATTGTTGGGGAAAAACTATGACAATATGTTTTCATATGGAACATACAACTCTGTGGTTCACTTCAAATGATATGTCTGACAATATAAATTACTGTATTTTCCAGACTATATGTTGCACTTTTTTTCATCCTTTGGCTGGGTTTGTGACTTAGGTACTCAGGTGCAAGTTATATATTAAAATATTTAATTTCACTTTTGTTATTTTTCACACTGACAGCCACTAGAGGGCACTCTAGGCCTGTGTATCAGTATCTACTACTGCTATACCACTGAAAATTGACATGTTTGTTATTTTCACACTGACAGCCTCTAACGGGCATTGGTTCGACTTATATATATATTCTTTTCTTCATAATGCATTTTTTGGCTGGTGCGACTTACACTGCGGAGCGACTTATAGTCCAGAAAATAAAGTACATGAAAGGTGTGAAGAAAAGAAGTACATTAGCGTTGATTATGTGCAATTAGGCAATGCGTTATCATTAACTAAAAATTCCAAACTTGTAGGATCAGAGCAGGACCCGGTGACATCATCTTCGTTGAAGTGTTTTAATAATGTTGTGGTTTCTCAGGACTTTCTATGTCCTAGCATGGGTGGGGTGTGTGTGTGTCCGGTGTGTGTGTGGCATCAACATTTCTCCACAGCAGCTCTGAGTTGAGCTGATGAGCTCTGCACACCTGACCAGGATCTCCTCATCAGCTCAGGAGTGTTTAGAGGCCAGGTCGTCAGGTACTCAGAGCTGGAACTTCTCCTCTGACCATGTGGTAACTAGAACTCGTTGTCGTAGTGACATACCTGTGGTGATGATCTGCAGTAATTGATCCTCTTGTTCTCTGCTTGGTAGATTTTTGGATTTCGACCGCCCTGTGTACTCAGAGAACAGGGTGTGTGTAGTTTTGCCTTTTTAGGTGTTTTCTCATCACTGTTCTAGATTCTTCACCTCTTCATGTTACATGCTAACAGCTCTCCACCAGAACAACCTGCACTGCACTATTTTGAGATTGTTGCATGATGCGGCTCACCGTTGTGTTCTGTAATTGTGTCAGTGCTGAGAAAATTAACAGTTGTCTGTTTTATTCCTCCTTAGAAAACCAGCTCACATTACTCAGCGCTTCTTTAAGACTGCAGCCTGCTATGATTTAGATGAGCCGTGTCACCTGGGTAAGTCTAACACGCTCTGTTGTTCAATTTTTTTTTTTTTTTTTTTTGAGGATTTTTTTTTCCACAATAATAAATGCAGGATAGATGTATGCAAGGTATATGGTTTATTTGTTTTTTTATTTCTGACCTACCAGCCCTCCCTTTGTGATCTCCTAGTAGATTGCAATTTACCTATTGGGCACACTGTTGCTTATAGCCCTTAAACCCCTGCATTGTGTTTTAAAAGTCCTGAATGAGGCAACAGTACCCACTAGTATACTATCTTTAAGAACTCTGACTGTCACAGCTGAAGATCAGCCTAAAGGGTTAGACATTGTAAGGTGTCAGATTGTCAGTCTGTGTGAAGAAAGCAGTACTGACTTCAGAAGTATGAAAATCTGTGGTATTACGTGATGTTCCTGCTGCACTTCAGATGCAGGTTTTATGTCTATTTGTCGAACTGAGGCCTGTGAAAGTTAAGTTGGGTTTTTTTTGCCACATTAAACAAGAGGAGCAGGAAATATGTCAGATGTTCCTGATGCAGACATACAGAGAAAAGAGAAATCTTTGGTGTTTCAACCCTTGACACTGAGCACTTTGATGCAGGCAATCAGTGCACAGAGGGGGGAGTGGAGGTGGGGGGTGCCTGGCCCTCCACCTACCTGTGTCTGCTTTAATCCTGGAGTGATGTTTGCCTACAGAGGGATTCCTGTCTTTGTGAGAAAAGCCACTGTATCCAATAGCTGTGTTGCTTTTTTTTCATAAAGCTTAATTAGCGTTAGCGGTGGCAGGTTGGTTACGGTGAGGACTCTAGACACGTCTTTTTGGTCTCATCTCTTTTTTTTTTTTTTTCTTTTTTAACCTGTGTGTACAGCAGCGGGGCTTTTCCAGTGATTGTAAATGTATTGTGGGTGTGTGTCTGCCCCCCCCGCCCCCCCCGCCCCCTGCACCGAC
>NC_024320.1:11111297-11150991 GCF_000523025.1 Cynoglossus semilaevis
GAGCGCCTGGAGGGGGGGGGGGGGGAGGGGGGGGGGGGGGGGGGGGGGGGGGGGGGGGTCCAAACAACAAACAGGTTGCAGTTGATTCCAATCAAGTCTGCCATCCCACTGTTCTTTCCATACCTTGCCTGCACCCCCTCCCTCCAGTGCCCAACTCTTCATTTCCTTCCTGCCCTCTGACTGAGTTGCTGTGACCATGTCGCCACCGCCACTGCTCTCCACCAAACATTTTTTACTGCACTTTCCCAATTACACCCTCGTCTTCAGCTTCTGTGTGTGTGTGTGTGAAATTCCATTGTCGCCTGAGAGCATACAAAGCCTCTCTCTGAGCTCTCTCTTCGTATACACACACACACGCACACATTCTCCAAGGTTCAGACCTGCTCGCAGTCACACACTTTGATGTATGGAGTCAATCAGACTTCATTGGACAATGTTGTGATTGCCCGGGGACATTAGCCAGCTCACTCTCCGCTCACTCAGATGATAAACTTTTTATGTGTCCACCGGCTTTTGTGCAGCAATAACAGCATCTCTGGCCCCTCCTCGCCCTCCACCATCCATTTCAGTTAAAACTTCTCTGTGGGCAGTGGAGCACCTGCTCCTGCTCGCCTCAGCGTCCAAGTATCTCCAGCAACGGTGATGAACAAGCTGGTCGACTGTAAACAAAGCAGAAAAGCAGGTCTTTGTTTATCTGCTGCCATATTAAAACTTACTTTAATTTTATGACTCTCCCCAACTCCTCCCATACTCCTTAATTATTTCATAATACAACTTTAAGCAAAGAGTTTTCAAAGAGCAAGGACACAAGTGTTCCTACTAATACACATCCAAATGAATGTAGCTGGGAAGAAAACAGGAAAACACAGTCAAATCCAAAGGAGCGGGTTTAGGTAACGACTGAAGATCACGGCAGCACAACAGTGTTAACTGTGAGTTAACTTCGAGCTAATGGTTATTTAAAAAATGATTACAAGTGAGAGGCCATCAGTGAAATCTTATTAAATAACCTCATGAGATTATAAGATTCATGAAAAGATAATGGTTAAGATTGTTATGACAGCGTATTAGGGCCACATAGAGAAAATAACTGAGTAAAATTACAAGATTAAAGTTGTAAATTTGGGAGAATGAAGTCGGACCGTCATGAGAAACAAAGTTGCGATTTAATGATTAAAAAAGTCAATGTCACGAGGTAAAAGCTGGAAGCTTATGAACTTGTAAATTTCGATGATGTGTTTTGGAGGAGACTGGAGGAAATCCCACACTGTAAACCATATGTTTGTCAGAGTGAGAAAAGTGGAAAAACTTGTACAGTTAACTTTAGCATTTAGGGTACAGGAGATACTTCATTTTCTGACTCATCAGCCAAAGAATGTGATAAACATCAGGGCACTGAAAATGCAGGAAGAACCACATGGACCTGGAGGAAGTTTGTGATTGGACGGACTCTCAAACTTCCGTTATCCACCAAGATAAACACCATTTATTAGACATTTGATGACCATTCCCATGGTTGTCAGTAGGTACACTACCCTCTCTCCACATTTTTACCTTCTGTTGCGACACAATCCTAAATCATTGACCTTTAAACCCATCCGTTACCATCTGCTCTACTGAACATTGATTAGATAAAAGTTGAAAACCAATTTTTCTTTTCTTCCACCAAATGCATGTTGTTTTGCTTTGATTTCTTCTTGACTGTCGACTAAAAATACTCATGCAGTTTAAATAGTGTTGATGGATTGATGTCAAATCATAGTGATTTTTAATATTTACCGCCTTTCTTTTTTTTTCCGCTTCTGATCCTCATTTTGACATCATCACTTTTTGGCTGACCCCAGAGACTTCTGCAAAAATACCTTCTTTTTTTTCAAATAGTTCCTTTTTAATAGAATAATAAATAGTTGTAAAATATTTCTATCAGTATTTTTTTTTTTATCAATTGCTAGACATTTCAGGTGACCCCAAGGTTCAACCCCAAGGTTGAAAAACACTGCTTTAACTCTAAGTCACTAATTGACTTGAACAAGCATAACTACTGTCTATTAAAAATAGATGAAATAAAACTTGTTTTTTACTTTTTTTTGACTAGATTTCTGAAATCTATTTGTTTATTCTTCAGGTAAATCATGCTGCTTTGGACTTGGAATGATTTAACTGAGATTTTTCTAAAGCAAAAAAAACATGGTCTTGTGACCTTCCCATGTAGGGTTTCACTTGGTAGAGGAACTGTATGTGTTGAAAAGTTATATCATCTGGGTATATATATTGTGTGTTTATACTGCATGTTAAAGAGTTCTTCTAAAGGAACTCCATTCTCTGTGTTGTCCACATGCTTTGTTGTGACTACAGTTGACCGAGATACAAGTTTAATCTTAGTTTAATACAAGTTTAATACAAGTTCAATCTGTATCTCAATCAAATTTTCCCCATTAAAAATAACTAAAAACCAAGAAATTTGTTTCCTTCCCCTAGAAATATACTATTAATTAATTAAATAACCCCCCATCTAAACATCAAAAACATAGAATAAAGATACTGATAATATAAAATAATAATAATTACGAAAACCTTTTATCTTATTGTTATAAAAATGGGTACAATAACCCAGCGAGGCACAGTGAGTGAGACAGCGTGACAGAGTTTCGGGGCTACTAAGTTTAGGAGAAGGATTATATATATATATATATATATATATATATATAGGGTTTTTTTTTTACTTTATTAAACAATAAAAGTTTTTGTTGAACTCGGCAGCTGCTTTGGCATCAGAGCTCTCAGCTGCCCCATGCTGTATGACTGATTGGATGCCATTCCTCGGTTTAGCACTCATAACTAGATATTTCCTCAAACCAGGAGCAAAATCTTGCAATTGTTGCAGACTCATAACATAGAAAACAGAAAATTTCAGGGAGGGGTCCACTGAATATATTAGTAAATATTTGGACTTGTACATAATCCTAGTTTAAAAAGATAAAGATGTAATGAGTCTCTAGGGCAGTGTGACATGATTCACTTCACTCTCTGACTCTTATTGTCATACAAAGCACACTAGATGATGACAACTCTGTGTTTCTAACCAGACATTTCTATTTAGAACCTGTTGTTATGCAGACCACTGCACACATTCACACAGCCTGTGAGTATTCACACAGATTGCTTCCAAAAAGTCTCTATCTGAAACCAAGACGTACACTTGTACGTAGCTACTCTGCGTGTGTGTTTATCTGTGTGTGCGCGCGCGTGTGTGAGTGTGTGTGTGTTTGACATGGTTGTCAAGTGCTTGAGCGAGCCAATCTTTCATCTGCCATGGGCTCATATGAAGTGACACACGGCCAAAGCAAACAGACATGAAGACGGAGTGGAAGGCATCACTATGCAGCTCAGCACTGCCGTTTGTCCTGACCCTGTCTGTGGCCCTCTACTCTGCGCTGATTCTAATGAGCTCCCCACGGGATTACACATTGCACTGCCAGCGTCCCAATGAGCCACCAACCTAAGCACCTTACAAGTGCTGCACCCGGTTTTATACATATGCATGCTGGGACCCTGCAAAGTCACACGTGAGAATTGGAATGGGCGGACGTTAAAGTCCTCCCCAGAAGTCTTCTTATCGACTAAAGTCGGAAAGTCATGTTCTGCCTTCGCAAATGACACGAAAAGCCCATATCTGTGTCTAATTCCCATCACTGGTACCAAAGGTTAAACGGTGCGGGGGTCTGATCAGGTATTGTCTGTGCAAGACAAGCTCATTAATGTGTCACAATTCATTATCAGAGCCTTGTTCTCACCTTGTCAGGTGGCTAATGGGAATATCAATCATAGGCTTCTCCATCACCACCCCTCTCACATCACTGCTCCGCATCTTTGCTCCTTATGACTCCTTATCCCCAAAAATACCACTAAGGCCGTAACAGATCTGTCTACAACCAAAGACAAACACTGGGCAGGAGAGTTAAGATCTACAAACAGGGCAAACATGGTTGTTTGACACATTCTGTTCGCTGTACTCTAGACAAAGACCCAAGGATCTTCCACATCAGTGTCGGCAGTGGAGACTAAGGGTTGTTTGTAGGGATGGCTCAATTGAACGTTTTTATGCCTGATACTGATACTGCAACTTGAAGCATCTACTGATACTGATATCAATCCTGATACCTTCTTTTCTCCTCCAGCGGGTTGATAATATTCATTGCATTTAGATCAAAGTTACATTGAGCATTTGGGCTTAGATCAGATCTGACTGGTTGGTTTTTTTTTTTTATTGCTCTTGAAGTTTTGACCAAACTCTGTTCGATACCTATCCTGAGTATTGGATCGAGCCATTCCAAGCAGTAGAAAATGTAGAAATATAAAAGTAATATTGAATAAAAACAAATGAAGAGAAAGTTTTTAGTGCCTTTTTATTTAGTTAAAAGATGTTGTTGGTGTCTTAAACATCTTTGCTTTTATTTAAATGCTAAAAATGTATTAATTATACTGTTTTCTGGTTGTCCCAAATTAAATGACATGATTACAAAGTGAACACCTTAAATACACTAATTAAGTTTGTGTTTTATTTTTGCCCCTATTTGTTGACATGTTTGTGATATTAAAAATTCCATCTTCTGCATAAGTGACAAGTTATATCAAGCAGGTAAATCTATCTGCTTTTATTGGTATTCCTTATATTGTGATTATAGTTTTATTATGTTCTATATACATATTACATGTGTGTATTTGTGTGTGTGTGTGTGTGTGTGTGAAGATTAGGTTTAATGAATAGGGTTTCGTTCGAGCGTTCTGCTAAATTACAGATTTTAGCGTGCACCATATTTTTAGAAAGAGTTTCTCCTTGAAGAGCCTTGGCACAGTGCCAACAGGTGCGTGGAAACAGAAGACAACCGTCAGTGAAAACACCTGGGAGCTCCTACCTGTCTGTAATTATCTGAGCCGGTGTGATAAAACAACAAAGCCTTCATGACACCCTATCATTTTGTAGACATTTCTTCCCGGGTGGAGTTTTTGTTTTTTGTTGGTATTTTTTTGGGATGCCTTTGAGTTTGGCTAACTGTAGTTTATCTCCTCCCAACCTGGATAATGGAGGTCAGTCTACAAGCTCAGCATATGACAGATTCAAAAGTTTGGTGTAAAAGAAATGTCTGAGTTTCAATTTGACAAGTTTTTTTTACCTTCAGGCTGTGATTGAAAGGACCTTTTCTTCACACCCATCCTGTGAGACTTTCCCCGACTTGGCATCTTTGCTGCGCCCAATGAGTGAGTCAAAATGAAGGCGTCAAATTTGCATCTGTGCCTGATATCAGCCACCCAGGCGTTTATCACACCTGCACCCAAGGTTGTCTGAATAAACACAAATCATTAAAACTGAAAATGTCAATATAATTACGCCAAATTGAGCGTGAATAAATTGAATAAGAGTCAATAACAAAGTTAGAACGCATCAGCGTAAAACTGCTCAGATGTCTTATTGAACGCTAATAAGCACATGTTCCGGAAATGTGTCCCTTCATCTGAATAAGTCACTGTAATTATACAAGGTGGGTCACAGCAAATAATAGTTGGATAAATGTTTATCCTCATTAATATTATACCTCTGTTTGTTGTCTGTAAAGGAACCCAGGTGTGCAGCTCTCCCGTTTCTGTTTCTCTTTGATTCAAGTCTGTAAAGAGTTAAAGGACTTCATCGACACAGACAGCTCAATAGCAGGCGTTGTTTTCCAAGCCCCTGCTCCCCAATGGCCTGTAATTTCATTTTAAGGCATAAATATGTGTTTCTTGTCAGGTTGCCATGCAGCAAAGACACACAGACAGATCTGACAAGCAATTATGCCATGGTTGTTCTTTTTAGCAGTGATGGGATGAGCTCTGGCCTGCTGGCAAAACATGAGCATGAGGACATGGGAGATGGAACGGTAAATGACAGTGCTGAGCTGAGGAAGGACGAGGACAATATCAGGCTTTCATTGCTTCTCTAATTGGTGATTGAGGAGACCGTGATCTGTTAGGTCGCTGCAGGCAGGAGAGGAAATTTGTAGAGATTTTGGTTCCAACTGTTTTATATGTATTTTATTTTTCTAGATTGTTTTGCTTTTTGTTTATTTTTCTATAAATACTTTTTACATAAGCCAAATCCATGTCATTTCTACTAATGTTTGATTAGTTAGAAATAGTTATATAGTTATGATTATGAGGAAATAACTTAAGGCAGTTAACTTAAGTCTCTGGCCAAACCAGGTTGACGCAAAGCCAATTCCTCACACCGTCGGGGGAAAAAAAACTATAGGTCGCATAAGGTTCAGCAATAGTAAAAAATACAGTACTTATTTTTGTTTTAATTCAGGTGATCATTGGTACCATTTCTGTTATTTTGGTTTATATTTAATAACCTTTTTTGCATTACAGCTCCCATGTGATTGACATCTGGGTGGCAGGATTACCGATCTCAAGATTATTTTTTTGTTTGACTTTTTATGTTTTTCCAAGACTTGAGTCCCCTCAATACAAGTATAATTTTGTTTTTTAATATAGTACAAAGCCCTCAGATTAGAATGACTTCTTGGTTTTTGTTAAATTAAAAATGTATTTCAAGACAATTTCATCTTATGTCCTGCATCTGTAATGTTGTAACAGATCCTATTTGCTGTAGTAGTTTCTCAAACTGTGTTGGCAGAACCAGGATATGTCAGTGTCCGAGATGGAGGCTCAAACTCTGACTCTGCCAGATGGGTGGGCTGACCGAGCTGTCCCCAGTCGTGAACCACGGTGTCTCACCCTCCGGGGGAGTCCCTTGGTGCAGCAAGAAAACTCTGTGGAAGAGAGTACAGTTAGTCCTTTCAGGGATGTGCCATTAAGTTGATTAATGATCTAATTACTGCCAGTAAACACTCCTCAGAGATAAGAACAGGGAAGTAGGAGGAAGTTTGGGGCAATGCAGCCGAGCTCTCTCGTGGTCAGTCAATTATTTTTATTTTTCCTTCCAAAAAAAAGGTGGTACACACAAACATTGCTGAAACCATTTGAACCTTTATTTTCCTGGAGGGATTTCATGTAGAAAAATGCTTTTCCCCTATATCTACAAAAAAAAAACACAGTGTATTCACATTAGTATTTGGATTTCACTGAAATGAGTCCAGTACAACAACAGTAATATCAGAGATTTCCTGGTGTTATCATATTTAAAATAATGAAAGGACTACTGATTATGCAAAAGCTCCAATCAGGGATGTGAACCTTAACTATAATTACCAGGGCTGGGACATGAAATAACAGCATTTCATTTATGTGAAAAACCATGATGTGATGTAAAACAAAGAGTTTGGAGCAGCGAGTGTGGCATCCCCTCTGCCATCACCAATCACCATGTGGGCAGTTTGTTTCAGCCTTGCTTTTCTCTTCACACGTGGGCTGTGAGTGTATAGTGTGACCCTGCATTGCCACGTTCGAAAGGAAGCAAGAAAAGCAGGCCTTCATCCTCCTCCACACTAGTTTGAAACACTGCCAAATGGGCCTGCTGTGGTCCGTCCTGTGCAACACATACAATTGGCTGAAAGGCTGTTTGATGCACTGAGGCAAAAACAAAAGGAAGGATATTGAGTGAGGATATTTACTCATGGTGCAAGAAGTACAATGTGCATTGAGTTGAATGTGTAGAGGATCTAATGTTAATATCCAGTTAAAAAGACAGTGGCTCTGACTGAGGCTGTCATTGCCGTTGTTTTTTTAAGAAAGGATTTTTTTTAAGAAAGGATCCGAACTGTGGCCTAGTTGGGGCTCATTTAGCATGGTAGGGTTGGCATGATCAGATACTCAGAATTGGTAGACTCTGAGCCCAAATGCTCAACTTCACTTTTCATGATACGCCTTAAACTCTATCACCTCAAGAATGGCAGCAGATACTCCAAATTGCAGTATCGGTATCAGACGTGAACATTTTTGATCAAACCATCCCTTAATTTTCACAGACATCTACAAAAACAAATTCCTACTCATACTGCTTAGACATTGCTGCCAATGACATCATTGGAAACCTGACCACCATGTTGATTAATACTATTCTATTTACCATTGTTGGTCTATCTCAGTCTATCTAAATCTAACTCCAGAGAAGGACACATAGCCTCCATGGTGAGAAAACGTGGCTAAATTAAGTAAGGTAAGGTTTCTCAATCAGAAGGTCCAGAACTACTTAATATGCCACTGTTCAATGTTACTCACTAATATCCGCAAACTGCTTTAGCTAAAACACTAATAGCAGATTAGACGGATTATATATCCACAGCATTTTACATATTTTTTGACACTCTTTTATGTACTCAGAGTTCATTCTCAGCCATTTTGCTGATGGCTTTCTCTTGAATCCTGACATTTTTTCCTTAAAGTAAGCTCTGCAGACCTTTCTTAGTCTCACGTGTATAAAATGGGACTCTCCTATATTGTTTTCATTGATTCTGTCATAGCAACCTTGTAACTGAGCCCTGCTTTATAATTGGATTGCTACATTGGACAGCGTTTGCTCCAATTCCCCAGCAGAAGCCACCGAGGTGGAGGATGGCAGACGTGTGCTTGCTGTCTGTTTTCTGCGATGACAGAGAAGTCGTGGAGGGAAGCTAACAAAGATTGTACTTTAATACAAAGAGCTGAGAAATGTGTGTGTAATTAACCTAAATTTATAGAACGTAAACTAAAAAAAAATGAACAAAAGACAAAGCCTTAGGTAGTGAACATTAAACTGGATCTTCTGAGATCATATTGTTCGGTGCCCAGGGAGGGACTCAGATACTGTATGTGGAAGTCAGGAGTGGCAGAGAAGTATGCCAGGGTGGTTTCATTCCAAAAGTTTGCAGCTGAAGTAACAGAAGGGATTTGGGTCACGTTTGACATTAGCTCTAATCCCTAGTCTAAAAGACTGTTTATGTGAAGCAGAGCTACTCAAAGTACGAGGCAGGCCCCCCTGGTGGGGAACAGAGACATGACAGGTGGAACATTTTCGAGATTTAAGTGATGATGACACAACTGCACTTTTGTTGTTGAACTTTTTGTTATTGATTTAAATTCAAAACAAAATATGACTATAATTGATTTTAGTTCAATAGATTTAAAATATAATTTGTCCCGATTTTCGGGGGGACGGGGGCAGGTGGTATCCACATTTGTTCAAATTTCTGCTTCTTTTCAGCTTTCAAAAAAAGCAGACCACAGTTATTGGAAGCCGCAGATCATAGCAGTAACTGAACATCTAATGAATAATATAAATAACAATTTACCAGTAAAGTGCAGGAACCAAACCAGAGTCTAAAGTTCTAGGAAACAGACTGAGCTGATGGTGGAAAGAACAACCACAATAGACTGAAATAGAAATTAGCAGAGCAGAGGAAACAGTAAGGCAGACAGTTTAAAGGTAAATATACATAGATAAAGTGACACCACTGCACACACAGACTTCATACAGTTTTTTACTGAAATTATCATTAAATAACCTGGTACCAGTTATTATGTCAACCAGATGTAGCCAAATAACCACTAACTTGAAGTTTGCTGAAACTAATAACTCAGCATTCTTACTTTTCTGCCACTCACTTTGAATCAGAACCCTGTTTGCCTTTTTGTTTGAGCTGCCGGACTCTCATGCCTTTGGCAATATTTCTGCATATTTGTCTGAATCTGTTTGAGTAGAGTGAGCCTGGAACTGGTCTCTTGTTTAATTTTCAAAGCCGAGAGAAACAAACGTGGTGTGAAATGGTTCACTTAAAGCGCGCTGCCTCTGTTTTGAATGATCCTAATTGGCAGTGTCAGTCTGGGCAGGTGCAGCCCAACAAGCCATGACAAGCCGATTATTCAAGAGCACAGTGGAGAGGAGTCCAGGACTGGGAAAGTGCCAGTTAGTGTTTCATGATACTTGAACACACACTTTGACATTTCTGCAGTTTATTAGTATCCATAAGACTTCCATGCTCGTTGACTTACCGACACCCATATTCCGAGGACTAGATTAATCTGTTTACAGTGCAACCGTGCCAAATAAATGTCAGACCATAATTAACTGCAGACTGATTTTCTGCCCGTATGACTTTCAAGGACTATACAGTACCCAGAGAATGCAATCCACTGCCAATCGGTTTCCTCAATGATCAACACACGCTCTGAATTTGCAAAGTGAACTATAACCATGATAATGATAATTTATAAAAAATATAATATTACAGTATATCAGTGATGCTTAGAATGTTTTGTTAAAATGTGTCTCTCTCTTTGAAGGTGTTCACACAGTCACACAGTCAAATGTATCTTCCTAAGATGTGAATTTTAAACAGATTCTCAAAAATCTTATCTTACACATTGTCATTCCATTAGGCTAAGAGATAGCCTACTGACCACTGAAAAAAGTGTTGTCATGCAATGAAGATGCCCAACCTTCATTTTCCGAGTGAATTGAGGCTCTCAAAACTGAATAATAAAATTCCTCTGCAAAAAAACAAGTTCCTCACTAGGAGCTCAGAGGGTGAAACTTTAAACAGGGCTGAATAATCATAGTACCCCTTTTCTCAATCAGAAAAACTAAACTATATTTGATCCAGCAATTTTACACTTTTACATACTTTCTTTTCTTATTTTTTACTCCATAACATTTGAACATGAATTACATTTTGAGTCACATTAGTCTTTTTTATTCCCTTATCTGGATTTTTGAGCACCGATGTTGGGTGATAGAAGTAACCATCTGTTGTTTGGTATACCTTCATCGTAGAGGTTAGAGTACAGATCCTGCTTTTTGCAAATGTAAGTGCGCAAAAGAGGTGTGAGGTGAATTTCATCCTCAGATTATCACATGCAGCTCACATGGATCCCTCCTGCGGAGTGATAAGTTCCATACATGCAGTCAGAAACAAAAAGAACTTCTAACCATAAGAACAAATGTAAGGATTCTAAGAACTGAGGCTGGTTCCTGCATCTGTACATTGCATCAGCCTGTGTGGGCTAAAAAAAATTACGCAAAGTATCAGTATTGCAAAACGAAAAATGTAATTGGTATCATATCGGATAAAAACATCCTGGTATCACCCATCACTATTTCCCCCTTTACCACATATTATCCCTGCACTGTCATAAAGGGCAGCCCTGATCCAACCCTGCTGGGAACACATTCGATCTGTTGTTGGCAAGTTGATCAAAGTCTAATCCCAGGTTGTTTGGATTTTTAGTACAAAAATCAAACAGCCAGTCGCAGCAGACCATTCCCCTTCAAACTCCCAGGACACCTTTCAAAGGACATCATAAGGGACTTAATCATAGGCCTTTTCAACGTCTACAAATGATGTGTCTTCGACTAGGTGGAGGCGTGTTATCCTTCTTAGTTGGATTTCACCCCTTTGGCCCCCTCTTTCAGGGACACCATCACCCCAGTGCCACTTTAGGGGCAAGGTCCACAATGACTATGCAATGTTGTAAGGTCGCGTCAACTAAGACAGACTACATCATCTGGAGTCTTAAGGAACTCGTCCAACCCTGAGTTACAGTTACCTCTTTATTTCCATTCTGCCCCTCGCTGCATTTTCTTTTTCTTTTTTTTTTTTTCTTTTTTTTTTTTTTTTGACTAACAAAGTGGATTAGTAAACAAAAAACACCAGTAGTATCTTCATGGTTTTAAGAGCTGTCATAAATGACCACAAACCACTATTGTATGCTCTATGACTTTCAGGCCAATTTTCCTATCTATTCATTGACCAGGCCTATGTGCTAAAATGTATTTACAGTATCTGTGCTGTGTTATTGGCTAACTGGACGTGTGTGAATGAGCAGCTAAATTGGTATTCCTTATAAAATATTGAGTGTTTGTTTTTTATTCAAGTCCCAACCTTAATTCAGTCTCCAATATGTACAAATCACCAGTTTCTAGTTTATGTTGACTTTTGGAGAGCAGAGTGGCACAGCAGATGGCATCTCACACCCTCTCTGTCCCCTAAGCCCCCCTCAGTGACCGGTGCCATGCTGCCACTCTGGGCACAGACACTCTGACGCAGAATTCATTTGCAGAATCAGGCAGGCGATAAGAAGGTTTTAAAGCACAAGATTTACTTGCGAGGTTTGTACCCAATAATTCCGGCATCACTTCCCAAAGCTGGACTTTAGTTTGTCACCTGAGTTGCAGCTACAAGTACAACCATTCCTCATGAACACCTCTACCCTCAACATCACAGTCAAGATTTTATTATTAGCCTTGTGCTGAAGTGCATCCAGAAGCGAGTCAGTTATTCTGCAAATTAAAGAACCTTGGGCTAAAGCAAAACAAATTCATAGAAGATGAGTCCTTCAGGAATAAGGACTCATCTTGTTGTGTTCACACTGCTCTCTTTGTTACTCCACTAGCATGGCAATACAGAAGTATGAAATAAAATGACAACTAATACATTTCCAGGGTAAAATAACATCAGTTAAAGCACTAACCTCATGTTGACCATATCAGAGCTTCAAAATTTTGTCTTTTTTTTACCTAAACCTTGTGACATTAAATGGGGGTCTATTCAGAAGGAAATGAATAGGAATGGAACACAAACAGACACTTGTTCCAAGGTACAGCTGCATAACAAGCAGGAAACTGCAGTTTTTTGTGTTTGAGGAGATTTTTTTGAAAGTCCTTGGGGACAAGCGTGAGGGCTAGGCCGATGCAAGTTATGGTTATTCACAGACCCTGCATTTAACCCATGTTTATGTTGTTCATTGTGGAGAAAAATAAATAAATACATTTTTTTTTTATCCTAGCACACACAAATTATGTAAGATTAAAAAGAATTACCAACACACCCTGACAAGACTGAAAAATATCTCCCCTTATCTGGTACTGCCTGTTATTTTCTCATGTTTATCATCTTAATTTGGGACACAGATTGAGCACATTTGGTCAGTTTATGCATTTTCGTCCAGCTCTCGTCAGTCTGTCAGTTTATTTTGTGTGTGTGTGTCAGGAACAAGTCATTCCCCAGAATGCAGGAGATGCTGCAGCTGTGTTCCTTATTAAATATTCTTACTAGAAAAAAAAGAGAAAAAAAAAGGAAAAATCTGTGTTCGCTGAAAGCTGTGGCTCATGAGACAGACTGCCTGACTTTCATTCTTGTACAAACAACATGACTCCTGGATTTTCCAGACCTGGGATGAATGTCAATAAGGGAGGGGATACACAATATTAAATGCAGTGTAGTTTTATATTTTTGTGTGTCCTTTGTTTAACAGCAGACCCAAATATTTGACCTTGTGAATGTTACGGATTTGCCCAACTTATACAGACCTGTTCAAGCCTTTGCATTACTTAAAAACACAAATTAAACAGATTCATTCAGTAAACATCTTTAGAAATACGTCAGTGAAATATTTTCAATGACATTACCGACTATCTAGAGGTTTACCATTTTTTGATTATCTTTTGGCTAATTCTATTAAGCTAATTTATTAAGTTAATTTTCATTTAGTTTATTTACTGTACAGCAAAGATGTCTATTTATGGCCAAATTTTAATTATTTTCTGCTAATTTTTCATAAATGTCATGAACGTCATGTCTGAAAATCTCAGTTCTTGGGAAGCTAACTGTAGCCTCTGATTGTCAAATCTATTGTTTTGGACTTGAATATCTATCATTTTACAAATGTCCTGTAGTCCTCTGTGATGGGTGGGTGATTTATTTATTTTGTGTGAAGTGAAATATAGTATTTTTCACAGTATTTTGGAAATTAAATCGGTTTTAACGTTTGACTAATAGCCCTCTCTCGTAAGTCAGACCTTTAATTATTTCTCTGTTGAACTAAAGTATTTGTGCTATTTCATTAAAATACGTTTAATTTATTAAGTTTGGGGAATGTCAATTGTACTACAGTGCCAAACAAAAGCAGACATTTAGAAATTTTCTGTACAATATCAGATCGAACCCACTACTTTGAAAAGAGATTTCTATAGATTATATACTATTATATACTATTTCTACCTACAACCCAAGATATAGTTTAAAATGTGCCTGCATGTCTCCACCTGATGTACGTTTTAAAATATATTCTGTCTTCATCCTGTGCGATATGCATTATCAGTCTAGGCCAATCTGTTGACCACAACGGTACTTTGGAAGCCCAGGTCCAACAGCACCACCCTCTGATCGTCATGTGAAACTCTCTACTTTTGGAGCAGCCGAATCTAAATGAATTCATTCAACGATCGTGGATAGCTGTCAGCAAATAGCGCCAGTGATATAAGATATGGCATAAAGGAAAATTATACATGTATAAATAGTGACGATGTAGCCTGATGGAGAATACTAAATTATTAATGAATTAACATCACGTTCCTCCAGGTATTGAAATGCACTTTTTCTCCGTGTCTTGACAGATCCACTGAGTTGAGCAAATCTGACACTTGTCTCTCTTGTCCATTCCCACAACGTTGTGGGATGTTGTGGAAATGTTGTGGTTTAGTTTCAGCTAACTTCTCAAACATGTCTCCAGAGGGTCCACTCAGGGCTGAGGCCCCTCCAGCACCAGCATCATCACGTCAGAGTTCGTCTATGTGATTTCCTCTAGTACACTGTATGTACAGAGATGTCACACACACGCACAGAGCTATAGAAGTGGAAACCCGTCAGCACACTCCTGTCTGTCACCTCTCACCAGTAGGGTTACCACAGACACACACTGACATCACAATTAAAGTGAGAACGCCCCGGCGCTGCACTGTCATCCATCACATGCGTCCCAGCCCGCACACACACAGAACATACTCACACACACACAAAGTCACACAGTAGAGACAGAAAGACAGATAGAGCAAAGACAGGTTCCTGCATCTAAAGAGGCCAGTATATGCATGTCGTGCTGGGAGCTCTGCAAAGCATCTTGATTATGTTGTGAAAATTCACGTTTAGCCAACTTGGATAAAGCATTTAATCGGTGCAATTATCACAAAATAGTTCGAACCTTTCTACCAAGGCTGTGACACTACGTACAAACACGAATTCATAATATTACTACATACAAATGTTCTGCATTTTCACATATTTATTTAATACATGCAATATTTACTGTTTAATTAGTTTTGTAGTTAAGTGTCAAACACACTCTTGGAGAAGAATATCTCAGAAGAATATCAGTTGACATTTCCTTATGTGAGATATGAAAAAATCTATAGGGTTAAATTAAAAAGCATACAATAGTATGTGCAACATGTTGTAGAAATAAACTTTTTGCTATTTTTAGACAATACCAACGATTAATATAGTATGAAATTATACGTACGTAGCTTGAACAAATAGGTAAACAAATAGCTTTAAACTGTCAATAAATAAATGAATGCATTTGAAAATATCTAAAAGCAATAAAAATAAAAATGACACAAAAAAGGGAAACCTTTTTCTTTCATAAACCTCTGTTCCGTCCTAAATAGCTAAAGTAATGATGTCACAATTATTCGATAATATAACAATTGCGGTATTAAGCGCTATGGTTAATTTATCGCAACGTTCTCTTAATCGCCATAATATCAACTATACATTCAACTATACAGTAGTTCCGCCATAAATAATATGCCGGAACTCTAGTTAAGTTCAACTCAAACGGAACAAAAACAAAGATACACAACACCCGCGTGTTGCCGCGTGTGTTGCTTTGTTTTCGGTCCCTGCAAATTGCAGTAGAAAGGCGTGACCACATGGAGGAAATGGTAGTAGAAGAGTTATTCCCTCGAACATCGCATTAAATCAGTCAAGGAGGAAATACGTCCAACATGTTTCATCAGCTGCGGGACAACCAACCTACAATGTTCGCCAAAGTAAAGGTAAAGTAACATTGAATTGGTGGGACTTGGGAACCTGGGAAATGTTGTGTCATTTGCAATTAATCGTAGAGGTAAGTTTTACTGTTCGTATGTTAACATAGCGCGAGGGCTATAGCTTCTTAATTTCATTTTAATATATTTTTTCTTTTTTTGTCGGACAGTTTCAGTGTCAGTGTTCAGTGACCTGTAGAAGAAAACTCTATTGGTCTGTTGTCAAAGCTCCTTCTACTTTCTCCCTTCCCAAACGTTGGGCTTGTGCTTCCAGCAGTATGGGATGTGTCATATATTACTAATTTGTAAAAAAAACAACAAGATAGAAAATACGTTTTATAGGTGGCCACATAAAATTAGACAAAATATTAAACAATTAAAATATACTTAAACATCTAGTATAGGTCAGAATTGATTACCTAAATACATAGTTTAAACCATTCCCCTGGGGATAAATGATTGGTCCTACATAAATGATTATAAATGGAGTTCCTTTTAACTACTCCAATTAGATAAATGTTGCTATAGCTTTAACTTTGACAAGCTATATGTCCTAAAATAATAGGCAAGATGGATTGTGTGAGGAAAAATAAAATAAAAAGCAAAATAAAGCCTATGCAAGTGCTGTAAAAAGAGTCTGGTCTTGCCTGACGTTCACTGTAGGTTTATACCCAACCATGCCACAGCTTTACGCTTAACTCAGCATACAGCAAGCAGTCCCCATGAGTCTGATTCCATCATGCAGGCTCGTCCGCCTCCATTAGTCTCTGGCATTGTGCTGGAAATTGCACTGACTTGTCGGGTGATTACCTCAAATGAACAATTAGGCGGCTTGCTGTCACAATAACTTGCTCCCCATCTGTGAATCGGCTCGACAGTTTTAACTGCTGCTGCTGCTGCTGCTTCTAATACTGCTGCCATCAAGGTGCTCCAAATAAATGATCCATACTGGAGGGGAAATGTCAGCCAAGAGCCCTCACAATGGAGTGGTGCGAAACACCTCCTCGTGTATGCTGGGATAATGGCTGGAGATGATGCTGTTGTTAGCAAAGAAATTATTGCCATTAGGTTTTTTTCTGTAATCACAGGTTACGCTTCCCAACAAATGGACAACACAACAGGTAGCAGTTTGGTCAAGAACATACTAAGTCCTGCTGCTTTGAAGCCTGTACTAAAATATTTGGAATTGAAACAACCTTGACCAAATTATGGCTTTGTACTTGTACAGGTTTTGTGTGGCCCTAAAACTGTTTTATAATGATTTGATGTAGCACACATAATATACTTTATTGGTTACACGTTTTCATCTGGTGAAATATATTTAAAGATGTTGTGATTATTTTGACGCTTTAAACACACTTTAGTCATTTGTGAGTTATATTGGTAACTTTTGGCTATTTCATTGAAATATTTATCAACATCTACTGTAGCTCCATTTTTAGCATTGTCAGGAGATTTCTGATGGCTTACTAATACTTATTTTACCCGGCAAACATTTAGCTATCTTACCACTTTTATTTGGAATTAAATTGTGCTCTATTTTTATATATTTAGAATGTCTCGTCATTTCTTTTCTTTTTTTTTTTGCCATATTGTGGCCATCATTTTCTAATAATGAGGCAGATTAGATTATATGTCCAATGAAACAGAAGCGGATGCAATGAGAACATCTTATGAATTGCAGTGACTTAGTGATTCCTGTGGCAGCAGATGTGTGAGTACTCTGTGTTCCAAAAAGGATCATAAAACTGAATACATTTTTTCTTTTTACTTCAATATTGCCTCTAAAATAAGGAAACATCTGATGAGCTCTTCAGGGCATGAACAGAAAACAATCTCAAAATGTGACATTTCCCCTAGAAGTGTAGTGTTTGTGTATTTTCTTGGACTTCTTCGACTTTTGTGTCCTATGTTCAGCGCAGCAAATCCTTCTTGGTTTCAGCACACGCCTTTTATAGAGCACAGACCTGGACCAGAATGAAATGTTTTAGATCTTATTCAGGTGTACATGTTCTTATACCTGCCGGTCCCTAGAGATACCCAACCCTCTTTCACTTACACTGACCCTGCCCTAAGGAAATCCTGCATCCGTTCCGACAAGATTACCGATCAAGAGCGTGACCAATGTCAGAAAGCGCACAGCAGAGTAATGTAGCCTAATGGCGAGACAAGCTGGGGACTCTTTAATGGTAATGAATACACAATGTGGGCCTGAGGCAGGATGAGAGGGAGAGTGGCAGAGAGGGGAGCGACGATGGGAGGAGGTACAGCCGTGACCAGACTGGGGATTAGGGATATATAACCACAGTGTGTGGGAAGAGGTGTAGTGCAGGATGAGTTTATAAAACACATTTTACTAATTTAATTGCAATCCCGAAACTTTAAAGAAAGAGGAAACTGAAGTATTGTTTGTACCTGTTCATTACAAACTCACATAAACCTTGAGAGGCTACTATGTGTAAAATATTTTTTCGTGTGTGTGATTTAGGGACAATGAAAGCGGGGGAATTTCCATAAACATAACATATAAGTAATATGCTCAATGTTTTTACCAGAATCTACTTGGTACTTGGTAATTGTTACAAAATGAAATATGACTTATGTAAATATAAAAAATATATATAATAACACAGTATTTAGTATATCGTCACTTTTTTAACAATCGTGAAATATTTCAGTTTTATGATTTGGTTTGAATATTAATTTCATATTCATGTGTGCACAACTACCTCAACCTAATGTACAGGATCATTCTGAGCCATTGTGTTACAGAGGATTTAAAAAATGGCAGGACCAATAAAACAGGACACACACACAATCACATTAGCTCTTCACCTTTCTCTTATTTGCTCATGAAAGCCCACAGAGGCTCAGGTTGAGATGAGCCTCTTTTCCCTGTTTTGCAGCATAGCAGTCTTTTAAAGATCGACCTCTATTTCCATTCATCTTTAGAGCATTTTTGGGGGGATCTGCCCTGTATATTGTTGGTAGCTCTCTCTGAGCTTGACTGAGGCTATCAAATACAGGCTGCTGGCTATGGAGGGTGACCACAGCACAGAACAATGGTGGGGAGCCGAAAATAATGAAAAGAAGCTGCACTTTGAATCAAGTCTTTGTGGTTTTTGTAATGTGTCTTAAAGTTGCTGCAGGTTTACAGAGGTTTTTTGGTTCATGTGACAGATTTTGTAGTTTTGTTGTCCACCATCGTTCCAAGGGCACTCTCTGATTTTCTTTTAAAATGTCATTTTAGAAGTAAATAAGACCAGACACACAGTCCTATTTATGAATTTTCCAGTTTTAGTAAGTGTGTCCAAGATGTGGCGGATGTGCTCCAACATGAACAGCATGTTCACATGGCGGATGTGCTCCAACATGAACAGCAGCAGAAACCTCATGGCCATTATTCTGTCATCTTTTTCATCAACAAGGTGTTTTTTTATTTATAATTTCTATTGTTTTAGGATATTACTGTATATTACCATAGATGTTTATTTTCAATCCTACAGTATCATGACCTAATTCTTTAATTCTTTGGTAGGGCCAGCTCTTCTGGCCCTACCAAAGAATTATGCCCCATTTTATTGCTGAATTTAAACCTGTGTCCTGCACATGTCAACACAGACCCACATGTCCTGAGCTGTTGTCATTTGATTGACTGATTCCTAATGTTCCTAATGAAGTGGCCAGTATTTGTATCTTGAATGTCTTTATCAAACCACAGGATTGTTTATTCCCGAGAGACACTTGATGTGTTATTTTTAGGTCATACACACAGGTTTTTTTGTTGTATCTCTTTATACTTTTGTCTTTTCTAACTGAGAGTTATATAATCCCTCCTGATTTTATCACTTCTTCTCACCATTCTCATCTTTTAAATCTTTATAAAAGGTCGATTCTATAACAACCAGAGCAGTAAGTGGACTCAGAAACAGGACACTAGATAGATTTAAAACATACAGATTCTCCCCTGAAGTATCTCTTTGCCTGAGGAAATCCATTATTTGGATGATTACCTCCTGCTCGTG
This sequence comes from Cynoglossus semilaevis, assembly GCF_000523025.1. Taxonomy (NCBI): domain Eukaryota; kingdom Metazoa; phylum Chordata; class Actinopteri; order Pleuronectiformes; family Cynoglossidae; genus Cynoglossus; species Cynoglossus semilaevis. The sequence continues at coordinate 11,131,122 of NC_024320.1, forward strand.
AACCAAGCTACCGCAGTAAGTGTAACCGGCGGCAGTCAGAACCGATTCGCATTAAGATGCAGCTCAGATTCCACACGGCGCATTGGATCCAATCAGCAGGTGAAATCTCTCTGCTAAATTGATCTTTTTCAACTGAAATACCCAGACTACACCCTACAATAGATACCAAGGGATTCAGTTGGGAGGAGGGGGCATTAACAGATATTCCCTTTTGTCAGCAGAATCGTGAGAGAGTAGAAAGAGTTCACGCTGACTCTGTTTAAGTCTGCTCCGGTCTGGCTGTTTAAAAATCAATTGGTTTTTACCACCGGAGAATGTAATGTAATGCAAATGAAGACAGAGGCAAGAAACTCTGTAAACAGTATGTTAATGTTATTTACCTTAAATATCAGCCCTTCATGATTTATGTGCAGTGCACACTACATAAATGAGTACATCCCTTTTATAAATACAAACCAGTTCTATTTGTTCTGAGAAAAGCTCACTTTTGACAGAATGGAAAGGAATTAAGTACTTTTCTGGAGTCAAATTTAAAGGAAAATCTTAGGCTTTATCAAATATATATATATATATATTCAAAAACAGGAATCTTTTCAGCAAGATAACACCAGATCTCCATCCATGCAGGGTCATGGGGTTATTATATATCATCCCCATTTATATATGATCTGCATTTTCTCATGTCTTGAGAAATATAAGCTAGAATCCCAGATATTTCAGCATTTTCTAAGTTGTTTTGAGCTTGCAGCCATTTCAGAGTTTTGTTTTTAGCAGTAGAAAAGTTGTGAAATGTACATCATGAAGACAGTTTCTTTTTAATGGCAGAGGCATTAGTGATGTAGTTCTTTTGTTTCTCAAAAATGTCTTGTAGCACAAAGGCACCCTTTGTCTCTCTCCTTTTTGTGTCAGTTTTTTCCCCTTCTATCTATGTACATGCCCCATTAGCCAGCATCTCAGTGACTGCGCCTCCTCCTGTTCTTTAAAAGCTGCAGTTTACTGCCGCCGTGCTTGGCCAGGCTTGTGATTCACAGAAAATGATGAGGCACAGGCTTACACCTGGCCAAAAAATATATGACTCTGAAAATAGATGGAGCTGCTCACAGGTGTGGTGCATGATTTAGCTTGCCAGAGAATTTAAAAGGCTCTAAAGATGTTCACACTCCAGACCTTAAGTCACCATCATATTATGTCGGGATCTCAGTAAAATTCCATTTGCCAGCATAAAGCATTTTGCACTGTGACCTTTTCTGAACTCCTCCAGTTTTATTTTAAACCAGTTCTTATTTGAAGTCATTGCTTGTAAACGTGGCTAATGATGTCTATTTCCACGACTGGAGAGGAAGGATAAGTAGAAGACCATCTGAAATCAATGAACAGGGATTAAGGAGGACCCCAGGGCACCTACCTTCTCTATTCAGACTTCTACAATGAACACACAGCCTTCCTCACACCCTGGAGGGAAGGAAATAGAAAGTACCTCCAGGCTGCACCTCTTTAATGAAATAGTGAAACCACTGTGCATAAAACAACCAGTGGCTGAACCCTTTTCACTTAGATGGTGCACCAGGTCGGTGACATTTTGTCCAGTCCAAGTGTTTTTGCCTCAAGCGCCTGATTTAGCGTTCACAGTCTGTTTAGGATTTATTTGCCCAATGTTATTTGGATTTGAATTGTTGCTTTTTTCCAGTTGGAAGACGTAACAGAGTTGTTCATCACAGGGCTACAGAGGTGGGACCTTTGGAGCTGACATTTTGGTTTCAATTAAAATTCTGGACATTATCACAGGAAGACTTTGAAGGTGCGCCGTCTCAGAGATGCATGGGGGATTATGGGATTGCAACCTCAGCAAAAGAAGTGACTGGCCCTCAGCTAGGAAATTTCACTCCGACAAAATAATTAAAAGCCATGTCTAATTTAAATGCAAGCCTCCGTGCTCCAAAATACCCCTAAGAGCCCTGTGTGTAGGTCTGGAAAATGCCGCTTGCACAGGTTTTAAAGTGAAATCACCCGCGGGCGTCTGTGCCACAACGATTGGACCGGCCTCTGAAAAATGTAAAAAAGAAATTTAACACTTTCAGCATATTAAAAAAAAATGTGCGTGAACGTACATATCTGTCCAGACAGACCTGCATTTGAACAAGAGGTCAGACGATCAGCAAAAAGTCCAGATAAAATTATAGTCATTTATTTATTTTGATGTAATTGTTTTCTGTGCCTTCTTAGCTAGTTGTTTGACATATATTTTAGTATATATATTTAACTACTGTAATTTTTACCAATTAATAGTGGCTTTACTAAAAGCTTTGTTCATGCTCTCGTTATTTGTTTCACAAATATTTTTGTGAATTATTGCTATATTTATGCTAGAGTCCCTGTTATTTGTTATTTTACTTACTTTTTAAATCCAAGTCTTTTTTTTCTGGTAATTCAAGGGTGGGATAGATCAAATTGGTTTAATTAGGCTCAGCTTTAATTCAGCATTTTTTTATATTTTCTCAAATGTGATTGGTTTAATCACCTCATTGTTGGCTTGCACGTGTGTATTTTAAAATGGACTTAGTGGAGCCAACACTGTCATAATCTGTTAGAATCATTAGAGGCAACATTAATTATGGCAGGCATTACTTATTAATTCAAAATGAAGGCCGTGTCCTGACAAGAATAACCCTGTGTCTGTGTCCAGTGCGTCCATGCATCTATGCCATATGTGGCTGTTACACAGTAGGTAACAGCCCTATTATAAAGCAGTGAAGCGGCTCAGCCACTATCCCAGGCCTTGCTGACAAAACCCTAATGTATGGGGCCTTTTCTTCACTGTGCTGGGATTCAATTAGGATACCTAACAGTGGGCCCTGCTTGCAGTAGGATGGAGGAGTTAAAGCCCTGTCATATGGGCCCAATGGGGCGGCAAGCCTCCACTCTGTCTGCCTAATAGTGGTGTCACAGCCGCAGGGAGGAGTCCACTGCCTACGGCTCTGACTGACTGATTTTACTTACTTTATCTGTTTTGAGTTTTTTTGTTTGTTTGTTTTTTGTGGTAGTACTCTGCAATGTTACAGCTGCACTTGTTAAAACCTCTATTCAAAAACAGAGCCTTGGAATGTTGATTCATTTTACAAGTGAAATTCAAACGTGCACAATGGACTCTATGGTATTTACATTTTATTGCTTGCAGGAAGATGATAGGAGAAATCATAAAACAGGATTTAAAGAGAGAGTTGACTTTGTCTTTTTTGTCACTAAGGACTGAATGAAATGTGACTTTTAGTATTATTATTGACAATTCATAGTCTTTGTTCAATGCAGTGCAGTGCATGAGGTGAATCAGTATTAGTAATTCACCTTTGGAGAGTGTGTGTAGTACAAAAAGAATGTAAAAACTAAAAGATTAAATGTAATTGGTCACTGGATGTGATTTGTAGCTGTACAGTCCAGTAGCTGTCTGTGTTGACCGTTGTCATGGCGGCCCACGTCATCTGCATCTTGACAAATGGTGAGTGTTGTTCACGCTGCCTTATGTTTAGCTGCTTTTCAACAATCCTGCTGTTAATCATTGACACGTTATTTTCCTCTTCCTCTGAAGTATTATAAATCCAAAGAGTTTTTAAATAGACTCTCACTACATCACTGCTGCGACCAGGTAAACATTTAGTATTGTTTTATTGACTTTTTCCATTGGTCATGTATAAAGCTAAACCTGCTAAATCCACCTTATTCTGGATTACTATTTTTTTCATTATGCATTCATTTGTTTTACTCACGGGATGATGATGTTTACTCAAGGTTCCATTTGACTATTTTTTTTATCCCTTCTCCAAATATCACGCCTCTCTCCTTTAACCTTCCTCTGATTGGTGCATCAGTCAAACTCTGATTTTTTTTTTCATCCTCTGCCTTCTCCTCTTGTAAGGCTTTGTCTACAAAACAAACAAAACAACATAGACGGATTGGGGTGTAATCAGGCGCCAGACCTCAGGAGCACTACTCTTCCTTCTTTGAATCTCTTTACGTGAGCACATAGAAAACTAACCAGGTAAAGGTATTCCTGACAATGTCCTCTCCGGCTAACAGCAAAGCTGCAGCCAGCTAGACTGTTGCTCCCTACCTCTTCTTCTCAGCATGGAATAATCAGTTTGAAGACACTGCCACCTTATATAAGGTGAACAAGGTGACAGGGTCTGAGGGTGGAGTTTTTCCTGCTATCAGTGCACCCAGTGGGAGATGTGATCCCTGCTGACCCACCACAGGCCTTCAGTCTGTCCACTAACCAGCCATTATTGAGTGCAATCACGAAGTCCCACCAGAAATATAGGGAGAAAAAAAAGACACAGCGGTAACTTTTTTTTTTTCCCTTTTGGAAAATAGTTTATAAATTGCATTGTTTTGGATTGAATCTGCTATAGATTCAGTAATGTCAGTAATCTTGGATAAAGTGTATGTGATATGTGTATGCACTCCTTTAGTTTTTGCCCATTTCCAGATGTAGAAAATTTGATTATTTATATAAAAGTCGGATTTAGATGTGACACGAATGCTATCCAGTGTAAATCCAGCATTTAAAGATAAATCAAATCCAAACCTACTTTGCAAATATTTTTATATTTGCTGAGCATATGATTAGAATATTTGCTGAATTAAGAGTCAAAATTGTATGCTTTTGTTTTTCAAGAATATATTTTGAATTTATGTTTGCTGTACAAACTCCATCTTATCCAAAGTAATGATGTTAGTTTGACATATTTAGTAAATGTACTTGTTTTCTTTTTTACATTGTTATTCAAGCTTACACCGGTCTCTTTTTCTGTCTTTTGTTATCGGTGATCGTGCTTTTCACAGATGAATGCACACTGAGTGCAATTTTGTCAACTGCTTAACGTGCAATTAGAAGTTCCACAATAACATCCCTTTGTAAGGAGCGTGGTTACATAAAAGAGACGGAGCGGTTACATGAGATAAAAATACAGGCAGTCAATACCTGTGTTTACTGATCGTCAAGGAAACGGACTGACCTGTGGAGCAGTTGTACAGAAGAGACAGAGACATTTTAGGCATTTTAGTCTCAGGGGGAGAAGCAGGAGTGGCATTTTTTTAGCATCCTCAAAGACAGTGCTCCTTTTTATTTGTTTTACTTGTGAAGCGTGCGTGTTCGTCCTCACTGTGTGTGTTTGTCCTCACTGGGCCTCATGACTCTCTTGTGACAGAAAAAACAAATACAGGTCATTATTATTCATATTTCATTATTTACACTTTCCACACATACCAAGCTGAAAATAACCTAAAGTTACAGTTTAGGACAAAATTGAGGAAAAAATAATCTACACTGTGATTAATGACATTTTTCAATCTTGCTCATTGTGAAATGGCTCAGAGTTTTCAGTTTTGGCTTTGTACTTTCTACATCTTCTCTAATAGTATCTGTTGCATTGACAAATACATGTACAATTTAGAAGATGAACTCTTCTTTGATTATGTTCTTGTCTTAGTTAAGGGAAGCTTTGATGATCAGGTTTACACTGTGCGGTATTCAATCACCTGTACTTTGGAAGTTAACTTTGAAGCTCTGACATGCACTGGGAAATACTTGGTGATATTCAGTATTTTTATAAGCATTGGTCTTTTTACTGTTGCATTGGAAGAATATGTAAAATGATTTTTAATCTGATGGTTGGCTACCTGTAAACCCTGACTCTGTCTCTGTTCTTTCTCTTTGGTCTTTTCCGTATGTGTAAAAGTAGCCCTGCAGCTTGTTCTAAACTCAGAATCTACTAGAGTATTCGTATAAAAAAAATTAAAAAAATCCATGAACAAGCTACGTTTTTGTTTTGTCCTTTCTTGCAAATGATGACGCAGGTTTTTAATAGAAGACAAATATTGATTATTATCCTGTCTGGCAGCCTCAGTTATGTCTAAGTGGAAAAAAAATCAATCCAAAATTAGGATTCACTTTGTGTGTGTTTCCTGGAGATATTCATTTTTCTTCACCCCACATCTCATCCTCATACCTGAGCAAACAATTAATATAGACATTTTAATTTTTCAGTGGCTGTGGGTGGAACTTAGCAGCATACTCAGGTTTTGCCTCTGTGCCTAGAAGGAATTGTTCACTTCCCTGTAAAATATATATATATATATATATATATCCTTTTGAATATGAATTGAAAATGAAAATGATTAGGAATAGAGTAGAAGAAGGCTCCCTGCATGTGATCTATGAATTATGACAGGTCCATCCTGCCCTGAATATGTGCAGCCTTTGGAAAAGAAAGTCAAACTTAATGATGAATTTATATTTGACAGTATATGATGAATTATATTTTAATTCAGCTGCAATTTCTGTCCACATATTAACCATTTCAAAATGTTTAAAATGTTTTAAAGGTTTTGATTCAGGAAGTTTGTTTGCTTTACTGTGTCCAGGCTGCCTCCTAGCTGCAGTATTCACATCCTCTGGGAGTGACTCCTCCTGACTATGTTTGTAATGCTCCTTGAAATCAGGAGGCATCATGTTGAGTGGTTCCTTATTAGATAATGTAAGAAACGGGTGTAGCCTCCTGTAGCCATTCATAATACCTTTTGAGAATTAAAAAAAAAAACCTCAGCAGGAGTCCCTATACACAGGGTTCAGGACCAGTAGTAGAGTAGTAGTAGCAGTAGTTCTAGTAGTAGTAGTTCTGGACCACACAGAGTAAAAATGATTTTAGTAATTTACATTAGTCTGCAAGATATTTTATTTTGAAAATCAATAACTTTTGGACATTCATCTATACAATTTCCAAAGTAATATTAAAATAAATGAAAGTGCATAAATTAACATGATGATTATATTTATATTAAATATGCAATAATTGATTGAGTGTGATGTACTTATTGTTTTGCTATGCACTTGACCTACGCTTACACACACACATTGAGATCTCATTTTATTTATTTTTGTAGGTGGCCTTTATGTAGTTGACCCTACTGTGTCAAGTGCTCTGACACAGAAGGTCACAGTAGGTCAAGTTGAACATATGGAAAGCTATGAGCTTTGACTGAAACACAGCATGAATTGATGCACGTGATATTAGAGGAGAACAGTTCAGGTCAAGGCAGTGATCCTCTCAGACTAATGAGGATCTCTTCACCGGTGTAATGTGTGTTAGGGTTACCTGCTTGAAAAGGAATAATTGACTGGGTTAGTGCCTGTGGCAAAAGGCCGAGCACTTTGAACAGCATTAGTGTGGAAGATGTAGTACTGTCTTTCAGTAAGTAGTTTTAAAGCTGACTAATATTAATAGGTTTTACCTTCTGTAAAATGGGCTGTGTGGGGCGTATCCAGTGGATTTTATAGTACGACGCAGAGAATAATTCTACTACTGCTGATGACAGTGACCGTGTGGATTTTTTTGTTACTGGTGAAGGACATCCATGTTTGTCATTGGTTCTTTAGAAGAATGAAATTTAAGTTTTTGGTTCATTTTGCAACTTTTAAAGTAATTTTGTGCATGTGTGTAAGTGTGTGTGTGTGGACACAGTTGTATGTTTGCTTCCTAGAGGCAGGGTAACAGTGTTAGAAAACACTGGTACTGTACACAATGTGTATGTGTATGTGTATGTGTATGTGTACACAATGTGTACAGTACCAACCTCAAAGGGAAGCAGGTTTCTTCAGGCATGACATGAAAACCGAATCACTACAGAGACCAAAAACCAATGAAGAGAAAGAGCCAAATAAAAAACCCTCTTTGTTCATTGAGCACCTTACAGAACGTGTCTCTCTTTATCAGGATGGTTTCAAACCTCTCTCTGTATTTTCTTGTCTTATCCCTTGTGTTCTAAATGAATGGACTGCCAACTGAGTGTGAATATTAATCAGTGGAACATGATGCAACAGTTGGCAGTACTGTAATACAACTCATGAGATGCAGAGTTGCTGGCTAACGAAGCAAAGTTGTAGCCGAATTAGCTTAGTCTAGCCTAGCATTAGTAGAAGCTGAAGCTTTTTATATAGCACATTTCAAAATAAATCATTTTTTGGAATGTAATTACAGTGAAACTGCTACTACTATCCGTGTCTCCAAGCATATTTGTAGGCATTCAGAGGTCAAAGACGAAACTCAAATGATTTTTATTCCTCGTATCCAGTCTCTGATAGAAGGTACATATTTAGTGTTTGATTATTATTGGCTTATTATCAGTTGACTTCTATTATGTCTTAATGAAATACACAAAAAATCAATTGTGTGTTTTTATGTTTTTTTTTTAAAGTATTTTAATAGCTGCTACTAACTAGCACAAGTGGCCATATTTTTCTACTGCATGTTGTGGTAACCATGGCATTGTAATAAGGGAGCTTCAAGTTCTGTTTCAAGAAGAATTTCCTCTCAGGAACCTGCAGAGCCAGAAGGGGTCTGTGTCTCTGTGGGGGAGCAGCTAAAAAGAAAAGTACCAGCTTTATGATTCTGACCACGTTCATCCAATGCCCAGCCACTGCAGATCAATAGAGTCCTGGAGGAAAGAAGAGGGCTTGTTTATGGCTGTAGTCTCTCTTGTTGCCAACCACTGGTGCAGCCAAACCAAGGCCGATTTAATGTAGCCGGGCTCTTCCATTGGTCAGCTGCTGTGGGTTAAAAGAAATAAGATCAAATGGACCCTGATGCATCAGCAGCCTCGTATGAGATAAATGGCTGCAAAATTTTCTCATTGCAAATGATGACTCACAGTCGCTGTTTGATTTCTCTGATAATAGTGGTCAGCATGTTCCAGAAGCAGAGTCTAAATGGCTTTCATTCAAAAGCAGGGTTTTGTGAATACCTTTGGCAGATGGTCCTCAGGTGGTTACTTCTAAGAGAAAATTCAAATAGAAGATAAAGTCAATGCCTTTGCCATCAAGCAAGACGATCATCAGTTCAAGTCCTGGTAGCAAATGTTGGTTCTTCTGTGTGAAGAACAACCTAAAAAAACTTGCAGGATTAGGTTAAAGGTTCGTTTGAATTAACCATAGAATCATTGGAAGTGTATGTGGTTGTTTGTCTCTATAGTAAGAAGACTGGTGAACTGGTGGACACATTCCAGCTGTGCCTACGACCTTGAATTGTTAGAAGATAAATGAAGAACACCATGCAATGGTATATGATGCTGGAAGATAACATATCATAAAGGTAGAAAACACAAAAAGGACTTTACAGAAAGGACAGAAATAGAAGAAGAAACAACAGGAAGGAGAAATGTGCATAGAGAAAGATGTTGCCTCGATGTCAGCTTTGTAAGTGGCAGTCAAGAACAGAAAGTGAAAGAAAAATGATGTGGTGGGAAAATATTGAGGGTGAATATGATTGATCGCTGCATGTGATTGACAGCTGCATCATCTTACAGGAGTCTGATCCCAGGTCAACATCAGTGATGTTTATCATCAGTGACATTTACCGATGTTATGACAGTGCTGGCAGCATCACATGGTTTCTCTTCTTTTCACATGCCGTCATCATTGGCCAAACAGAGCTCATATTCTACAGGAGAAGTGCTGGGAGTCATAATTAAGGCTATAGTGTTTGACTCTTGCATATATTAAAAACATTTTTTTAACATAGACTTCTATATAACCACATGGCACTGGTAGAAAGCCTGGTATTTTTCCACAATCTGATCCTTCAAAACTCTCAGAACAGAGGAGGTCATGTGTCGCACTTGCTGTTTCTAGAAAGAAGAAGGAAAAAAATGCAGTAGCTTAAATGTCAGGCTCCCTTTTACACTCTGTCTTGATCTTATTGTAATGTTTATACCAAGGACCATGACACTGACCCTGAAGGAGTGCATTGCTGTGGGTAGCTGGAAGCTTCCTTGGTCGGAGCTGCATGCGCAAGCAAAGCAACTCGGAGTAGAGGAACGGTTATAAAACATGACAGTATTGGCAGGTCCCTGGACGGCCGAGGCCCGTCTGCTCCCCCCAAGGTGTTGGGATACACGATGACCCTACACGCTTTTGTGCGATGAGTATTGAGCACTCGTTACACATAAAACTGTCACGCCGTGATGAGAAATAGTCACTGTCAGGCCACTTCTGCACTTCAAAAGATTTAAGCATGGGTGGAGGAGAAAGGGTTGGAGGGAGAAGGTGGGGTGAGGGAGTGGGCTCAGGGTGGGGGCAGAGCCTGCACAGCGGTGCAGCATGATTCAAGGGCCTGCAACAGGACAGAGTGAAAAACACACATTTTTCATGGTCAGTTTTAGAAGTGTGATGCACTGCCTTAGGTTGTCTGAAATATTGTTGTCTACCTGTGGAATATAAAAATAGAACAAATTAAATGTTGTGTTATATATTTATACTCAATTTTATTAATATTTAAAATAAATGAATGTATGGGTAAATAAATATGTAGTCATCGATTGGTTTGGCATCTTAAAAGATGTATGATTTTCTTCTGGTGATGACCAAGTCAAAAAAAAGAAAAAAAAAGAAATACAGCTCCATGCCATTACAAGCATGAAATGTAGCCAAGAATAATTACAGCAACTTCCCACTTTTATATAAAGGCCGTTAAGCCAAACTATTAGATCACTCCGTAATACCTTTGTCTGATTAATTATATATATTCTGTCCTTTCTCTCAGCTGCGAACGTAGCGATGAATCGCTGTAGGTCGAGGACGTCATACACCGAGGACTCCCTGTAGTGATTCCTTTCAGACTGTTTCTTTTAGAAGCAGTAATATACAGAGATAAAGAGGGCACATTTTGATAGGACTCTGCATAGGTGGAGTTTGACTTTTGCCTCGGGGGGGGCAAACATTTTAACGTCAGGGCACAAGATTAAAGAGTTAAAGTGCTTATTGTCATGTGCACAGTAAGGAAAGGCATTGCCCTGTCCAATGGAGTTATCGAGTTACTGTCCACACAACTATTCTGTGACATAGGCCATGACACATATACACACAACAGAAACTGGAGCTTCATTTTCTTTCTTGTACTTGTTGCTTCTTTTAAAAATTCTGATAACTACTTGTACAATGTACCTTAATGTTAGCTAACAGCCCACTGGAGAAGTCTTGGTGGTCAGTCAAAGTGTAACTATAATGTGTGTATAATGTAAACCTTAACTATAAGTCAACTATAATTTACTATAATTTAGAAAATACCGTTTAATTTCAATCATATATAATAAAACTAATTTTTTTGGGAGTATCTGTTAAGGAGTCATTGTTAAGCACCAATGTCTGTAAAGGAATATTTCTGGAAGTGCAGATGGAAATTCCTGATGCAGGGTCTGGTTTTGAAATATTTAAGAACCTTGTAAGCCCTTCTCAAACACTGCAGACTATTCCTCAGGACTAGACCCATAAATAACAAGTGTAAAAAAACATACAGAAATCCAACACACACATCACTGTACGTGAATCAGTAATACCACCTTTTAAAATTTAAAGAGCATATTCTTCATTCACAATTAATGCCAGTGCCAGTGACCATGCACAGGGACATCTCATAAAAATTGGCTGGCTCTCACATGTCCAGAGTTAATGTACAAAGCAGAATCTAGGTCGGACCTGCTGTAAAAAGATGTTTTTGTGAGAAATCAAAGGTGACGTAAACGCCAAGAAAACTCTAGAATTTAGTATCAATCCTGTGGGCGATCTGCCTCACAATCAGCAGCTCCATTAGGATTTGGCTGCCTTTGTAATTAAATAAGTTAAAATGCTTTGTTTCTAGTTGTGATCCCAGATGGAAATGGTGATGGAGATGCTGCAGATGTGTTTCTCAAACTTTTTTTTTTTTCTGGGGACCCATATTGTAAAAATCACAAACCTTCGCGACCCAAGTCAATAGACATTATTCGTAAACCAGGGAATCATGTGAGATGACCCAAAAAAAATCTATTGCGACCCACCTGAGGGTCGCGACCCCGTCTTTGGGAAACAATGTCGCACAGATAAATGTAAAGTCAAGACCTTTTGTCTTACACTGGAATGAAGCGACTTTTAACAGGATATTTTTCTCTAGGGCAACTCTTTTTCAGAGTAGAATTATTTTATTTATTTTTAAACACTGTAATGCAGTGCTACAACCCCCACCTGCCACCAATAAGTTCTGTTAATTTTACTAAACACACAAATTCTGAGGTTGGAAAACCTGCTGAATAACCATGTAGACCACCACTGGGACCAAACCTGATGGAATGGACAAGCCAGACAAGATGTGATTTCTCTCACTCTGAATGAAATCACCAACATCTGACTTGAAGTTTGAGTCCTAAATGAAATACTCACTTCTGTCTGCATTTAAAAATGTTGCCCTGAAAATGTATTTGTGCCTATTTCTTTAATTTCCGGTATGTAATTTTCCAGCCTGCGATCAATAGAGTCCGTCTATCTATCTATTTCCTTCAAATTTGGCTGTTCCATAATCAAGTGACAAATATCTATACAGATCCTATTACCATTTTAGTTTTACCTAAAGAAAACCACCTGCATAACCCTTTATTCTGGTGTGTTATTTAACACAGACAACAACAACAGAAAAGGAGCTCTGTGTGTGTGTTTTTGTAAATTATTTGTCTTTACTCTGTTATTTTCCCCAGATCTGTGGTAGACTAATGAAATTTAGAAAGATGCAACACTCTCTGTGTGTTTCCTCACTCACGAAGAGGTCCAGGTTTTTCTGCCCATTAACCCATAGTTAACCTAAGTGTCTGAACGGGCTTCCCTGCAGCAGGGCCAGAACTGCTGCCCAGCAGGTGGAGGAGGAGGCAGCGATTGAAATCGTGTGCCGACTCTAAATCCTGTCATCAAGTCTTTGGGGATGAGGAAAGTTTGTCAGTGTGTAGCTCTCCGCAGCATCGAACAACTGACGTGTCTGAAAAGTGAATGTTGCTACTGTGCATGGTTGTTAGGAAAAGTGTCGGCCCGTGTGGGAGGCATATTGTTGTGAGTGTTTTCTTTTAAAGCTGACACTTAAGGAGATTTTTAGAACTGTTTCAGCACTAATGGGTTTAATCCACGTTCCAAAATGTCTCTCTGCTCTGGATCCTGCTGTCCACCATTTAACCTCTCCGTCTCTTTAAATGCTCCATAACGCAAAAGGTTTTCATTAAAACTTGATTTAATGGTGTAATAGATGACATACAGCACAATGTAATACCAAAACAACTCAAGAGCTGACTGTTTTGAATGTTGGGTTGGAGCAACATATGACTTTTACTACAAAAAGTAGTAAAAGTCAGAAAGTTCCTTGTTAAACACAAGATGGAGGGGGATTTCCACTCAATAGGTCTTTGAAATATTAATAGGAGAAACCCAATTTCACCTGAAAACATTATGAATAATACACAAATAACAACCAAAGTTAATCAATAACGAACAGAGGTTGCAAAATGGCAACAAAAAAGCTACATTTCAAAGTTACCAAATTTAGAAATTAAACTTATCCCTTAACAAAATTGTAACCTATTTTTTTTTAATAAACGAAAGGTAGCTAAAGGCTTAAACAGAAATGGTGTTGACAAGTTTATTGAAATTCAGCTCAGTCTGAGCTAAAACCTTTACAAAGTGAAAGACTAAGAAATATTTAAACTAATTTGATGAGATGATTGAAACCAAGGGCACATTAAAAACAAAGCTTTAAAAAGTAAAATTCTTCCTAGGTTAATTCAAAAGATTATTTTAGTAGTAGTCAGACCTTTTAAAACCTTAGCTCAAAATTTTACAAAATAAATACACCAACCAAACTTAAATAAAATAAAATGATAAATGTTAAATGTTGGTGCTCAAACACACTAACGTAGTTAAAAGTTAGCAGGAATTTAAGATAACTAAAAATCAGGTAAATAAATAAAACATTTGGCAAAAATGGCTCAAATTGCTTGCTTAAATAGGAAAAGCCAGATAATTAACAAATTAACAAACCACTGTTTAATTATGTTACATGTTGTTTTAGAATTTACCAAATTTCTGACAATAATCAGTTTACTGTAAATAAAAGGTAGGAGCAGATATAGATAACACAGACGATCGTCAAAACTACCAGAACCATTTCACCAAAACTGCATTGCAAGTAATGGAATATTTCCAGAAACCACTGTCTCTGTACAGTTGCTCCAGGTTTTCTTCTTTTTATGAGCGGACGACACAGGAGCTGACGGAGAAAATTGAGTCTTTGATTGTTAATTAAAGGAGCCTTTAGGGTCCTCATGAATTTTACAAATTCTATTTGCAGTTATCCAACCGATGCTGAGTGCTTTTGTCATCGTCTGTGACTTCTTTCTGTCCCTCTTACTTTACCCAGTGTCCACATTCAAGATGAAGTCCTCCATTTTAAACCCCTGTCACTCCAGATATCTAATTTTCTGCTTTTTTGTTTCTTATCTTTTTTTCTTCTTTTTTTTTTTTTACCTTTTTCCAATTCATGTTCTTTTGTGACAGCATGCTGAGCGTCCTAGGAGAACCGGCACCATTGTGATTGTGGAGGTATTTTGGGAGATGTTAGAGGAGGAAGAGGAGGTCTCATGGCTCTGTGCAATCAGACTGGTGTCTGCATGCATGGGTTTTAATGAGGAGCCTGTTTATTAAGTCCACTCAGGGAGGCAGTGCAAGTGCTTAGCATTTGCTCTCTAATTAGGGAAAGCTAAACAATTCCCTGTTTCTGAGGATCAACCGTTGTTGGAAAGAGAGTGGGAACCAAGTACAAGCTGATGTGCTAAACAATTAGCCTAACTTTCCAGAAAAAGGAATTAATTTGCACATTTTCGCAGAGCACAGACCAAGAAACACAACTTATCTGCAGAGTGTCAGCAGAGATGTGAGGGGAAACTGCTCAGGCAAGACCTTGTTGTCGCAAGGAGGGCACCTAGTGGCTAGTAATGGAATTGTACTAGAGCGTCATTGTAGAAGAAAAGTGCAACATTAAAATGCAATAAATATGAAAGTGGTCCTTCCATAATTACCTTATATTCACTAATTTAATTCAGCAGCCAAGCAGGCTAGATATGTATTCCTGTTTGTTGAAGATAAACTAATAACATGCCATTTAACTCAGTTCCATTTAACTTTTTTGCAGCAGGGCCAGAACGTTTTTGCAGGGCAGTGGAATTCACAGCACTACAAACATAGAACCAGTGGAATGCAATTAATTATTTTTTTCACACACAAAAAAATGTTTTTTGTAAATCTCAGTTGGGGTGTGATAGAGGCCTCTTAAATAGATACAATAAGATCACAGAGAAAAACCAAACCAGTGGACACACCACGTAATTGCACCTACAGCTCAGATGTTTCATATAAACAACATATTACACTTTTTGATGTAATTGGTAACTACAAAGCAGTCTTGAAAAGACAGGTATGTAGACATATACATACATAGTTTTTTTTTTCATTGTACCCTGACAATGTCATTCAAGACTCCATTACAAATATGTATTTCCTACAGTTGTTCAATGATATTTAATAAAGAATTGACTTTCAGTTAAAGAATATAACAACAGAAGCAGTCAAAAGGAGATGTTTTAATCAAACCAATGGAGCAATATCATATAATATGAGTCTTATAAAATGTTATAGGGTATATATACAGTAATATATAATAAAATGTAATAGTGACTACGTATACACCAATATAACAACAGTAGCAATAATCTAATGTACTTAAAAATAATGTAAATAAAGCAATATCTTATACCATTTTAATACAGTTGCATAATGTTATATTGATATAATGTAATGAAAACAACAACGAATAGTAAATTGGTCTGCAGCACGAAATTAATTATCAAACATTTCCCACAAACTGCACTCAGTCACAGGGTGACTCCTGAGCTTTTGTTTCCAACACTGAATGTATTTGCAAAATGATTGGCTGCACCTGTACCTGTGCCAAAACTGACCGCTTCCAACCAAACTGATTTAAAACATCGATTAAAAACAAACACTTGCACAATCAGTGCATGGAATCAAATATTTCACCATGGACATGAGGTTGATAGTCTGATGACACGACAGAGGGAGATACTGTACCTCCTCTGGACGTACTTGGTCTCTGAGCTGCCTGTGACTCTACCTGGACGGAGCCCTGTGGGTTTTAGGAGGACATTAGAAAACACCTTTGCTCTTGACTGTTGGCTGCTGTGCAGGGATAAAGCTCAGTAACACAATAACTCAAAGACAAAGACATTATTGTTTTGGGAAGGAATGGCATCAAGGTTGTCATGAATGACACGTGTTTAGACGTATTTACATTCTCTATTGTTTTTGGAAACTTGGTCAATTATGTGCGTGGCATGATCTGCATATATTTAAAATAGTATTTGCAGTACTCAGGCTGGTAAATTTTATTAGTGTATTTTTACAGACTGAATTGCCAAAAGTAATATTTTTTACATGTAATATACAGTAACATCTAAATTTAGCTGCGCAATTAATGTCGATACATACTCATATACAAAATAAACACTGTTTAATTCAGTTTTATTTCATTGACCTACTTGAAGCCATTGTCTTAAGACATCCATCCATCCATCCATCCATTTTCATCCGCTTATCCGTTACCGGGTCGCAGGGGCAGCAGTCGCCACCCAAATCACATTGCACCGTACCAACCCCCCAAACCTTCCTGTGGGTGGTGAGTCCACTGGAAGGTATTAACCGCCCTAACCGGGATTCGAACTTGTCCAGGAGGTGAACCCTGAGGTTCCACACCAATAACAGAGACATTGCCTCTGGGCCAAAGCACCACTTGTCTTAAGACATGTCTAATCATAATATAAAAAGGACCATAACTGTAATCAATACAGTCTCACGAGACTTCACAGACCTGGAGGACACAACTGACCTGCCTGCAGTCCAGATTTCTTAGGGATTTGAGAGTCAGAAAATCCAAATCTCTCAAACATTCTTTAGTCATACCTGTTTTTTGCTCATCAGATTAAGGTGCTCAGTGAAACTACTGAACTCTTTCCTTTTGCCGGACTAAGAAAAAAAGATTCAACTTCAAAATGACATGTTTTTACTTTATTTAAGAAACTTTTGTAGCACTTCATCTAACTCGCACCTTAAAACTACAGTTAGCCTCCATGACATTAAAGGGTTTTCTAAAGAGCGTGTGGCGGCTGTGGTTGTCCACATCATCCAAAAAACAGTCTGACAATCATTAAGTGCGCGTGGGTGAAAAACATGTTTGCTGTTGACCTGCGGAGCGGCTGATGAGGATGATAAGAGAGAGAGAGAAAAAACAAACCCATTGTTCTCCGGCTCACAGTGAATGCCTCCCTGATTACCCACTCCAGCATCACACAGATTACAGTTAAGTGCAAGATGAAGCCGAACACCCTCCAGATTGAGAGCCCTGATCACATTTTCATAACTCAGTTTCAGGGGAGATAAATGGTGAAAGTGAACGAGGGGACTGTCATCATCGTTCTCTGCATCTGATTCACACAGAGCACTTTTTGATGATAGTGTCTAATGAATATGGAGTCCATGCCCTTTTACTACTTTGATTCCTTCGTTTAGAGATTAAAAATACTGATAAACTTTGAGGGGAAAAAACAGAGATACTGTTTTATAGTGGAAAGAAGAAATATTATTTTGTCTAAAATAAATAAAAATACCAGTCTAGCCATTTCTTTTTAGTATTTATTTATACATTTGAAACTATTTAAAAAAATCTATAAACCTCTGTTAAAATCCCTGGTTATTGTGAATGAAACAGTGACACACTATTTTACATTTTTAATTCTAAATTATTCTGTATATGTAAGTTCCCAGTTTCCCAGGTCAATGGTTAACCAGTCCAGGTGTCCTTAATGTAACTTTAGAAATTATTCTGTACTTTGTTTGCCGCCTTCCTTCTGGAATGAGACCACCGGGGGGCAGAATATGCAACCATCTATCTCAACTAGGAAGTCTGGACTCCATTTTAAAAATATAATACTTTTTCAAAGCCACACCGAAACACAAAACACACAAAAAAAAATCACACTGTAATCACAAACACTTCACTTACTTTTTTACAACTCAAATGCCAATGGTGCTTTCACAGCTCAAGGCAAAAACATGAATAGATTGCACAGGTTAGCCTAGTACTGTTGATGAGTTAATGAAGGATCTTGACATCTTAAGATATTATTTCCACACCAGCTATATAAAGTTCAGTTGGCATTGGCCTTTTTTTTTTTACATTAATTGAAGTGCTGGAACTATTTGCGTCGTTAAAATACCTTCAGATTGCAGTAATGGACTTTTCTGATGTTCAGAGGAGCTCTGGGAAATCTGAAGTATTTAGACGTTACAAAAACCTCATGCCACAGCAAAGCAGCGGTGCTGCTCATTTAAATTTCCTAATGGGGTATGGCATAATGATCCACATGAGCATTTTCAGATGAACACTGCCATCTGCTCTGACAGACATCACCTCCACTCCTGCATGTGGATTAATAACTGCTCATTACCTTTGCACAGGAGTTTGTTTTCCTATTTATTTATATTTTTATGAAAGAATAAATACCAAGCATTACATGGCAAAAACAAGCTAATGTTGAACAATATATGTAGTCAAAAAATACATCTAAGTCATGCGTCAAAAAGTAAAATAAAATCCTTCAATGCTAACAAAACATTTTGCCAGAAAAAGCTTAATGCTTACGAAAACAACTTAAAGTAATACATAAATACCTTGGTAAAAAATAAAGGTCAAAGATAAAGTTAGATGTGAACATTTTCCTAAATGATGCTCAGCTGAAATAATGCTGAACATTTGCCAAACGATATTTAGAACACACAAACTGAACCCTGAACTCTCCTCAGGAAACCAACAGTATGTAAAATTTTATCTGACAAAACATAAAAAATTAATTTAAAAACAGACGTGACAAGGCACACCTGGTGGTCAGCAAGCTTGAATTGATCGGCCCCTGTATTCAACCTGGACCAGCTTGTGTTTGTGTCTTTTTCACGGTATGTCTGCTCTTACCAGTTAACACACATCAGTGATTATGACGGTGCGTCTCTGTTGTGTGGTGCAATTTATCCACAAAGCTCATGTCTGTGAGGGCAGTAAAAAAAATCACAGTCATCTCAGTATCTTGCCCATTCAGTTTAGTGGTAAAGAGCTACAAGCAGCTGAATGTATTTTTAGCTCCACCACAGATGAGGGGGGCTTGGGAGGTGGTTGAGGGTGGGAGGGGGTTTGGCAGTGCATCTGAGGATGTTCTCTATCTGGGCTGTCAGGTCACTGTCTCTGCGCGTCTATCTGAATGAGTGACGTTATTCATTTTCATCTTGTAATTGTTTGTTCTGCAGCATCTGTTCTGATGAGGTAGATGGATGGTGTGGTGGAGAGAGAAGTGTTCTCAGATGCTGCGTCAGCCTCTCTGTGGGTCCTGTATCCCAGCCCGTCATGGAAGACAGGAAAAATCTGCAGGAATCATTCAGTGCATTCACAGTCCAGTTTCAGGATTTTATTTTAAAAAAAAAAGGTTGTCAATGTCTGGTTCAGAGACTACTTGTGGCTCCTCCCACAGCTTAAAAGTATGCTTAATATGTGTAGGTTGATTGGACATAAATTGACCATAGGTATGAATGTAAATTGTATGTCTCTATATGTCTCATTTTATCTTGTGCATGTATTATTCCCATCATAGATACAGTATAGTCTATCCACATGAGTATATAGTATAGTCAAAATCATTATGACTGATTTAGATTTGTTTTAGAGTTATTATAATTACCTAATTTTGTTTCTTATGTTCTTCATCAAAATGGTGTTGATTCTTTCACCTTTTCCTATATCTGGGTAACTTTAAGCTGTTTTGCTGTTGTTATGACACAGAGTTAAATCAATGACTTTTATTCCATGCTGCTGTGACATGAATTGATGCATCCAAAAATGCACCTTACAGCATTAGT
>NC_024320.1:11151028-11151368 GCF_000523025.1 Cynoglossus semilaevis
AGTGATAATCAATATCAGCCCTAATTAATATTTATTTCTGTAGAAATTGTTTTTCCACAGCTAAAGTGTGTATGTGTGTGTGTGGGGGGGGGGGGGGGGGGGGCGAGGGCTGTCAGAAAGACCTCTAATCAAGGTCTCAAAGGTCTCCTCCTGCATCTTGTCACATTCCGGGAGCTCATTTCCATTCGCCATCCCTCAAGGCAAGGTAAAACAGTCCCAGGGTGTGTAAGAGAAGGCCTCACACATGCTTTGTACTGGGTTGGTAGCCTTCACCTGCGGTTTGGTCAATTGAAATGGAAATGACGGGCTGCCAAGTTCTCATTTAGGGCAGAGATTGCAC
>NC_024320.1:11151398-11180702 GCF_000523025.1 Cynoglossus semilaevis
TCATATGAGTGACAGTGATGACTGCAGCAGATTTGGATCGCTTAAAATGCAGTTTGTGGTACAAGGTTGCAAAACTCATCAAAAAAGAGCAAACACATAGACACAGTAAATATTTTTGATTTGGACAACTTGGTTGGATAAAAGTTCAATTTGCAGTATTCTTTTTTTTTTTTTGTATTCTTATATGTTAACATTGGTCATTTGGCTGTTTGTTTACCTGTGACGTGTTTATTTTTATGTCCTCATTTAGCTGGTCACTTAGCCGTTTCTTTTTTCTGTTTAGTGAGTAAGTGCACTGGTACATTTTTTTTTTCTTTTATAGACATCTAATCCTGTAACTCAGTCTACTATATAATACAAAGATGTACTGAATATCATTACAGAGATCCCTAAGACCTCCACAAACACTGGTCAATAGTACACAAGCTAAGAAGAGTGATGAAGCTCTAGTTCTTTAGCTACAACTTTTTGTCAAACTCTGCTCCAGCTTAGCTCCAGGTCCTGCAAGGAACTATAATAAAACTATAATAACCTAAGGAAAAAGCACATTTTTAGATTCAATGATGATGGTGGTAAAACTTATTTTTGGTTCTCGTACATGTCAAAAGTACCGTACATTTGGCCTCTATAAAAAAAGTTATTTACCATCGTATAATATTGTGTAACCTGCAGTATTGCCTCCACAAGTACAGGTGGCAGCACCGGTATAGCCTAGCAAATTCCAGACAGAGAAGCTACGACGACAACAACGGTGCAGTGTTTGCAGGAGTTACAGTCGTAGGTAGATTAGCCTGTAATTTCGAAAATTTTAAAGTCTTTTGTCGTGTACATAAAAAGCAAAACGCTAATGACAATCGAATTAATATCAAATGTCGTGTAGAGTGCATGTCCGCTCGTTTACCGTTCGTTTTAGCGGTGAAGCTAAGCTAATAGAACGTTGCTCCAGTTTACGTGTGTGAGAGTGGGTGTGTATCCCAAATATCACTTTTATTTTGCGTGTTATTAAATTAATGTCGCTTTATTTTTAGCGATTTCAATTTAACTCTTGTCTCTCTTGTTTTGTGTGCTTCGTGTCCTCATCTACAGATTAATGCTATTTCACCCACCTTTTCTCATTAAAAAAAATGGATCCAGATTTTACAGCTCAACTGTCGCATCTCGGCTGTGAAAATGGACACAAGAGCTTTGAAGAACCCATATCGAGACTACGATGGGAGCCCTGCGGCCACATATGGCCTGTTTGATTCTCACGGGAAGGTAATTTACAGTATATGGATATGTATGTGTAGGAGAGATAGAATTTACCAAAATTGTTTTTAAATTTTCTTCACCTTCAGCTCACATCAGAGTTTGCCCAGAGGCTGAGTATCAAGATCAAGGAGCTTTTAGCCATCATGGAAGAGGGACTGAAGTCAGCAGATCCCAGAAATTGCACCAGTTACACAGGCTGGGCAGGTATGTACAGTTGTTAAACATCTGTAATTTAAACAAAATGTTAAGGTTCTTTGTGGAAAGAAACTGCACAGATGTGATTATATTAAAACTCTAGCAGTGTTATGAATTAAAGGCTTTTAATTTTGCTTCATACATATACATACATATATACAGTATAAAATAGTATAGTAGGTATTTTATGTGTCCATCAAGGTAAATGGTGGCTTCCTATTGCAGTATGGTCAGGACTAGAACACCTTTTTGAAATATTTGTGAATATCAAACTGATTTTAAGATGCAAAGGTTACAGTCCTTGCATTACCTGACTTTTGTCCAGAGCAGTGTAACTTTAACATGATAAACAGTTCTTTTTTGACCTTCTGTTTGTTTCAAGGCATTGCTCTACTCTACCTGCACCTCCACAGTGTGTTCAGAGAGGAAGCCTTTCTCCTCAGAGCTAATGAGTACGTCAGCCGCAGCCTCCAATGCCTAACCAGACGCCATGATGTCACGTTCCTTTGTGGTGACTCAGGACCACTGGCTGTGGCTGCTGTCGTATACTATCGCATGCAGAGGGTGCAAGAGTGTGATGAGTGCATCAACAGGTAGTTGTAAAGGGAATTTTTTTTTTTTTAGAACACAGAATACTTTACTTATAATTTCACTTATTTTCTTTCTTTCTTGACAGACTGCTGCAGGACTACCAGCGGGTGGTGAAGGGATCAGGCGAGCTGCCAGATGAGCTGCTGTATGGCCGTATGGGCTACCTCTACTCTCTCATCTTTATCAACCAGCAGCTGGGGCAAGACAAAATCCCACTGCAGTACATTCAACAGGTGGGTTAAAACTGGGAGAACTTTATTATTAGGTTTCTCCTGGGACGATCTTGTCCCCAATTTGCTCTGTTTACACACATCCCTCACTGATTTGTAGCACTCAGACGAATTTGAATTGTTTTTGTTTACCTGTGACGTGTTTATTTTTATGTCCTCAGATCAGCGAGGCTGTGCTGGTGTCAGGGGAGCACCAGAGCAGGAAGTTCAGGATTCAGAACCAAAGCCCTCTGATGTACGAGTGGTACCAGGAGCATTATGTTGGCGCCGCCCATGGCCTGGCAGGCATCTATTACTACCTGATGCAGGTACACAAGGACACTGATTAAGATTAAAATCAACTTACGCGTCTTTACCAGTACGGTAATTTCATTTTTAGTTGCTTCATTTATATTCAATATTATTATAATTGTCAGTAAATACTTTTCAGGTGATCAAGTGTGGTTCCTTAGTGTAGTTGGGTGTTACTGTGTTCGATTCCCAGAGACCTGCATACCTAATAGTGCCTCCCCGGGTGGCCTGTCCTGCTTAGACTCACTGTGAATTCACCCATTGTGGGACAAATAAGAGATTATTAGTAAAACCATTTTACTTTTTAAGACATATTTCAGAGTTTACCATCCTAATATTATATTGATGCCAACAGATAAAGAAAGTGAATCATTTATTTTTTAATGTCTGATGCCTGCAGGTTGTGCCATCTAGTACTTGTACACAGTTGATATTTTGACCTAATAATGCAATGTAGTCAGAACTCTTCCACCATAAATAAGAATTTCTTTTTAAATAATAATATTAGATTTAATGCATAAGAATGGGTTATTGTGATAAAATGTACATTTTTACAGATACCTCATAGCTCTCTGCCATTCTAGGGCACACCGGCCAAAAATAGCAGACACAGATGATTGTCTCCTCAGCCCTGTTACCACTAGTCTACAGGGCTTTTAAGGAAAAAAAGTAAGATGGGTGACTAATGTCTGCCAAGCAAAAATTGTGTTCACGTCACTTTGGACCTAAGAAAAAAACTAAGGGGGACAATGAATTACTATTCAGTATGGTTTCTATGGGTTAGTGAGTGAGTGAGTAATATTGGAGGTACACCTTTAATGATACATTCATGAAGCTGATGGCAACCTTTGTGGCTTGTTTCTCTCTCATGCAGCCGGGCTTTGTGTGCAGTGAAGAAAATGTCCTCCGGCTGGTGAAACCTAGCGTGGATTACGTCTGCCGACTTAAGTTCCCTACAGGAAACTACCCTGCCTGCATCGGTGACGAGCGAGACCTGCTGGTCCACTGGTGCCATGGATCACCAGGCGTCATCTACATGCTTCTGCAGGCACACAAGGTGAATACTGACTCATAATAAAACACTTCTAGAATCTGCTCTGACCATAAAAGTTGTTTTTTTAAAGAGTCACAGCACCATCCTGTGGTCAAACAGTATAACTAATAGATGCCACGTTGATGCCTTCAGTGACTGGTCTACATTTTTACCACATCTAGATTTTTGGGGATCCTCACTACCTGGAGTATGCACTGCAGTGTGGTGAAGTGGTCTGGCACTGGGGTCTGCTGAGGAAGGGCTATGGTTTGTGTCATGGTGCCGCAGGTAACGCCTACGTTTTCCTGGCTCTCTACCGGCTAACACAGGATCCCAAGCACCTTTACAGAGCCTGTATGGTAAGATCAAGTTTTTTTATTATCTTTGTTTCTAGTGATTAAGCTACTAATAAAGGAACTTGGGATTTATTTAATATTTAAAAATAAAACAATACAATAAAATCTTGGTGGTTTTTTTTGTTTGTTTTTGGGTTTTTTTTTTCAGAAACATGGGCCTTTAGCATTCAGATAGGCTTATTAAAAATATCCCAGAGAACTTAAGTTAACAAGTGGTAATCGAACATTAGGTTAGTTAGTTAACAAGGTTAGCTATAATTAGCCCGCCGGCTTTAAGGCAACCTAGCTAATCGAGCAAGAAAAATCAAAATAAAATCTTAACATTGAACCAGAGTTAGCTCAGGAGATCTACTAAGTTAAGCTATCTACTTACTCTAGTAGAACTGGCTATGTCAAGTGGGCTACACAACAGTGCTGCCTTTATGGCCCTTGGACAAGGAAAGTCACTTCATGTGAAGGGTGTTAAATTAATAACTTAATGTCAAGCCTTATGGGTTGTACTGTACAACGTGAGCCACTAGGTGGCAGTGTTTTACTCTACTAAAGCTTTTGTTTCTAGTCGTCTTGCACGTGTCTCAGACAAAAAAAACCAAACTAGTAAACGGTTGATGTTGAGATACAGAGAGTTATAATCAGTTCAGACAGTGAAGCATGTGTCAGACAGAGACGACTATACATTTCTAACAACGGCGGCTAATGCTGAAAGGCCTAGTCAGTCAGCAACGCACTATCTTTGGATGCATTCCAGGTGGACCGGCTCCTACACCTACGTTTATTAATATGAAACTACTCACAGTAGATGGATATAGATTTTGTCTGTGTCTGGCCCTGAGCTCACTTGTGGAACTGAGTGACATTCTGGTCATAATCTGATATTCAGGCATCTCACATTTCACAGGAGAAGATCACACGTTTAAGCAGTTGTTGACATTGCTCGCCAGTCTCATTTCAGCAACAGCGCTCTGTTGTTGTTGTGACACAAGAGTAATGTTGTTATCACTCTCTCCCCGTCTCTCTGAACTGTCTCCTCAGTTTGCTGACTGGTGTATGAACTATGGCAGACACGGATGCCGAACACCTGACACCCCGTTCTCCCTTTTCGAAGGTAAAACCCGGTTGTTTATTTAAGGGGGAAATGTACAGCTAACAGTATGAAGTAACGTATATTTTGGCAGCATAAGGTCACTGAGAGGTAGAGCCAAGTCGACACTGAAGGTGATTATATTACATACTTTAAATGTACTAGATTCTAATCGAATAACTTATTACTTAAGAAAATATGCAGAAGTTTTAGACATATGTGTTTCTTTGTGATGACAATGTCGGGTGTTTTGACTGTAGACACATGAAGAAAAATTTAGCTTCAAATTACTAAAGATATGGTAAAATAAATAAAAGTGAGCTAAAATAAAATAAGGGAAAATATCAGCCACTAATAGTTAAATAATTGTAAAATTTGCTTTAAAATTTCACTAAAGATTCACATTGTATTTCAAAGGTGACTTAATATAGAGAGAAAAGAAATCAGTCCAATGAGCAGAGTCTCACAGGCTTGAATTTAGGGTCGAAAACCATAAGAATGCACAGAAATCTTGCCATTGAAATGTATTCACCAGAAAACTTCCTGTTTGCAGGCATGGCTGGCACCATCTATTTCCTGGTCGACATTCTGCAGCCTGCGAAGGCCAGGTTTCCAGCTTTTGAGGTGTAATATGTTCTCCACCTTGCTGCAATATGACAAGTGAGAAGATTCATGTTGCTGCTCTCTCTGATGTCTCATCATCTGTCTCAGTAAACTAATCTCCAAGGACCTGAAAAAGTTACACCGGAGCTCGACGTTGAGTCGTGCTCCCGACATTTGTGCCATGTTTCTGCCTGCTCTTCACCACGTTGTAAGCTTTGACGTGCTATTGAAGAGATGTGCCGTGTGTGCTGCTTGTGATTGTTTTGGGCTCTATAGAAAAGAAATAGCACTTGTATTCTGTAATGAGTAAGATGGGATTTTTTTTAAGGCTTTATAAAACAATGTTTTCGTTAGTTTCCAAATGCTTTTGTTTAATATTTCAAACATTCTTTCTTTTTTTGATGTTAAGTTTTTTAAACATTAGCACTATATTACTTGCACTAAACTGTCTGAGCAAATTTCTGTCTTTTGGTGTTGTGTCAAAGGGGGGCAGCAGTGAGAAAAAAAACTTTGCAACTAAATATGCTTAATAACTTAAATCTACTCATCAAATAAAGTACAGTGACTCAATAAATCCAGTCGGTCTCCAAACAGTTTTTCAATGTCAAATTCAATGCTGACTGTGTTGAAATCTTTATTTTCAGTGGGGAGTCCTATACTTCTGGTGAGTATGATTTGGTTTTAAATGTCCAAGATCCTCTGTTTCTTCCTCTGTGGGAACTTTTACCTCAACTGGTCCAGCCTGTATTCCAAATAAGGCTTATTTAAGGACGACTTAAAAAAAAAACCATGCAGGCGACACAATGCCACTGCACTTTTTTAAGGTCCCCCCTCCCTCTTTATGACCACCACCCTCACGGGCCGTCCCATGGGGAATGGGCCTGTGGGTGGAGGTAAGCACGGAAGCCTTGAGGAGGAGAACGGAATGGCTCTTTTTTTTTTTACCTCCCTCCCCTCGAGAAACCGAACACCTTCCAAGCAGGAGCAGGCGTATAAATAGTGTTCATCTGTCCTTGGGGTGTGGCCCCCGTCACACATCTTCACTTACTCCTGCAAAAGTTTTAACAGCAGCAGACATTTCTGTACGACAAGCCTGCTGATAAGAGGGAGCTGTCGTAGACTCACAGCTTCACACTCTGGAGGATTTATCTAATCCACTTTACACCGACACTGACCCTCAGTCATGTTTCACTACACGTAGTAGTTATGAAGTCAAAATGAATAAAGTTGAATCTGTGACAGTAGAATCTAAAATTATTAATATCAGTATTCTTATTTTTTCAGCAGACATTGTTTGGTGTCACTGCAACAATGTTAGAACCCAATGTCTAAAAAAATGTATTTTGACAACAAGGTCACAGTAGTGACATTCTGGAAGGTTCCTCACATATAGAGATGGAGGTCTTTTGGTTTTAAACTGAACATTTTTTTGAAATTCTCAAAGCCATCTATTCCTAGAATTTAAACATATAAAGTTTTTATTAGACACTGGACATTTATCATTGTAGTATATGAAAACAATAACTTTGACTTTGTTATATATACAGGATGAAAAACCAGCTATGAAATATTATGTACTCTGTTTACACATTTTTTATTTTAGCTTGGTTTCACACCAAAGATATTAGTATCAGATAAAGACAACCCTAAAATTTAAATATATATATATTTTAAATGTCTATTAGTATAGAAAGATAGTTAAGAGAGGTCACCAGGTGTGCTGTGGTAAGTCATGTTTCAATTAAATGATCTACTGTAAAAAGTATTACTTCACTGAAAATGAACCTGTTTGGATTTTTCTGTGTTATCGTAACAGGCAGAACAATGAAATATGCAGAAACCCAGAATGAATTAGGAGGGACTTCGTGTTTGTGTCTTTCTTCAGTCCCTGCAAACACACCAGTGTTGTGTGCAACTAAACCCAGGTTTAGTAAAGTAAGTGAATTCAAACTTCATCAAAGATCATTGTATTTCAAAACATACTGTATACTTTTGTCACATTTTTTTTTGGTGGTGCATCGTGGGAATTGTTTAATGTAAGGTCGGGAAACAAAAACTCAAAACTTATTATCCAATCAAGTCACTCCAGGACTTTGATCTGTTACGTTTTCTCTTTTATACTGGTATGCCTTCAAGCAAAAACAGGCCTTTTACAGTGATTGTGAACTTTATTTAAAAGCTTAGATTATTTTATTTCAAATAGAGGGGAAAAATCTTTAATTCTATCATTCTCATACCATTCATTGATAGAAATCTCAATACTATTGAAAGAATCAGAAATTCAGTAGAAAAAACAGTTTTTGTCATTCCTAAATGAACAGTTAAATCACTAAAATAATTCGAAAAAATAAAAAAAGTTTTTTTTTCCCATCTATAATCAGGGGCCAGATGGAAAGGAGCCACAGGCAGTATTTTTTGCAGTAACTTGGAAATAGATTTTTGCATTAAGTATTTTGATCTCATATATTTGTATTCATCTGTTTGAAAACAAAAACTTCATCAACATTTCATGCCAAGATGACAAGGACTATGTCAAAATTCCCAAATAGTTCCAGAATATGAATTGGCCAGTTATTCATCATGGAGGCTGCATCTCCACTGCAGTAAAACACACCATTATCAGAATGGATGCACTGATTAAAACATGTGCAAGCTGTAAAATGTGACATCAAAAAGTCAAATGCTCACAGCAGGAGTGTTCTGCGTAATTAATCTGGGCTCATTCACATGCAAAACGCACAGTGGTCTGCTCATAACCAGTAATGGGAAATGACATAAAGTGCATGAATGGCAGAGATGATGGCGTGTGGATGGATAATAATAAAGCTAATTATACACTTTATTAATTATGACTGACACTCTTCTATACTCCATAGATAATTATGCCAGCTCTCTCTATATTGGATATATATATATATATATATATACAGGGGGTCCTTGACTTATTCCGTTCCTACAGTGCAACATTTTCACTTCTCTCAAAGTCAGAACTCACATACTGTACATCAGTACCATTGTCACTCACCGACGCTAACACAGTGGTAACATCATAATCTAGGACATAAAAACATCAGAAGAGTCTGACTTACACTTGGGAGCCATAATGAAGGCCCTAAAGAACATTAACCTTTTGTTACCAGACAGAAATCCAACCACTGTATCCACCAGTGAACTTATCTGAACGATGAGCCTCAACTTCATTTCCAGGTTAAAGGTTTTGACCTTGACTGTGTTGGCACACATTCTGAATCTCAGCTTATTTTGCTTAACCTAAGAATTGTTTTAATATTTTAAGTTGAAACTGTATAAAATAATAATCTAAATAAAATCTAAACTGTTAAATACATTTCCCCATCATATTTATTAGTAATTATTCAGCTTTCTCAGTTATCTGTTCTACAAAGTTTTCATTGCATAACCTGCTCGTGACAGTTTCTCTGACTGAACAGAGTTGGTGTAAAATCCGTTAACTCGTTCCTATAAATGTAGAAAATTAAATAATGTATAGGTCACCTATACCTTATTTAAAAAATGTTACCTAAACAGAAGTAACATTTGAGGTGTTTTTTCTCTGCTCTTATTTAACCATAAGAGGAGGAGCAGGGTCATGAGGTTTAAAAATACTACCTTGTAAATGAGCTCCGTGGGCCTCCGGAACCTTCTGAGCTGGGACTCTCAGTGGTTCTGTGGCTTTACTCCTGCAAAAAAATCGTCTAGCAACTTTCTTTTTTATGAGAAATGAAAACAGGGACATTTTTTTCTACTGTAAATATATCATTTTAAGTCAGTTTGAAAAGTCTCAGATGCAGGCGTCGATCTTGACACACTTCTTTTGAGCTGCTAAAAATAACCCTGTCCCCTTCTAAAGGCTGACTCCCACTGCTTCACGGACACGCAGCTCTCCTTTCCGTTTGCCCTAAGAAAGTTAAAGATGTTCCAACGTGTCATCTGATCTCCCTCATTACCATACATGACATCACATGCCTGGGATAAATAAGAGGGGGCTAGGAGCATGGCTCAGGACCACTCTGTCTTGGGACTTCAGCTTCTCATCTCCTTTCTTTCCGCTCCCTGCAGCTCCTACTCTCCAAAATGGTGTGTACAAAGTTGTGCTGTGGACATATTTGTAGACTGGTGCCGATGGAGTTCTATTTTTTTTTGTCTTTTACTTACTTTTATCCAACCAGTGGTGATTATAATTTTCCTGGCATGAGCTTGGATGCAACCTTTCCAAAATAAGCCCAAAATCTTGGAGACTGGCATTTTTTAAATAATATGCTTTTTTTTTAAAAAGAAAATAGAGTTTGACTAGATTAATTGTGCAAGAAATCTCGTACTTTGGTTCCTGGACCACTGGCCATAATCATGACCACGTTAAGGCCCATTTATTATTTGTTAAATAATTAACTAATGTTATTAAACATACTCAGTCTGTGTACTCACAAATGCTTTGTTTTCTATTTTTTTGTGTTATGTATGTTTGTGTCTGTTTGTTTGTTTGTGTGCGACTTTTCCCTTTTGTGTGACAGGGTGACTTTTCAGCGGACCAGATTGAGGGTAAGTTCAGAAAAAGACCACACAAACTTCTTAGCTTTACCACAAAGATTAGAAATTCATACTGATTTGACCAAAAACAGGCTGCTGGGATGGGTGCACTTAGACCACATTGGTGGTAACAATTTAAAAAAATAAATAAATGAAAATGGAGGTCTTTCATGTGCAATACAAGAGCGAGACATTCCAGGGACTTGTCCAGTTGTCATGATGGATCTGACTTATGTCTATTCTAAGATAGGCCAGCGTGTTTCTGGCCCCGTGGCACTAACACAGCAGAGGTGCTAACCCTTAGCCAAGGTTTAAGACACAGGTGGGGGGAGTCGAGGGGTGAGGGTACCAAATGAACAGGACATCCTAGTGGTGCTCGGTACTTGTAATAACGTAGACAATTTATATTCTTGAAAAAATAAATTTTTAGGGGGAGGGGGTTTGTTTAGTGTAGATATGACTGATGTGTAGCTATTTCAATGAAAAAACTGCGTCTCCTGTACATTCTGAGACACTAATACCAGGTCCAGCTTTAGCAGTGGACAGTGCGTGTAAGACGAGGTGTTGATTACACCACGGTCAGCATTCTTATGTGGAAGGGGGAGGGGCGCATGTCTGTATATGGCCTGGGTCAAACCACTAGGGTATATCAGTTTGCCCCTGATGCCGACCAGAAATGTTACCCAATTGGAACCAACGGGTCAGGAATGGAGTGGGAGTGGGAGTGGGGGTGGACAGTCGGTACAGCTGTTCCCACTGTCGCTGTTCCTTTTCAGAAATCAAAGGAGAGCATTAATCTGGCAAAAAGGAAAGGGTCGCTGAGCGTTGGCGCCCCCTGGCAGGAGTGTCAAAACCCCAGTTAAAGACATGAACCTTCTTCTTCTTATGTGCTTAGCTGCAGCTGTCACTTAAATTACATCTGAACAATGACAGAAGGGTGTGGCCGTCACTTCACTTTGATCACTCAGCAGTGTGACATCACATACTGTAGCTGCCATGGCTAAAATAGCAACATCAGAATAGAAAAACGCAGATGCAATTATGGACTTAATTGTGTAATGTAACGAAGCTAATGAGCACCGTGCTGAAAAACAGGCTGTCATTTCACTGTTGTCAATGGTTTGAATCTTAAATCTTATCTCCTGCTTCTCTTCTCCTGACCAGACTTCAAGGAGGCTTTTGGTCTCTTTGACAGAATTGGTGACAGCCAGGTGGCCTACAACCAGATTGCCGACATCATGCGCGCCCTGGGCCAGAACCCCACCAACAAGGACGTCAACAAAATCCTGGGCAACCCCAGCGCCGAGGGTAAGGGCGCCACCAACTGTTCAGAACTCAGAGTACTCAACACAGTTATCAAAGATTTGGGATAATGAATGATTTAGTACCATATACTGTACGTGGTTAACAAACTGTACAGTCCATCTAGTGGAGTTTAAAGGCATTGCACATTGGCCAATTAATATTACCCTATATAATAAAAAAATCTAATTAGATTTGCAGTAAATTTGATAATTTAGGGTGATGAAATAATTTACACAAATCAACTGGAATTTAAGTGTGTTAAAACAAATGTTATTTTTTTCATTTTGTTGGTCATAAATTAGATATTTGATCAACTGATGCTCTTGTAAAAATAGCATCACAATGATCCAATATTTAATTTCATATATATATATATATGTGTCCCAGAGGGTTATGGGCTCTAATGATAAATCTTAGGGAGAGAAATTAGAAAAAAATAAAATAAATAGCGCAGGCGACGAAATGTGGTCATTTCCTGTTTGTCTGGTACAATGCCTATCTTGTCATCTTTGTGGACCCACAGACATGGCCAACAAGAGGGTCAACTTCGAGGCTTTCCTGCCCATGCTGAAGCAGGTCGACACCCTGCCCAAAGGTACCTACGACGACTACGTTGAGGGTCTGCGTGTCTTTGACAAGGAAGGCAACGGCACAGTCATGGGCGCTGAGCTGCGCATCGTGCTGTCCACTCTGGGTGAGTCTCAAGTCACCTTCCCTCGGTGCCTCTCCAAATATAGGCAGACACGCAAGCACACAGATATAGATTTCTTAGCATGAACAGAATGTGAAACCGACACTCTGCCGCCACCTGTGCTGACACGGATCCTCGTGCAACTGCAGGAGAGAAGATGAACGAGCAGGAGATTGATGCCCTTATGGCAGGCCAGGAGGACGAGAACGGCAGTGTGCACTATGAGGGTACGTCCACACGTCATGTCCTCTGTCCTCTTTGTCCACATTTCGTATGTGCAGACGGTTATGAGACTAAAAACACACGTGTCTGTCCCACCCCCAGCTTTCGTCAAGCACATCATGTCTGTGTAAGAGGCCGGCAGTAGGAGTGCTGAACCAACTGTAGCTCGTCTACAGAGAGCCCAGCAGTGTTCAGGACATCGACACTGTTTCAAAGACCAACAAGGAAAGACAAGGACTATGTACAAGGGATGTTGAAGCGAGCCCCACTTGTTGTTTATTTTGTTTTTCTGTAAACTACGTCTCAGACCGTCCTCCTCCTCTCTCTCTCCGGACATCGGCGTCATCTCTCCATTGTAGACCCACACCACTCGGCCTCTACTCCCCCCCGGGGCGCGTCTCCACTCTCCACATGGGGTGAGGAAACGGGGGAGAAGGGGTGACCACTCATCAAGTGAGGGTAGATCCCTCCCTTCCCACCGCCACCTCATTCAGTCTCGCTAACACTGGCCCAGCAATGCCAAAGGTGCTGGAGGATGGTCGTGGATTGACCGCCAAAAGTCTCCCCCTCCCTGAAAAGTTTTAGTTATTTTCTCACTGTTCATGTCAGAATAAACTTTTCCAACGTACATCCCATCTGGGTTGATTCTTGATCCTTCATTGACCTCACATTCTTTCAAGTCATATCGAAACCTAAGCACGTAGCCTGTAAAAAACAGCCACATTTAAATGTATTTAATTATTCTCCCAATTGTCGTTAAAAAATGACGTCACAGAAAATAACTTTTTTTACCCTGAAAAATATGTCTTTTAGGTAATACTGAGCTAACATATAGCTTTCTTTCCCATAGAACGGATCTTTGACTCCCAGAGCAATGAATGGAAATATTATCAGATTTCACTTAACGGGTCTAATTATTATTATATGTTTATACTGCAAATAATTTGTCATTTTTCAAGTATGAGACAGTGACAAGCGGCACAATGAAAAACCCGCCCACTAGATGGCGGCAGATGGCTAATTATGTATGTGTGAACCTTCTTCAATTTTAACTTAGAAACAAACAAATTAAACAAGAAGATAATTATATTTCATCACATTCTCAGAGAAAATATGAATATACCGTACAAACCTTAGTACTATTTTAATAGTTTAGTATAAATTCTTCCTTTAGGGGCTGTGTAGACTTGGGCTAAGTTGGTATTTTTATAATATGTGTATAATATATATAAAAATGTGTAGACCGTCTGTAATGATTACTTTACGGTCTTAGAGACACCCATGCATTTGTATATATGTGAATTGTATATAAAAGAAATGAAGCGTATTTTTTTCTTTCATGCATTACATAATCAGTACCACTAGATGACAGTAAATATTCATATGTTCTGTTCTGTCCATTCAGCTCACTATTGTTGAGGTTAAAAGTAAAACAAACGACAGATAGTAACCACAAAATGGCCACAAACATCAGAACGTTGTAAACCTTCTGATTTTACTTAACATTGAAATAAATAGGACTTATTTTAGATATATTTAATTCACTTTTACACTACATCCACATTACATTTTTGTAAATTGGGATTAAACAGGACTTGATTTCACATAAGTATTTCTCTGAGTGAATTTAAATTCTACCCAGAACTGGGGCAGTCAATTAGGTGACGCAGATGGCAGCCGTATAATTCTGTTGCGCAGACACTGTAGCCTTTACGGTAACTCAAGTGGCTATGGGAGGGACCATACCGCATTTAGTGTCACCAAGACTGTCTTCACATACACACACACTCACTCACAATCTCACACTCACACAGACGCACAGGGGTATTACTGGCCCTCGGCAGCCTCAACCTCCAGGTAAGATATCATGAGCATCTGTTCTGTCGTTTTCCATTCAGATGTGGAAATGCGCTCTTTACGCGAACATTGCAACAAAGTTCCTGCCGAAACTCATATTCAAATTTAAACGTTGATGCCCGTTAAACCTCAACTGTCGCCTGCATAGAGTGATGGGTAGTCATGTGTGCTTTTCAAATTAACGTCGTCTTTCCACGGAAGTGTTATTAGAATTTTAGCTTTATATTGTGTAATAACATACAGTATGTGCACGCTGATAAAAAAAATTTGTAAAATCTGCGCTGTCTGACGCTGTGTTGGCTGCTTCTGCCTCTGCTGCTGTTTCTGCTGCATCCTGCGCCTTTTGTTCTGGTCCACGCCTGCATGGTGCTGAAACCGGCACTGCTCAACACACAGCAACCTACTGCAATGCAACAGAGTCACCCCGGCCGAGTAAAAACGCTGAATTCCATCGGTAAAAATGACATGCTGCCCATTTTAGGTGTGTTTTGTGCATAAAATCTGTCGGATGTTTCATTTTAGGGACATACAGCGTCGGGAATATGGGAGTATCCCAGTTTGCATTTTGTCTGTCACAGCCCAGTTGCCCTTGCAGGCGTTTCCACCTTGCACCAGCGAATTGTAAAAAGGAATTATGCATTACCAGTGTTACTCATAGCTACTTCATTTAGTACATGTTGACATACATGGGCTGTGCCCATGTATGTCCTTAGAACTGCTTCATTTCAATGTGTTTCACTGGGAGCCGGACAGATTTTGCAATGGGGTTGTTTTGACCAATGAACCATTGACATCACATTTAGTCTGTTGCTTCACAAACATAAATGTGAAGGCCTGTTCATGTATGTAATAAAACAATTTGAAATCTTCTGATCTCAGTGACAGTTGGTAGTAGCCTTTAGGAGGCAGGTAAACTGTGATCAAAATGAGATAGACATGGTTGGCAACATTAGTCAGATTGTGCTGATATTTTAGCAATGGTTCCAGACATATACAGTTTAAGTAAAGAGAGAATGTTTAATGAACTCATCATTATGGATCTGTAGAAGATGAGATACAATGCTGAGGGAGGAAATGTGCTACTGGATGAGAAAATTGGGAGAGGCAGAGAAGTATGTTAGGGTGGTGCAGAACATCTACATGGAAAACTAGAAGGTGATTAAAAAAACAGCAGCTGAAAGAATCAAAGATGAAAATGGCAGAAGTCAAATTGTGGGTGGGACCATTATCATCAGCCTGAACCATTGATAAAAGATGAGATGGATGAATGATTCACGGATCCCAACATCAAAATGGAGCTCCATTGTCCATTTTCATTTCAGTTTGGGCTTAAAGTTGTTGTTGTTTTTTTGTATGATTCAGGGTTTGCAGCATTTGGGTTGTGTAGATATTGTGCAAGTGTAGGTATTTGTACAATTTCAGAAAATATCATTATTATTTGGTCCTGGTTTATATGGAGATGTGGAAATGAAGTAAACCCAATATGAGTGATATTTATCAGGTCAGTACAATCCTGATCTTTACAACAGTCAGAAGGTTTGATGAGTGTCTCTCAGTTCATCTTATCTGTTGCTTAAATGTTTAAAGACATTCCAATAGAAGCAACATGCCACTAATGGAACTCAGTGGCCCTAGTCAAGACCATCAGTTTTTAAGACACAATTAAATAATCTGAAATTATACCCACAACTCCCAGTGCCAAAAAAAAAAAAAAAAACAGTGGTTGATGGAGGTTGGCACAGTGCTTTGGAAAACATAAGATCTGTCCTAGGTTTTTACTCTCTCTGAATCTAATCATTCATGGAATATTTGGAATAACTTGGCAATCTTTGTTGGTATTATGTTGTGTAAGTATTGTTTCTGTGAGAAGGAGAAACATAGATTTAGTCATGTTCCTACTTTTTGACCAACAGGAAACCCAATCCATCCCCGTGCTCCTCCAGGGAAAGGAAAGTATATTTCCCCATGTCAGTTCTGGTTAGGTGCCCCGTCAAAATCCCGTAACCTCAGAACCGCTTTGTACATCACTGAAAATTAAGACACCACATTGTGGCCGTTGGTACTTCATGGGAAAGTGATTTTTTAAAAATATTGGAACCAAACATCAGTTACTAGATTTAATCTAAGAAATTTCTGTCAGTGACATTTAGATGACATTTGATATTTATAAAAGCAGATTAGTGCTTATGTTGTTCAGTACCAGCAAAGGACACTATGCGAATGATAGAGCTTTGTGGTACATTCAACATCACAGGTGTCCTATGTCTCCTTTTGTCTCAGCATACAGAGGTGCATTTTTGGTGCCAGTGTCTAAGTGGGAATCTCAGATATGTGCGTCCACACAACAAACTGCAAATAGCAAACAGCCCACGTACATGCGCTCACATATGTTTTGCTAAACAAGTAAATATTAATTGAAATATAGCCAAGAGTAAACTTGAGGCGGCAAAACAAATATGCTTGTGGTTTGTTTTTAGGTTTATAGTGTCAGATGAGCAGCAAAAAATATGTTAAGTTAGGAGTGTCGGAAACCAGTACAGAGCAAACATTTATTCCACGACAAGTCACTTTCAGCAGATGCAACAGCTCCATAAAGTGCAGGTGTACAGTAAGAGTGTTTTGAAGTGCATGCTGTTTAAGGCTCTCCTGATAGGTTAGATGTAAATCTTAATGTGTCCATTGTATCCATTTATGTGGATAAAACTGAAAAGTTAGCTTGCTTGCTAACTGCAAAACAACATATATATATATATATATATACTTTCCAAACATTTCTAATAAATGTTCTTATATTAAACAAGCTGAGAAGGTAGACCATGCTGCTGTTCTGTCCTGTGTTTTGCTTTGCAATGTTTAGCTTTCATGCCAGGGCTATTTTTAAAACCTAATCGTAGCCATCGTAGATGCAGCAGAAGCTGAGGGTTGTTACATTTGATGCTGTTGGTCTCATTTTCGGACTCTGACCTGGGGCCAACAGTGGGAAGAAACCGCTAATGAGCCTTAGCTTTCCCCTTAAATGGCCAGGGACTTCTGTTAGCCTAGTGTAGTGGCTGAACTGTACAGCGCAAAGCCTTTATGAGTTCCAGATGTTCCGACTAAACAGATAGACTATTTTCTCCTTTTTCCTTCTTGCAAACATGCAACTGGCAGTTATTGGCTAATACACTGGGTAAAGTGTGCTGCACCATTGAAAGAGCCTCATTATTGGAGTCCATATATTGTTGGGACAGAGAGGCTCCATATCCAGCCTGTGTGTTTATGTGTGTTGTAACTTTAAAGACTGGAGTAAGATGTGTTTCAAATAGGTCTCAAAGGAATCAATGAAGATTGCTTCTCAGGGCCTATGAGCCTCCAGAACTAAGCCAGAACACACAGTACCTTAACTGTAGTACTGTGTGCATGTATATGATGCTTGGTAGTGTCCGTCTCTCTGCATCTGCTGGTCAGAGGCTCAGGGGAGTTCACGGAAACCCCCAAATATGTAGGAACGTGACACGGAGCCACTGTGTAAATCTGTGTGTGAAGCGCAGAAACAGATGCATGGATGGTACATCCTGCTCCTGTAGGTCCGCCTTCAACTGCACTTGTAGAAACACACAGTAGCCGACTGTGTGCAGCCAAAGTCTTGGCCAGCTTCCAGGAAGGTTGACCACCACTGAATGAGGGCTAACGAACACATCCAACATCCGCTCTCAGACAACAGGCTGTTTTTTGCAAGTAGTTTTCAGCCTTCATTGTTATGTGTTTGTCTTACATTTAGCAATGGGATTTGAGGGGGTTTATTTATTTATTGTTAGTTTGACTATTTATAAGACATTTTTGACCTAAACATTTGACATCCATTTAATGTTTTAGTTGTTGTCCTCACTAACACTGACTTTTATCTCTATAGATAAAATCATTTAAAATCATCATCAAGACACGCATATGGGTTATATTGAATTCAAATGCTTCAAAAACTGTAGAAAATGACTTTCAGAATTATCCCTTGTCAAAGTGCTGCAGGCCTCAATCAAACACTTCCTGTATTCTCATTCTGTCCCTTCTTTTAACTGAGTTGTTTTGAAGTGTCTACTGTTCCTGCAGCCCCCAGTGGGACCATCATGGGCCCCCCTCACCACGGCAACCTCTCCCATGGAAACTACCCTCTCAAAGGAATGACCCGTTTGAGTACCAGTGTGTAGACACTATGTGTGGCTCTTACTCTCTCCTTAGTAACAAGATACAGACAAGAGATGAGAAAATAGAATAAAAGCACCTTTTTGCATTTTTTTCTTATTCTTTTATTTTCTAGTCTACTTTCCTCTTCTTACCAGTCTTCTTGTTGATTAAAAATGTTCCACTATTTTTGAACAAAATTCAATAGGTTCAGTGCAAATGAGGAATGACCAAATGTGTCTCACATCCCACCATTACGGGTGAGATGTGAGACACATTTGACCTCACATCACCTCAATAAATCACAGACTATAAATCTTGTTAAAAAAAAAAGCGGTCCTATTGGCTTAATTTCAAGGCATCAACAGATGGTTGAGGAGAAAGATTGATTTACATACCAGCTATTTGTCATTTATGCAACAGCTTATTAATGTGTAAAACTTTCTAGACCAAGGGTGTCAAACTCATTTTCACTCGAACAGTGATACAGTGAAAAAATGTACTTAATTTTTACTGATTTACTTCATTCAAAGAAAATCCAGTCATATCCATTTACTTTATTTAAAGATAATCTGGCAATATTTAAAAATAATAGGTCATTCAGAAATGTATTGATGCTCAGCACCTTGGTACAGGTCTGTAGTAACAGGTGGCACTGCCTGACCAGTCCTTGGAACAAAAAGGTTGGGGACCACTGGTATAGATGTAACTACTCCATAACAGACCAATACATGTTTCTGCAAATTTTAGATTATGATTTGATTGATTTTAATTGGCCCCTGGGCCTTGAGGTCTACACGTATGCTCTAGGCTTTACCGTCTCTTATACATTTAACTTAATGATGGACTTGTCTGTATCTGATACAGGTTGTATATCTGCTCCACAGGTCTTACCCTGCATAACCAAGGTGAAGCAAATGAAGCTGTGTCACTGCTGACATAGTCCTGATGTTATCTCTGTTGTTGCTCCCATGTCTGAGTCCAGGCATGCTTTTTTGTGCCATTGAAAGTTTACTTGCCACTCCTTGGCCCTCTGTGTACACAAATGAAAAACATATACCACAACATGCAAGCAAGAGCCACTAATTAGTACATTTTAGGTTAATAAGTAGACTCTGTGCAGACACCTTTATCCTCATCATCTTTGTTTCTGAGCTGTAGTCTGCCAATTATAGTTCCCATGTCTTTTTCTCCCTCATCTCACCTATCTCCCTTGGGGGATCAGGAGTAGAGGGAACCCCTGTGGATGTGCAAGCCCACATTCAGATGCTAATCCTCAGCCATCTGCTTTCCACTTACACATGGTGCATCCTGGGCTGGCCCACGTCCTGGCTAGAATGAGAAACAAGAAAATCCCTCCGTGCCTCCTTTATGCCCTCAGGTTGATTGCCATCTTTTGAAAGCAATTTAGTAAAAACCTCCTCCGTCTCCTATGACCTTTCTTTACTTTACCCTGGGTCCCTTGCTGCAGAGGGATCATATCCAAAAACACCCCCAAAGAACTTTTGTCCTTTTATTTAGGTTCAATGGACCAAAGCATAATAGACTTTTATATCCCTTATGACCCTCACACACCTCCTAGTTAGAGAATCTTCCAGAAAGATGAGTTAATCACTGCTGTGGTGGCATTGTGGGCAGTCCTTACTGCCGGTTTCTAAGCCATCAAACAAAGCTGATCTGATTTACACCTAACTTTAGAATTGTTACTGTTCGCCTGTCAGCCTTTGTTTTGAATGGGAACTTCTTATGGCGTTGTTGTTGCCCCTGTTGGTGTCACAGCTCCAGTACGGGGTAATCAGTGTTGTGAAGCAGCAAATAAAAGTTCCTCAGTGTAGATCAGAGGAAAAAAAGCTGGAACAAATAGAAAAGAAAGAAAAACATGTTCTTTCTCAATCACTAATTCAAAGCAGCTAAATATCTGCAGTGGTTACTTCTGGTTATTTCCTGTGTTCATCTTGGAATGAGATATACAGTAAAACAACAGAGGTGTGGAGTTGGAGATGAAGATACATGAACCTGGTTATCTTGATGTTGTTTCTGTTTAGTATGATTTACTTCAGTTCATTAATAAATACCTAATAATTATTTTTATTATTAGTAACAGGGACAGAAGATCTGCTGTGGTGATTTCTAAAAAAAAGGAGGGGAAAACAAAGGACTCATTCAAGCGTCTGTAAATACTACATTACATTCTGACAAATTATTCTCAGATCAATGTTTTATGAGGATAATCACCAGTTGTGGTTGCTGTGTGTTGATTTTCTCCCCCTGCCCTTTTTAGGTCTATTGACTGTTGTAGTTGTCACTCTTTCATTAGCAGCTCCCCCTTCAGTGCTGGAAGACTGGTTGCACGGTAATAATAAATTAAAGGTTTAGGCCTTTCTTTAAGCAACCGTTTACTCAGTTGACTCAAATCTCAAACTGTTCTTTATAAATTGAATTTACTGTTTATGTAAATCATAACATATTTAAAATAATGTTTTATTTCTGCCAACACAGTCCCTGATTCTTCCTTCCTTATTTTTCTTAATTCTGGATCCCAATGAAGTCGAAGCAAATGTGACTCATTACATTACCATAGAAACTAAATGTAGCTGCAGTTTCAAACCATAGCCCACACAGCATTTCCTTACATATTTTTATTTTTACTTTTA
This sequence comes from Cynoglossus semilaevis, assembly GCF_000523025.1. Lineage (NCBI taxonomy): Eukaryota > Metazoa > Chordata > Actinopteri > Pleuronectiformes > Cynoglossidae > Cynoglossus > Cynoglossus semilaevis. The sequence goes on from NC_024320.1 coordinate 11,172,462, forward strand.
GATCATTCTTCAGTCTCAGATTGTTCTCTTACTGACCATAGATGGTGTTGCATGTATTCAACTGACGTGTGTTATTAACAGCAGAAGACAGTGGTGGCGTTGTGTTGAACACTGTCTACATCAAATTATAGTCCTTTGGGAACCAGTTCAGTGCGATAGATCCTGTGATAATCCACATTTAATGAGATAACGGCACAAAGGACACACTTCAGCCACCAACTGCACCATAAAATGTTAACAATGTTGACTTAAATCATTGCAGTTTATGACCACGACCCCTGGTCGCTTACTATGAATTTTATTATTTTTATGTGATCGCGTCTCCAGGTGATAGTACCGACCAATAATGTTGTCATGTTTTATTGTGGGACATGATCTGATTTGACATGGGTCATAAGTCATCAGAGTCATGTCCTGAGATGCAGTTGTCCCAGGAAAAAGGAAGTCATTAATGCAGCGCCATCGCTAACCTTGTTTCAGTACATTTTACCCTGCCTACTGCTGCCTACTCTTAATAACTCCAGTGCTTCTGTTAATGAAGACTGCCTCTGATAACCTCACAGTAGACCCCTCCCCAGTCACCTCCCTGTGCTGCTGCTCTGGGACTACATATATCACTGGCTCTCCCTTGCAAACCATCTAGTCTTCCTTTCCCTCACCACAGCATGGTGGTATCACTTACACTAATAGCCTGCTTAGAGCTTCTCAAGATGAAAGCCCTGTTTCCTGAGAGAGGCAGCACGTTACAACGTCAGTGTTTTGTTGTACAGCAGTTCAATTTGTGCTTCAGCTGACTAAACACTCTATAACATCATCACTCATACAACTGCTGTCAACACCACTGATCTCCGGGAACTTATTTATTAATGGCCTTCAGCACTCTGGTCTATATCTACTCTAACAGGGCTTCCTGAAACAAATAATTAATCTAACGATTAATCTTTCCACTATTACCGCTAATGCTTGCCCTGCCAATTATGTTTTTTTTTGTTTGTTTTTTTGACATGAAATTTCAGTAGTGTAAAAAGATTTTCTTCTTTTTTCACTAAACATAATTTTGTGTGTTTTAATACAGATATTATCGTCCAAAACACAGAGAAAAAAAAGCATTTTTCAGATTATATTTTTTCAGTGTCTGAAAATAAAATATTTAATTTGACCAAAAACCAGAATCCAATACACAGAAATTATTTTGCCAAGTAGTAGTATTGACTATGACTGTGTACTAAACCTCACTGAAATCAAGGCAATGTTTCAAAGAATAATTCAAAGACAAAATTCTGAAAATATTTATTTATCACATTCCAACAATGCACAATATAAAATTGAATTAAAAATAAGATGTTTAACCTGACCCCACTCATTTGGACATTAAATAATAATGTCCAGACCTACTGGCCTCAGGGTCTGAGATGGGAGTTTTAAACAGGAGGACTAAGCTGTCAGCAGGACCACTATACAAAATTTAAACAGATACACACACAGAGAGAGATATTCCCATAGTTTTGTTTATATTTTTGTATTTTATATTTTTATATGTGTGTCGGGTGTTTTTCTTACATTTTTTGCTCCATATGCCTTTTCTTAAATGTGGAAGTTAATTGGAAATTCTGACACTTGTGCAACTTGAATGCACCGTTTGTTGTAGCAACAGACCGTCACAGACTGTTTCTGAAAATGTTCTTTTCTTTTTTGTTATGTTTATAGATATGTGTTATCTACCCTGCTGTAACATAGTGATGTAGTACCACACCACGTGTCTAAAACTGACTCGGTTTTTCAGGCTTAATAAAAAGACCAATCTTTTTTAAGTCCACTGAAAATATATGTATGGCTCCATTGTCCTATTAATGTCCACTGAGTCTGGTCGGCTATTTATACAGCTCAGACCATGTTTCCTTTCCATCGGAGCACATTGAAAGTACAGTCTACTTTGGCAGTTTAATAGCTTGACTTCACTTTTCTGTTTGACCTACAAAATGTTATTTTAACAAACACGAAAATTGTTAAATAAGAGGAGACTGGTCATCGAGAGAGAAAGTATTTTTCATGCACATGGATTTGTAAAATTTTATTGTAAACCGTCATATTCACATGGTGGGAAAAACACACCTCCAATGCACAAAATCAAAAGCCAGGCTGCAGTTTGCATCAATAACAGACGCGTTGCTTCTTACATATAAAGTAAGTGCGTTTGAGTGGCCTGCTTACAGTCAAAATAATTCTACTATTAAAATGTCTGAGACATAATAGAAAGGAGAGTCAGCGAACAGTGACCACAGACAAGTCTTTTATACAGCAAACATATGATTAAAGTCCACATGCAAATCTGCAACAATTACTTTTATCAATTTTCTAATATTTAGAATTATTCTTTGAGATTCATATAGGTTTGTTGTCATGTTGCTGGTGCTTATGGATTTCCCCTTCACCCTATAAGAATCAACTCTACATCTTGTCCAAAGTATTGTACAGTGACTCATGCTCCTCAGGAGCTGGGAAAAAAAGTGGCAGCTCGCTTGTTTAGATGCCATACTGACGTTGCGGTTTCACAAACGTAGACTGAATGACAGACTTGTGCCATTAGACTTGACAGCTGTTGACTTCAACTCAGCGATGTGTTTGTCTGTGTTTGTCTGTCATTTACCACTGTTTATGCTTGGAACGTGATCAAGCTTCATGTTTGCACGCTGGGTCGTTGACCTGCTGGTGCCCATTTTTTGTCTGCTGATTCATATTTTTTTAATATTCGAATGTTAAGCATTCAAATCTGCAGTAATTCTGACTTTTCATTTCACACATTTTACAAGCAAGATGTGACATCCTCCCCCAGTGCAGTTAAAGTCCTGGGCTCTGATGATTTCCAGAAACTTCCTGTCTCCTCACTCCGTCGCAGTAACACGTGTCTCCTCTGTCCGCCAAAATTTGAAAGCAGAAGCATCTCTGTCTTCTGGTTCCTGCAACTCTTGGTACAACATGTGACCTGAAGTTGGTGTGGTCTTGTGAGGATATGGAATGTGTTCTATGCATTTTTGATGTTGATAGAGACTACGACTCTGCAGAGAATCCTTTATGGAGATGACATTAGGAAGAGAAACAGGGGCAACAGTATGGTGACGCTGGCTCCTGGGAGAGAATTCAGCCAAGCTAGTACAGGGGCGTCCTCCACTTTCGTCGGAGTTCAGTTCCTACAGTGCGACATAACTTCATTTTCACTGTAAGTCAGAACTTATAGCCTGTACATAAGTATCTGTCATTCACCTCGGCTACATGGTAGAATCATAATCTAGAACATGAAAACATCAGAAAAGTCGGACTTACACCTGGGAGCTATAATGAACGACAGAAAGTTTACAAAAAATAACACAAACTAAAGAAAGCGAATGTAGCACTATACACGTATAGCACAGTGTGACGATGTATTTGTCTGCTCTATTCACCAACTATTTTCCATGCAAAATTTCTTTTAATGCCAGACTTTCTTAATGCATATATGGAAGACAGCGAAGTAACCACAAAACACCATATGTCAAGGACATCATAAACCAAGGACCCCCGTAGTAGGGTTAGGGTAAAGGTTAAAAAGTGACTCAAACTCTAGCTCTATAACTGAGTTAGTGAACCCAAAGGCTGAATGATCTGAGGCAATAGCTCTAAAATCTGGTCAGAAATCTTTGAGACTCATTTTGTCTCGTAACATTTACCCATGTTTAATGAGCAGTTTTCAAGAAATCTCCTGCTGGCCTCTGCTGGACTCCAGTCCCTGCAGTGTCTGACCACTGTTAGGGAGACCTGTGCCAGTGCTTCCTGTGTGGGTTGTTTAATTTAGAGCAGATGGTGTGTAGACGGGAATAGGCTTAAGAACTTGGACATCCTTGTCACAAATTTCATGCATTTACCTTTCCATGCTGTTCACTTGCCCTTTCCATGAACCACTCAACGCTGACCTTAGTAAACAAAGACTCCTGGGTAAAAATGTTGAACAATATTACAGGTCGGTTTGGTCCAGCATTTAAGCAAATATACACACAAATATGTATATATACAGTGTGTGTGTATATATATATATATATATATATATATATATATATATATATATATATATATATATTCCTTTTTTTTCTGGATCTGTACAGTAGACTGTACAGACTTCAAAGCCCACAGCTACACCCTGTGGTTGGTTTATAAACCAGACCCACACAAACACACACACAGCTTGGCACATTGTAAATTTTTATATGCAGTACCACTTTATATTGTGAAACAGGGGCAGACTTTTTTTTAACTGCTGTACTCAGAAACCCAAATTCTCCATCAGTCTTCAGTATCATCCTGCCCATCCATTCATCCACTGTGTCTTCCCCTTCTTATACTAACCTACCAAAATACTCACAGACACTCCACTTCCTGTCCTGCTAGTTTTCATTCCAAGTCACATGTTGGTTTTCAACAGGCCTTTTAGAGCCATATTCCAAATTTTAGGAATTTCCTGTATTCTGATCCTATCAGAACAGGGACATTCTTCCAAGCATTGCACACAGACAAACACACGCACACACTCATACACATGCACACACACTCAAAAAAGCAGTCTATTCATTGGGTTTCCATTTGTCCGCACACGGCAAGTTTGCATATGTACACAAATAAAGGGAGAGGATAAAAAGAGAAAGGATGCTTCCTATCCATTACTGTCAGTATTTTCCACCAGCAGATTTTTGCCGTTCTCAGATGCATTGTAAAATAAAGTGTTTTGTCATTGCAAAAAAATATGAAAAAAATATATATATTTGTCACAAAACGTAAAAAGTTAATATTCCTCTTGTTGGCATGTTCTTCCAACAAACAGAGGTGAGGAGACGCTTGGCATTTAAGTGATAGCAAGTGGAGCACAGTTTACATTATAAGTAGAATTATGGATATATTTTTATATTATATTTAATATGAAAGCATACAATTTGAGTAAACTCATTTGCCAGTGGCTCTGGTTCAGTGCAGGTGTTTGATGTCAGGAACCTTATGAGTCTGTCTGTCTGTTCAGTGCAGAAATATAGCTGGATTTATTAGTCAGTCTATTGGTATTAATAACATTATCATGTTATAAAAATGAATTAACAAATGAATCCATGTGCAAACAAAAATATCATGCACTAGTCTTCTGTGTTCCTACTTCCTGCAGGAGTGACAGGATCAGAACACTGGGCACAGACCTCGAAGGTGAAGCTAAGCTGTCTTTACTGTAAGTCATGTTGTTGTCGGGCCTTGATCAGATAGAGAGAATCAGTCTGTGTAGACTCAGTTCTCATCTCAGACATCATCTCTGACGAACATGTTGTAAAACAGCTTTTCATCAAGCAGCATTTAAGTAAATGTCTGCTTTAATATCACATCAATCGTCAGGAAAAAAGGACAACGTTTTTAGGCCACTGAGACTAATTTAGGAAATATCGAAAAAACCTCATCTGAGTGTAAAAGTTAACATACCCTGATGACATTACATGAATGTGAATTCTTTGCCCTTGTGAGTCAGAGAGATAAGTGGCTGAGGATGTTTAGACTGACAGGCAGATATCCAGGGATTACTGTAATCAGATTTGCCTGCTCAAGTCTGATTTGCTATTTTGTTCCAAAGCCAAATCCAAAACAAAAGTGTTTTCTGTCACTTTGGGCCAAATGAGTCATTATTGCAGATAATGGGACTTGATTTTCATGTAGAGAGAAAGTTCCTCTTCCATTTTCACTCTTGTTCTTTCAGTCTGAGTTATTCTTAGGTCTTGTCTTAACTAGGCTTTAAACGTCACTCTGAGTCTAGTGTCTAATAAGAGCTTAAATGTGTTCCTTTTAACACGTGCCTAGCTTTTTGTGTCTCAGTGGAATGGATCTACGTAAGACTGAAGGTGAAAATATAATATATATATTTGTCAACCAGTGTGAGTAATTAAACTTTAATGTGAAAAAACTGTTTTCTGCCGGTACACTCAGACATGGACATCCCCTGGAGGGCAGGGAGAGGAGCCTAGATACCTGCTGCCTTACCTCACTATAAATGAAAATGCTATACACCTTCATGAATACTTAGTATTTGTTGTTAAGTTTTTGAGTGTCAATTGTTTTTTGTGATACATTGATTGAAAACGATAATAGTGATTCAGAAACATAAACGGATGTGAATGGATGCAATTTGTAGAAATGGTATAGAATGATAATTGTACAAAAACAGTTGTGGTTTGAACAAAACAAATGAGCTCATTAATGTCAAACCGTGAATAAAAATATCAATATAATTAGACATTCTCTTTACATATATGAACATTTTATTATTATTATTATCATCACCAAATTATTCGATTTTTTAAAAAAGTGTGTATCAAACTAGTAGCTCTTTGTTTGACTCAGTATTCTCGCAGTACTTCTCCATCTGGACCATGACCATGGTGAGCCCTGGTCACTGATGTAAAGACTCATGTATGTTTTGAAAACACCTTGACTCCTGCCCTCTAGTTGGCCACATTTGCACCTACTTAACAACTCTGCATCTTTCATTTAACTGTCCATATGCCCTGATAAACCATGCCAACAAAATAACGCCTTATCTGGCAACAATGAGTGCAGCCTGCTTCTACGTCTCACGGTCCTGTCGTCGCAGATTGGTTTCCACCGGGATCTGTTTTGTGGAAGTAGAGGATGAGGAAAGATTAGATGTTACCAGCTTTGCCCGCTGGTTCTGCAGCTCTGGTTCAGGACACTGCCTCTAATCAGACCTGGCAATGGCCTCCCTGGAGGCAGCTGGCATTGAAGGATCTGTCTGCGGCTCCCTGAGCTTTGACTCACTCCTCGACTCTCACTCGTTTCTTGTTGCTCTCCTTCCTTTTTTTTTCCTTTTTTTAGTGCTCTTTGGTCTGTTACAAGCACAAAACCCTCTGTGCAAATACAAAAATGGAGATTATTCTTTCCCCCGCAGCTGTTTTCAGTGCCTTGTGCGCTTGTCTTTAAACTTAAGCAGCCTCCCACGTTGACAGGCTGATTATGGTTAATGTCTCTTTCGACCCAGCTGAAACATGACAAGCTAATGATGGGACTGAGGACCAAGATGTGATGTGGGATGGAAGCAGCAGCGTTGGCTTCCTTTCTTCTCTGTCTTTCTCTAATTTTTGAAGTGGTTTAGGAACAGTCTGATGTCATGCCTCATGATTCAGCCCCTCTACATCCTTGGCGGTTTATCTGAGGTCTGGCGATCATGTTAGGGAGTGTCTCCCCAACATCAGGCTGGCCATTTTGGTCACACTGTACACACGATTTCTTTCTTAAAGATTGGGTTTTATTTCAAACTAACATTAAAATGCACATTTTACTGAACACAGACTGGGCATGTCCACAGCCCACCTTAGATCCAATTGTGCCATTGGATTGGTTCAATTCAAATTTGAACTTCTACTTTTATGGCCTCCCAATATGATTGTAAATGTACAGTTTCAGCTACATTCCATGAAAAGATTTTTTGTAAACTTGTAAACAATATTATTACAAACAATTATATTAGGCCGAGGAAAGTCCAAGCCTGCTATTTGTAATACAAATGACAGGAAGGTTAACATTTGGGAAAACAGACATAACATTCCCTGAGCTGTAAGTCTCATGCCACATTAGCAGCCTGCTGGAGGCTAACTCCATAGCAGCAATTAGTTTTACCGCTAATGTTTAGACAAGTTTTATGTCCATGATGACTTGGACACTGCTCTGTGGACAGACAGATTATGTACAACTGTTGCTGTCAGAATGTTGGATGCACAGCTACTTATTTTCATTTAATACTTCATTCTAGTCACCAAGCACTTCTGAAAGTTTCTTTTAACTTAAGCTGGATCCTGTGAAAGAGCAGTTTGTGGAAAATATTTCAATATTGGAAAGTCACAAAATATCAGAAATCTGAAAAAAAGATTGTAAGCACTGCATCTCTAGTGCAATGATCTGTTGTTTTCTAAATAATGCTATAGTAAACAAATGTTAGGACTATGTAATGTAACTTTATGAACCCCCTCCTCCTGTGACACTGAGTCACAGCAGAAACAGACAGAAAGAAGGAAAACAGCCAGAAATAGGAAACCTGGTGGTGTTTCAAATATAATTTAAAGCAATATTACCTATATATCAATACATTGATAAAGGCTCATTCTCACAGTGCTTAAAATATATATTTTTTAAACTTTTCTTCAGTATTGCCCAGCCTTCCCCTTCACTCTC
>NC_024320.1:11180749-11206295 GCF_000523025.1 Cynoglossus semilaevis
TCCAGGATGACGTCAGTGTTTCTGTAGTTTTCTCTCATCTTTTCTACTAGCATTAAACACTTCCCTCCTTGACCCAAAACAAAAACTTGTTTTTGTGTTTTCTTGTAGACAAGCCTACAAGACAGCTCCCACCCCCCAAAAAAACTTAATCCAAATACCAAGAGCAGCCTTTAAAAGCTTAAACCTAAATGTCTCCACATAATGTTACTGTTGTAATGTAGCTTCCATAGTGTAGCGGTTAGCATGCCTTCCTTGGCAGCTGAGAGCAGAGAGTCCTGGGTTTGATTTTTCAAATTTTCAAATTGGGATCAATATAGTACAATATATATATTTAAGAATGATCATGCAACAATTTAAAAAATATTACGTGCATTTTCTAAGATATTTATTTATCTGCCTTACACCTGACTAATATTTACTCATGAATATAAATGGTTTCTGTAGCTAATATTTCATTTATTCATGTCACCTCTCGTGGTACTGTGACAGACAGCTGTGAGCTAGTACAAGTAAGTGTGTTTATCAGGGAATTAGGATTTTAATGCAACTGTTTTTTTCTTCTTGTCTAGTTTTATTCCTCTCCTCACCCCAACATCCTCCCTCTTTCTCCATTGTTTCACTACTACTGCTGCACTGGCCTGTGCCTTCAAATGAGCACCGGGGCAGAGTAATTATTCAGCAGGGGTTGAGTTGTGCTCCTCATTTCTGTAGACATTAGACAAGTCTTTTTGTGGAAAACATTTTAGAGATAAAATAAGTAAACACACAGCAAAGGAATAAGATAAGCTTCTGGAAATTTCCTAGATCCACTTTCATCTCAGAAATCTATTCCCAGGGGAGTTGGATCAGTATCACATCCACTCCAACACGAATGAATTATAAATAATCACATGCACACGCACACACACAGTGAACACACACACATACATGCTCACAAACTGCAGCAGTTTGCAAGTTTAGCCAAAAAAGTCTACTATTTAACCATATGAGTCGTTTAATATTTTGTTGTTTTTTCTGTCTCTGCAGGAACCAACGCCAAAACCAGCTCCATCATCACCAACTCCCACATCCTTAGAAACTCATCTTCCTCACCACAACAGGTCAGATGTTATATTCTCTTAACCTTTGAACCTCCACCTGTATTACAACTATTAAAGAAGTTATGTGTTTAATTACTTTGATGTTTTATGTTTCCCCTTTTAGTATGTGTACCAGTAGTACACATACATACCTCACTGAGCTGTAAAACATGTAGGAATGTTGTTTATTGTAAATGTCTAGCTTAATAGGAACTGCAGAGATGCGTTTTACTGAGCCAGGTAAAATCTTAGCTCTAATCTTGTTGATTTTTCTAATATCCCAGAGATCTACTGAAGCAGTCGTCGGATACGACAAATGTAATAAATCTGGGGTCCTTTCATTGTTTAGCTGACCTTTAGCCCCTGTGGCGTACCTTGTCTAGACATGGTGGATTATTGGAGCAGTGAGACAGCACAGTTCACCCACAGCATACAGTCGCTCTATGTCTGTGTCTCTATGTCTGTTTACAAAGATGTCTATAAAACGTTAAACCGTGGTCACTGGAAAACAAAAAAAAATGACAGAATTTAAAATAGTGGCGGTTATGCTCATATTTGGAGCTTGAGGTTGTGATGGCATGCGGCCGATGGCAGTTAGGGATTCCTAACCGACAGATCGTTGGTGGTTTCTCTGTAGGAGGGACAACCAAGAGTAGGGAGACTGCAAAACACACATAGCTTTGTCCGTCAGCTGTCAGTCAACAGTGTGCTGATGGCTTTGCAGAAGTTGTTGGGGAGACGATGGATGGGTTTTGTTGTATGGTAAGGTGCTGCTGAAGTGATGAAATACCATATTGGACTGATTGTAGATGCATTATCAGTTTTTCTACTCTCAGATTCCTGACTCCCTGTGTTGTCCCCACTATTTGTCCTCCCTATTATTGATCAATCATAGAGGAAACTTAGGGCCAAATGATAAATCAATATGAAATATCTAACCAATCATAATGGATTTTTTAATTGTTATATAATAGGTTGGTCATGGTGGCGGTGCAATCAGACCAGCGACCCGGTGCTCTTCAAAGTTTTGCGTACTTTTCTTTGTTTTTGTTTTTTAACCACTCAAACCATGGTTCCATCAAAGTGCCACAGGCAGAGGCAACACAGGAGGCAGAACATTTTTAATTGTGTTTTTATATTCTTTAGTAGAAGTAAAAATAAAAGTAGAATTATCAGTTAACTAAATCAGCTCATCGCCCACTTTATACCCTGTATTCTAATAGATTTGATTCCTTTTCTAGTCCTTTCTAAGTCAAAAGCCATGACCCAAAAGTGAGTCCCTGTGCCAAATTGAGTGCCTCTCAAAAGTGTGTGGGTGGAAAAAGTGCCGCGGGAAATGTCATGTGGCAGAATGTGTGCCGTTGCCATTCAGGGCAGTTACTGTCATGACAACAGGGTCCATCATGTCAGGAGCAGTGTGGAGTCAAGCTTGTATTACTGGGACCAAAATGAAAGTACAACACAGGCTACGATATTGGTTTTTACTCTTCTGAGGTTAAACACTGAGCCAAAGCCGCAGTGTGTTGTTTGCATTTACTGCTTGCATAAGTACAAAATAATCCAAAAATGAAGTGCCAGAGTAAACCTTACTTCTACCCTTACATTGGATGACATCATTGCAAGGTAATGCATATTTTGTGAATAAACATAAGTGGTTAAAATACGAGTATGTATAAACATCGATCCCAGGGCAAACATGTTTGTCAAATCCACAGCGGTGGCCCCCACTCACCCGTTCTCTCCCTTCCTCTGGACATGTCTCCCCTTCATGGTTACTGGGTAGCTTCAGGGAAGCTGGACTTGAACTTTTCTGAGAACCAACTTTGGATTAAACACAAAGGAGGACATGGACCAGGAGTCAAAACTTCTGCCGGTCGTTCTTCTTGAGGTCACAAATGCGACCTAATGTCGTTAGTCATCCTGTCTTTGTCCACTTTGACTTTGTCCCTCCTACAGTACATGTCTAACAAAGTGCCCTAAGTTTAAGTTTGTAGTTTTGTCGGTTTTGTTCGTTGTTGCAAAAACCAGTGGGAGAGTCGAACATTATTCAGAAGTCAGCGTCGTTTCTGATTCTCATTTGTCTGCAAAGACGGTTGCAATGTAGGCGTTGCAGAATTGCACAGATACAGGAGGGTATTGTTGCAAAACTCACTTCACCTTCTGTCTTATTCGTTCTCATACATTCAAATGAACAGTACAAACTAAAGCAAAAAAAAGATCCCACAGTAGAGGTCAGGCTACCTTTGACATTGAGAGAAAACTGCTGGCTATTCTTTGGCATAACGCATGGGTGTCAAACATACGGCACGCGGGCCAAAACTGGCCTGCAGGAGGGTTCAATCTGGCCCACTTGATGAATTTTGAAAGTGAAAGAATGCACAAACAGCTCATGTTCGTGATGTTTTGTCAAATTTTATTTCATTAAATATGAAGTTTTTGTAATAACCTTGTACTTATTTGCATGAAAACAAAGGAGAAAAACATGGACTTATTGTTATTTGTAGGTAATTATGCTATGATTGTACTTGTTTGGCCCTCTTGACATCTAATCAGGCTGAATGAGGCCCCTGAACCCAAAATGAGTTTGACCCCCTGGGATAGGGACTGGTTGGCAAAGCAGTGACACATATGAGGTGAACCATGGGGCAGATACAGTGTATTAGAACAGAATAAAAAGACAATGAAGTGGGTGTGACGGCATGGTGTACCTCCTGAAAAAAGAATCTCAATTAGAACAAAAAGATTTCACACTTTCTAACGGCACTGTCAACTTGTATTTTCTATATTCAAATCTTTAGTTTCAAAGTTTGTGATGGAGCCAACTCAGTATGAGATTCAGGTTATTAATAGCTTGACATAAACAGACAGTAAAAAAAATTTGGATAGAATTAGTCCATATGGAGACTGTGGTTACAAAGTTTTGAACATATACTCAGCCACAACAGGCACTGGTGCTTTGGCAGCAACAAAGTTGCATCTTCTAAATAGTTGATGTTTTCTCTGCCATGTGAATGTTTGACAGAAGCTGAGACTGGTGAATAAAAAAATATAACTCTGGTGAATAACTCTCCCCCTTTTATGTGGTGGATGGACAGAGGTGTGTTTGTGTGTGCGTGCACTGTCCTCAGGGTGTGCATGTTTGTTTTTGTCTGTGGGGAGTGGGCGGCTGTCTGTCTGAATTATAGATGAGGGACCTGGGGGGTGGGGGAGGAGGGGTGGTGGTGGTTTGGTTTAAGGAGGAACAGGGGGACAATGAAAATGACAAGTTATAAGAGAACTGCTGCAACATTTGGACACATGTTAACTCCACAGATCAACTGCTTTTACAGATCAAGAACTTAAACATCACATCCATGTACAAAGTTAAAGAAACATAACCAGACAACCAGGCTATTTGTGGCATTTTATACCAGAGCATACAAAATTACAATTTCTGAACTAGACTATAGTCACAACAAGTATATAACATTTAAGGTAGAAAGGAATAAGGTAAAAAAAGTTAAAAGATTGAGTTAAATCTGTGACTGAGATCGGGTTCTGACTTGAGTCTGGTTTTCCTCGTCACCACCTTGTTTCCTCTCTTTTTCCAAATACTTGCCTTATTTGTCTAACCCTACATGGAGGTTAAATTAATTGGTTTGGAGATAAGATATTTGGACATGTTTTAGATACTTAATGGTGATAAATAAGGAGTGGGGAGTCCTTCAAAACATTGGCTTACAGTGTAGATTTTAACCCTGCAAATGTCCTCTCTTCTTGTTAAGGCTGAACAGCTGTGCCATGTCAGTCCGTAAGACATTTTATTGCTCTAGGATTATAATGTTGTATTTGTTGTTTTAACTTCTTTTCACTTTTCTATCTACATTTAGCAACTCCCTCTGTGTAAAAGTAGACACAATATGATATTATTGAAAATAGCCATGCCAAAGTAAACATTTTAAGAAAAAAGTAATAGTTGATGTGTCCATACCGTGGGTTTTATGAGTGAATATAAGACAATAAGTATCTTATAAATATATAATGAGATCAGGCAAGGTGTTTAAAGATGGTGGACATCTTTAACGGTGCTATAAATACACTCCCGACACGTTGTAAACTGTAGTTAATTTTTAAGGACGTCTTGAAGAGCTTGTCCTTCCTGCTATGTCAATTCTATTTCCCTCTTCCTTTTTTTTACAGGCCTCTGCTATAAATCACTCTTTTTCCTGTTTGGAGAATCTGAGTCCATCTCCCTCTTTCAACTCCCCCCCCCCCCCCCCCCGTTTCTTTCACACTGGTTTAATGTTAACAGGATGCTCTGTGTTCGAACTCCTCACGGTCCCAGAAGCAGAGCAAATCTGCACATTTGTCTTTCTTCATGCTTGCCTTTGAGCCTCATCTCATCTACTGACTCAGCCCCAGTGGACTAATCCAGGAATTTAACAAATCTTAAAAACAGCTCCTCGGTGGAGTCTGTCCATTTGGAACAAATGGAACGTGTTCACTTCTAATCCTTTGTTTATGGAAAATATCACTGTTGTAGATCATTATCGTTCTTTTTTTCCTCTCTTGTTCTCACACAATACCTGGGAGTTTTCTTAGCTTTTTATTAAAAGATAGAAAATTATGTTCGGGACACTCGTTGTGTTCTTCAGTGTTGTCACCCTACAAAGGCTGACTGTGACAGACTACCGACTATTGTGACGGTGAACTTTTGGTTCATTTCCACTCTTGTTTTTTCCAACTGGCTGTTTGTCGATTATCAGTGATTAAACCTTCCCTGGTTTTGACAGAGAGGCAGAACAGTGACGTTGAGGTTAGCACAATGGTGTGACGGTTAGTGTTGTTGCCTGACAGCAAGAATGTCACTGGCCTGTGCTCTGACTCAGTGTCCGCTGTCACACAGTCTTCTAGTCTGTCATCAAACAACAACTCAGAAATTTGTTTTAAAAGGGTTGAAAAGGTCTGTAGGTCTATCAATCTATAGGTAATAATATTTCAGTGAGGTATTTAAAGCCTACTGTATATGTTGGCTGATGTGTTGCTCCAGCTGATGCTCAGCAGGATTGAAACGTTAAGTTTAAGTTTCTTTGACTTACCCTCACATGTTGCCCTTCTGTCATCTGCCCTGCAGGTCTGTGCTGACACTCAACGCTCACCTGTTTTATCGACCTTTGAAGACAAGTCCTCAATTCAGGTAAGGCCCTGAAGAGAATCCAGACGTGGATTAAAAGAACCTACTCCATGTGGTGCCCTATAAAGAGCAGGAATTCCTGTCGCACTTGTAGAACTTAAAGCAAAACATTGAAACCTGCCCTGTAGCCAGATGGACAGTCCACTTCAACTCACAGCCTCTCGTGACATTTCCCACTCACTTTCACCGTGACTAATTGAGACTTGGGAGTCAGATGCTGAAGCCAGAGGATTAGCCTCACTCTTTGTGAATGTCTGTGAGAAGATGGGAGGGGTTTCCAACACGACCGCCAACATGTGGAGAGGGATTAGAGCCAACAGTTGGGGGTACGATTTCACATGAGATATTTCTGCCGTCGTTTGGTCACAAACTACTACTCTACTCCAACTCCAACTCCAACTACTCCAACGACTAAATGTAGATTTTCGTGGGTAAAAGTTTTTTTCTTGTGGGTGCCTAAATTTAGTCTGTGTTAACAATGTGTTTCCTGAGTGCCTGTGAGTTATGGGGCTGTGGATACATTTGAAGGGTCTGGCAGTTTAAGGGTGTGATGTGGTTCAAATTGTGGGTGTTTACTCACGTCTGCCGCCTGTCTGTGTGTTGGTGTGGATGGCCGTGGGCTGGGGTGGATCTCTGCTATGAACGAATGTGAAGAGTATGGGTTGGCTGGGATGATGAGTCCTGTGGAGGGAGCCGAGAAAAAGACTGTATAGAAGTGTCACTGCTTTTAATCACTGTTGCAGCAACATTTTTAACATGGTGATGCCAACTGCAGTAACTCAGCAGTTGTTAAATCACACGCAGCCAGAAATGACCAATGACCTTAACAGCACAACAAACAACCAGCCATCACTTTATTGATCATTTAAATGGCTTTGCCCCTTTTTTCTATCAGACCCACCCCAGGGGGGCAGAACCAGCAGGATCTAATGACCTATTTCTGTGGCTCTGCAGCCAGCATCGTCCATCCTCCTGACCACCACCAGCCCAGCCCTCGCTTTTATCTCTCACATAATTGTGTCACCATGGGAACAATGACATCATATCTGGGGCAGGGCTGATGTGTGCCAGGAGACATCTACCAGTGCAGTGTTATTGGAGGAAAAGACGAAGGAAAATGATGCAGCAGTTATTTTTGTTTGACATTAATTCAACCTTGAAATAACTGTAAAGAATAAAGAGGATTGGTTAATATCATTCAGAGTGAAAAGATCATTATTATATGTTTAAAAAAAACCTCTGACTTCTTTTTTAATTACTGTACAAAGACTGAATGATGAGGCCAGTTTTACTATTTATAATTAGTCTTTAATGTACACATTTTAATTAATACAACATTTATGTACATGTAATGTTTACTTTTGTATTTAAATGCAGTATTAAAAAATATTTTACTAAATTAAAAAAAAACAGATACCAAAATACTCCAAATATACAACTGTGTAAACTCTATGCTGATCAACAGAGGGCAGTCTTTCAAGATTTATTTCAGTCAAGTTAGAGTTATTCCAGTGGTTTCTCAGTCAGTCAGGGCTTTTTGTCAGTCCAGTTCATCTTTTAAACTGTGTGTACAGTGAAATACCTTCTCTCTCTTTGTGCACAATCATCATGTACTGTTTAAGCATAAATGCCTGCATCTGCGCAGCAGGTTTTATTGCGATCATTTCGCTGGTGTTCGTTCACACTTGACTGGCAGCTCCCACACATCCTGCTGAGTCAACAAAACATAATCTGCTTTTCTGTGAAGGAGGACAGGGAGAGGGAGAAGAGGAGGAATCCACTGGATTCTGTGTTAATTACAGGTCACAGCACTCCTGCTGTCTTACTGTAAACTCCAGGCTTCTGTTCAGTCTAAAACATAATCCATCTGCCAACCCTTTTTTTACAACTTTTGGAGAGTAAAAAATATGGTAACACAGAATTTACAAGGTTTAATTTACCAGTAAATCTGAAGGACTCGGGGTTTTTTATTGCTGTTCTGTTATTGATGTTCTTCTTTGCTGGAGTAGAACAGCAGTTTGATGTAAAAACATCAAAATAAGTAGCCTGACATTGATTTGCTGTACTGAAGAAAAACAGATACCTTCTTTAATTTGACATGTCCAGACAGAGCGTGTTTTACTGGAAAATGTTTTCTGGTAAATTGAATTTCCAAATACTGTGATGATGATATCTAACATACAGTACATTTGGAGTGAACCAGGAAGCTGGATATTTAGGAGAGAGCAGAAACAATCTTATTATCTTTATCTCTAAAATAAAAACACATGATTAAATATTCAATAATGTTCAGGTGATCAAAACAGCATCATGTTTTGTGATAAGGATATATTTTATCATATGTTGAGTTGGTGAATGAATCCCCATATGTAAATACACTCCGCTGCTCACACACACAGGATTAAGGCTGAGAGAGACCCTGTCCTCCCTCCTAAATCGATGGGGACATTCCGATGTGAGTGGCAATCCACAGAGGCATGATGGCTGACCCAGATTGGGAAGGGACTGGTGTAAGGGGCGGGGGATGTTTGCTGCACACTGGGAGAAACGGGAGGGCAGATTAATAATGAGAAGGGCCTGACAGAAGAAAAAAGGTGCCCCAGGCCACAGCTTGGAGCACTAAACCTGGACATGTCTGATTGCCCATGTTAATCCTGTAACGTAGGGTATCTTCTGATACTGACATCAGTCTAATACCTACTCATGTATATGTTTTCTATATTGTATAGATCTACGTGCTTATGTTGACTTGACTAGAAAAAAAAAGGAACGGTAGATCATAACTTAAATCTACTTAACATTATTTTAACTGCATTTTTATTGGAGATTGTGTGCAATGCAACACAGCACGTTAGATGCCATCAATTTGTGGTGTTTCTTGTTGCTTCCTAGTCAGTCACATTGTATAATTCCGTTATAAAGACTGACCTGGCTGTCATGTCTGCAGCAACATCATCTATATTTGTAGTGCTGCATGCAGTAAAACAGAGAAGTCAATGTGCACGTAACCTAAGCTCTAAACAAGGCACATAGAGGAAAACTAAAGTAACATCCATGACACCTACACTGCCATGGAGAAAAGCTGGCTGTAGCTCCCCACTTACAGCTGTGTCTGTCACTGTTTATGTTGATGCACGTGTTCCAGTTCACATCCTGAGCCAATTAGGTCAGCTACCTGAGGTTCTAAAGTAACCAACCAAAGGCAGAGTGAAGCCAGTGACGTCTTAGGTAATGCTGGATAGCAGCACCTGCCCACAGCTCTCTCTCTCTCTCTCTCTCTCGCTCTCTCTCTCTCTCTCTCTCTCTATATATATATATATATTTATTTATTTATATATATACATATATAGGAGCCTGATGATATCCTATTATATATACGTATATGCAGTGTTTGTGATCTATAATACCAGGAGCCGGCCTAAATAGAGCTGGGTCTGCATATCAGTGTTGTGCCTGTTTACGTTACTCTACAGATAAGTCCTTGTCTACAACTGGATTTTCTCTCTCAAAAAAATAATATTTAGCTTAACTTTCTCAAACAGCCACAAGTTAAATTGCGGGCTGACCCTGCACTGACCCTCTCTTGAGAGTGTGGGAAAAAATGCAGACTGCAGTGCAGAATGAGACTTTTTAAGCCTTAATGCCTCATAGGCATTGTTTTGTCTAGGAACATGTCCATTTATCCCACTTTCTCTGAACACAATAGGAGTGATGAAAAGCTAAAAGGAAGCGATGAAAGAGTGCAATGTTGGATCTCATTTACTGCACGGGGATGAAAGGGCGGGGCTAGGTAGACAGCAAAGTCGTTTGTGTGTGTGGCGTGAGACATCAGAAAAATGTACTGTATTAGTGTGAAAGTTCCAGAATAGGTTTGATGGATGATTTGTAGCTTTTTGTCACCAAATCAGTGATCCTCCTGTGGTTTTCCCTGCAGCTTTAGGACTCTTTGTTCTTGTCACGTCAGCAGGCGAAACCATGGATAATTTTCCCCCAATTCTGAACCAGCTGGAGGACAATCCAGCTTTGGACCATGTTCCTCCTTTGATAGCGCTGGAAAAAAAGACTTGTGAGATTTACAGTGCGAGGAATGTTGGCTCTTTGTCCTTTAGTCGACTGCAGTAAACATTAGCCAACATCAGTGTGAGACAGTCGCCAGGCAGAGCTGCAGGAAAATGGAAGGAGGGGAGAGAGACCTGAGTGGTGGAGTGGGAGAGGAAGGGTGGGGATGTCTCACCCACAGCAAGTGCACTCTATTCTCTCATTGGTTTATATTTAAATTAAATTAGTGAAATGGAATGATAAAGGAGAAAATACGCTCAGCAGAAGAAAAAAGAGATAAAGAGCTGATGTGGAAACGTGTAAATGATGCATTTAAGTCATTTCCAGAGAGATGTGGAGGTTTTTAAGAATGCATTTTATTTTAAATATATATAATTTATATTTTTAAGTAAGATTATAACCAGTTTATCAAATTTTGAGTATTTTGTGTATTTTGAGGCCCTTTACCTATTTCAAAATATATTTTTTCCTTCCTGTCTTGTGATTTTTGAGGGGCTTGTATAATGAAGTGTGAATGTAAGGGCCTGCTCTGCATCAATAGCAGAATTAATGTGTCTAGGTGTGTATGTGTGTGTGTGTGTGTGTTTTGTCTGAATGAGGCTGTGCTGTCAAACTCATCTGCCAGAACCCCCAATGAAACCTGTTCTAGTTACCATGGTAACATCCTATATTACTGAAGGGAGGACATGACGTGTGTGTCCACATTCTATGTATAATTGTGTATGACATTTTAGTATTACTGCACTGCACTGTACTGTACTGTACTGTGCCGTGCCTTTGCACACTACATGATTCCACAGGTGACACAGCAGTGAAATGTGACCAGAGCTGATAGTGAAGAGTAGATACAGTGTGTCGTTAACATCACCTTCTGTCATACCACATGGACGCCGAGACAAAGAGGCTTCAACTCAGCAAGAACGGGGGAAGCTGCGTGGTTGTTTCATCCCCTCTAGTGGCTGATTTGTGAAGTTCACTACTTTATCTTTCTGCGTTTACCTGGATCTGCCTACATAGAAACCTTAACATGTTTTTTTGGTCTTGTGTTTTATTTCAAAACTCTTTTTACCTTCTAAGTTATCTAAATTAATGAGATTTAGTTATCCTAAAAACATTTGCAGTTTGCCTTGAGCTGTTATTAACTATTTTAGTTTTTTAATTAATTTTTTGTTTTCACTAAATTGTTGAAAAACTGTCAGCTGTGGTACAAACATTTTTTGTCCAACGTTTTTATTAAGGAATAACTTGAAATTTTCTAAACTTATGGTCATCTTCACTGTCTTCAACAGGTGACCCATCTCTGTCCCAGCATTCCCTGCAGGCAGGAATGGCAGACGGTCGGCAGCCAGACGAGCACTGGGCCTCTAACGGCGAGAACGGCTACTCGGGCTACAGCTCTGGCTACAAGCAGAACGGATACCATGGTGGTGCAGCTGCACATCCTGGAACAATAGGTATGCACAGGAGCTTGGCTGAGGTGTGTGTCTGCATGGTTCACTGGGTCGCAGTGTCATTTTTGGAGAGCCCATACAGTGACACACACACACACACCACCAGATGGCTGAAGAGGTGGTTGTTTTAAGTTGGTTGACAAATCCTAAAAGGCAGTGGATCGTACAAACACTTTCACATTTGAATCAGAGGTGAAAGAGAACAATATGCTCTGACATTACTGCGATATTCCATCATACCTTGCGTTCGTTGCTCAGGAAATTGGTTTACCAAATAAATATAAACATTATGTTAAATCTTAAAGTGTGACGCCCACAGAGATGAGGTTCAGGTGATTCATATTTCATTTCCTTCCTTCCATCCTTGTTTTGTCTCTCCCCGTGTCTCTCTCCTTCTCTCTCTGCTTTTCACAGTGGATGACTCAGCCAATCTGCCTCCCTCCCCTCCCCCCTCTCCCTCCGCTGGCCAGATTGGGCCTGTGGCACAAGGTACACAAACACACACACAGACTCATATATACTTGTAACCTCACCAGAGCCTTCCAGCATGAAAGTGTGTATGGAATCAAAAGTATCAGGAAAAAAGATTTTCATTAGGAATACTGCAGCCTCTTCCTCCTCTTTTTTCCTTTTAAAGACAAAAATGTTCACTATACAGTACATTCTTCTCACACATAGCATACTTCCCCTTTCTCTCACCTGACAAGCCACTGGAGCCCCTCATTCCAACATTTGTTTTCCTCATTTACCTCAACTCACCTTCTTTGTTAGCACTTTGTGTTCTTTTTAGCCCTCACAACTGTCTTTTCTGTTTTCATATTGTATGTAGTAACCGGCAATCTACAAAGTTAGTTCATTACATTATAATGTTGAATTTACTTTTTTTAAATAATCCTATTTAGAGTAAAATGAAGGATGGACTCCTTAGCAAAACACAGTAAAAACCAAAACTGTTTTTTGCACCCATTTTTGAGTGACATACCTCTGTACATTTCCAACATATATTATTGATATTTGGGAGTTATTTTGGCATCAACCAGTAAGATTGGTCACTTGATGCTTAATTATAATCTTTTTTTTTAGGCCTTCCTTTTCTTATTTGCTTAATTTTATTATTTATTTATGTAGAATATTGTATTGTTAAATTAAAATAGATGTTAAAGTAACCCTAAGTCAACCTAGGGTTAGGGTTAAGTCAACCTAGGCTTAGGGTTAAGTCAACCTAGGGTTAGGGTTAAGTCAACCCTAACCCTAACCCATTATTGATATAATGTAGCATTTTTTCACCATAATTAAATATTTCAGCAAAACCGAAAATGAGGAAACCAAGACTGAAACAAGGAAAGACAATATTCTGTCAATTATTAGTACCATTGTATTTATGTCTATGACCTCACTAAAATCAAGGCATTGCAATTGCATGAATTAATATTAATGTCATGACCTGGATATTTTCTCCGGGCGAAGAATTTCAGTGGACGAATATTCAGTTGATCCTTAAATATTTCCTACCAACTCAATGTTTTTAAATATTTATTTAGACTGTTTTTGATTGCATCCCGTCCATCTCCATCAGACATGAAAGTGTATTTCACTCCATGAGATGTTAGTATTGTTGTCATCCATGGCTCATCTGTGTGTGTGTTCTCCATGTGTTCTCCTGCTTAAAGAAAATACAATAAAGGTTGGTGATGAGGATGAGGAGGAAGAGTGCAGTAGTTACCCAGAAGGAGTGGCACATGAGCAGCCAGGAGACATGCTCCTAGAGCAGACAGATGATTTAACTGATCCCCAGGTTTTGGGCTGCCAGGAAGCCCAGACACCTGAGGTCCTTAATGGAGGGAGCCATGAAAGTGATCACAGCCTGACACAAAAAGGTGTGTGGTTTGATATTGAGCTCTGTGTGAGTGAGGACACTTATTCAGAGTGCAACTGTTAATTATCTACTCTGCATGATCCTCCTCTGCTCTGTTATTAAGCACAAAGACTTTCCGCTTTGCTACAACCTTTTTTTTTCCGCTTTGTTGTATTTAAGTTCTCAAGCTTCTGCTTATTTTCCCAAAGTAGATGTATGTAAGGAAAAACAACTCACCACTGCGTTTTGTTTTTTGCTTTTCATGTAAAACATCACCATTGGCTTTTTTGCTGGTGTGACATAGTCAAACTGGATCAACCACATTCAGGTTGATCAGTTGTGCACTTCTGTTATTGCCAGCTACATTGCAAATGCAAATGCAAATGTCATTCTTAAAATTGTTGATAACAGTATAATATGCATAAGTAACTGTAAATAAGATCTTTGAACTTTTATGTGGGTTTTGTTGGAAAACTGTGTGTGAGGAAGTTTGTACGTAAAACCACCTACTCTGTATATGGATGTTAATTAATTTGGATGTTATTTAATTTTATTTTTTTTGTTTTTGTGCGTGAGTCACTCCTCACTGTTCAGTACATTTCACTAAAACTAAACACACTCACTCTGTTTTCCTATTGTTGATAATATTATCCCTAAATTTCACCACCATTGGACGTCCTTACCTTATAGTAAAACTGTGTAACCAAACAATTTCTTAAAATTTTCCTCATCTACATATTTGTAGGAGTTCCTGCTAGCATTTTCTCCATTCGTTGTATTACAATAGGAATTCAATGTATCTGTAAAGTCACGCAACTCATCCTTTCATTCCAGTCCTGCACGCATGTGTGATTCCCTCTGTGCTGTTGTGGCCTGCCACAAAATACACTGTGCTGTGTGTTTTGCCTGATGCAGAGCTACCATGCAGCTCAGCTCTATGTGCAGACGGCCTCGGCTTGACTGTGTTAGCTAGCTTTTGTGGATGCTACTCGCACAGCTTTTAGCTAACATGACCTCCGACACAAAAAGTTCTACGGTATCGTTCCAATCTCACAGCCCAGCTGGATGAAGACTGTTTTGGTCAGGCGTTCTGTGAGCCTGCTATGAAAGATGAAAAACCTCAGGATTCTCCACGACATGACAGGGAGGTGGATGATTTTCAAGACTCTTCTTCAAAGGGCAAAAATGACAATGGAAAACAACCTGACCAGTCTTCACAAGGGCAATCTGAATGTTCTGTGACTGAGAGCACGGAGAACACCACGGTAGTTGATAAAGATGATAGAAGTGATATTACAGTGCAGGTGACCAACAACCAAAATCCAGAAATGTATGAGCAGCTCAAGGAAACATCAGAAATAATCACAGAACCAAGTCAAGGAGTGGCTTCCTACTTTGAGACGTCAACAGAAACTGCTGAAGAAGTATCACATGAAAGTCAGAGCTACTATGAACTCAGCACAACAGCAGAAACAAAGACAACTGGGCATTCTGAAGAAGGACAGGACCAAATGAAAGTCAAAATGTCTACAGAGCAGAGAAGCCTTTCCTTGAACATTAATATTGGACCCTCAGTTGGACCACCACTAAAGGAAAAGCCCATAATCCCACCTGAGAGTTTGGTACCAATCAGTGGAAGTTTTGATGATTCTGAGGTCTATCCTTTAACACATTTTTCAGAGACTGATGAATCCAGTTGTCCTCCAGCTCTTTGCATTACTCCAACCTTCCCTGAGTCACCGGATGATCAACCTGCTAAAGTGGAATCACCTAAACTGTCTGACCAGCACAGCTGTAGTTTTGAGAACATCAGTTGCCTCTCTGAGATGTTGGACCTGGCTGGAGCTCTGCATCAGCTGCCACCGGGGAGAAGAGAAACTGACTCCATTAGACGTAAATCGGTGCCCACAAATGTATCCCTTGTTAGCAGTTCTTTGGCCAAACTCTCTTTGGGGGATCCCACTTCAAAAAAAGTGGGTAGGGGAAGTCCTTCAGAGGATTTGAGCTACTGTGCATTTAATGAATATTTAGGGCCAATGCCTTCTCCTGCAGATGTACCCAGTCCTGGAAATTCTCCAAACCAACATTTTCTTCCTATTGAGAGTGGAGTAAAGGAGAACCTTGGGGTAGCAGATGTTGAAAGTACCCCCAGTGAGATGCAAGAACATGATTACAAAGAAACAGTTTCAGAGATATGTCACAGAGCAAAAACTTCCCCAGTTAAAACGTCCCTCAAGCTTGAAAAGGCTGTAACAAGTGGAGTTAAACCTGACCGTCTAAAAATCCCAGTGACTTCTTCCAAAGACAGACTCAGCGGCTTGCCCGGGGATATAAAGATCCAACCAATCCCTGAGGTCGATATTGAAAAAGATCCATCTAGAGAGGCCTCCCCTATCCCACCAGACAACGCTTTCACTTTTACCCCAACAGAAACTGGAAGCACGGGTCTCCCTTCTCCTACTACACCTAAGTCGCTTGCTGGACCACTTTCAGAAAGCAAAGATACTATCAAGAAAGAAAGCGAACATTTCTCTGTAGAGGTCAAAGCAGGACCAGAGAAAATGTGTGAAGACCAAGGAATTCCATCTCATGGCAATCATCAAAATGACAGTGAAAAACCTGCAAGACAAGAAGAAACAGCAGTTCAAGCCACCTCTATGGCTGTTCAGGAATCGGGTAATGAGGCCAAGATCCAGTTATGGGAGGACAAGGGATCAGCAAAACCACTGACACCCTCCAAAATTATTGTTATACCACAGGCACAAGTAGAAGAAGAAGCTGAGTATGATGATGACATTGAGATTGCTGAGGAACCGCAAGAAATAATGGAGGAAACTGAGGAACCTGTTCTCCTAAAAACATGTCTGACGGAAGTTAAAAAAGAAAAAGCAAAGTTAGAAGAGGTGTTGTTGTCAGCAGATGCACAGGTGTTTAAAGACCGTGAGGAGGGTAATTGTGAGGAGATCGCAAAAGATTGTTCTCACTTGTCTCCTTGTTGCGACCACAACCTACAACAGAAAGCAGATGTAGGAGATCAAGATAAAAAAGGGTTTGAAAATGTTCCCCCTAAAGAGAGAAAAGAACTAGAAGAGGGAAAAGATGATGAAACCACCACACAAGTCTCCACCGTAGACACTGACAGTGGTTGGATAGACTCACAAGGTACTCGATTTTCTAAAATGATCAATTTTACCAAATTCTGAAACATATCTGTTTAATTCAGTTGGAGAAATAGTGCTCTTTGATTCCTCTCCACTGCAGACGAGGACATAAGTATTGTGACTGAAAAAATCGAGGCCCTTCCTCACACCCAGAGCTCTACCACTGCGCCTGTGGTGGTGGACAGACCCACTAAACGGGCACCTGGCAGAGGAAGGAGCCGACCTGGTGCCACTGAGAGCAAAGTGTCCCGCAGAGGACCAAGAGAGGAGATGAAGAAGAAAAAAGGTCTCAATATGTGAAGTTATGTTTAGCTCAGAACTGCATTGAGCAGGTTTACTGTCATACCTTTATGTCAAGGAGAGATTGGGTGATTTTTTAACTTTATTGTACGAGAGCATAAACTGTTTTTGTTACATTTAATTAAATGTATAACTGTCACCTCAGTAACATTTACAGTTACTGAGCAGTGTCTCATAAGGGACTTGTCGTTGTTGCATAACATTTTTAGTTTATTGTGTAATAGTGAGCCTGTAGATGCAACAAGTCGTATAACTTAGCATACATTGCATTGAATTAGTTATTTACTTGGTGACTTTGCTGGTAAATCTATGTGGTAAAAAACAACAAACAAACACCCATTTTTCTTTTGACTAAGAAACCAAATGCCAGGATAACAATGTCTCTCCTTTTTGCCAATAGGCATTAGGAGGGTTGATCAAAATAAGGTGTCAGTCCTCCAAAGTCGTTCCCCATCTCGAAAGAGCGTAGCCAAAGCGGCAGCCAGACATCCTAGGCCTGCTCTGCTTCATGGCTCTGCTAGACGCAAGGCAACAGGTGAAAACCTTCATGGGAATCAGTGCCTTGGATAGAGAGAGTTGAGCCTCATGTCATCATAATTGAATGTCTGAAAATCACTAAGACCAGGGAGAAAAAAAGCATGGACTCTCTCTATTGATGGCTCCGGAGGATCATTGCAGGAAC
The DNA here is from genome assembly GCF_000523025.1 of Cynoglossus semilaevis. Classification (NCBI taxonomy): domain Eukaryota; kingdom Metazoa; phylum Chordata; class Actinopteri; order Pleuronectiformes; family Cynoglossidae; genus Cynoglossus; species Cynoglossus semilaevis. The sequence goes on from NC_024320.1 coordinate 11,198,510, forward strand.
GATGTAGCTGGCAAATATAACATGTGCAGCTGACTCATTGTCTATAACACTTTTCTTTTCTTTTCTTTTTTTCAATATGTAATCACATCAATTTTTTATCTTTTTGTTTTTAATATATCTTTTTTTGGTTTGCCTTTGATTCTTCTCTTTTCTTTTTTCACTGATGTTGTAGCTTGTGAGTGTGTTTTTGTTTGTTTTTTTGGTTTGTTTGTTTTTAATTCAGTGATGGCTTGTTGAAAAGCTGGCTTCAATCAGTTGATGTGTGATGGTCAGGTCCGTCCTCAGGAAGTGTCTGCTGCAAGAGAGCGTTCATGCACCAACTATGTTTTATGAAAATGTGATTTTATTTTACATGACGTGAGTCTTTGGTATAGTGTGTATGCTTGCTTTGGGTGCTCGCGCATGCGGATGTCTCCCCCTGCTGGTTCGTATTTATTATTAAAGACAGGCTGCTGTTATCTTCACAGGAATGGAAAGTCATCAGCCTCTCAGTGTCGCTCACCAGTCTAGGGAACGGCCCACTGTAAGTCCCATCATCTATTACTGTACATTTATATCACCACGTTCATTCAACCAACTGTGCTGTATTTCCCCTCCTCTCTAGCTTTTTACTATATCATTGTAACTACATAAAACAGTTAGACAGTTAGACAGAAATCCAAACATTCTTTAACACTGAATTATATAAGGATACCCAATGGCTAGTCATTTACAATACGCTATAAATTACAATGTATTCATTCACAACTAGAGATTGGTCTTATCAAATACTACTACAATTGATTTAATATTTTCTTATTCAGTGCTGTCAAATGACACAAGTAATGCTAAATGTTTGCAGCAACATGAAATGCTAATGAACGTTCAAAGAAGAGAACCTATAGGAACCTATATTAAAAACATTTAAGGACAAAACAGCATATGAAATGAATGTAATAGTTAATTGCTACTTTATTAATACATATTTTCATAATTTTATGTGTACATTTTTGTGTGTAGTTTTTTTATTTAATGTTTTTATTTATTTTCTTCATTGTGACAGTTAATGACATGTATTCCATCATCATTTTGTTTGATCTAACTTCACTTCTCCATCTTGTTTCTTATTTCTGTCTCACCTGCATCTCATCTGTCCTGCCTGTTAACCATGATAACATCACGTGACCCAGAGCCCCTCCAGAACTGCACTACATGGCAGTTCAGTTCTGCAGGTCAGGGTGTAGAAAAGGCAAATTGGATGAACTGAAAGTGGGAAATAGTCATTACGATGCAAGGTAAAAAAGTCTTTGTTTGTGTGTTATAATTCAGGAGAGAGCGTACCGCAGTCCAGAGAAGAGATCGTCTCTCCCCAGACCGGCCAAGTCTCTAACGCGCCACATCCCTGCTGCTGAGCAAGACGATGGCACCCCCTCCAGGCCAAGCTGTAAGATTACACCGAAATACATTCAAAATACAATCTACATACTGTACATTCCTTTGCAAAACTGCCCTAGTATTGACAATAACAATGTTCCTATATGATAAATTGAAAATGATAATAAAATAACTTTTTATCATTTAATTATAATAAAACATACACAATGCCCTGCTCTATTCTAACAAATGCTCCACACCCACTTTATCTCCGACCCCCTATTCTTTGGCTCCCTCTCTTTCCTAAAGCGATCCGTACTGACACCAGAGCAGACTGCAGATCCAGAAGAGCCCCTAGTATGACAGGTAGACCACCCTGTAGCCCCAGTAAGACCCTCTTCAGCAACATCTAGTAGTTCCTTTAGTGACATCCACACCAGGACGCTGGACTCCTCTATATCGTCATCATCCATTGACATGACATGTTCTTCTTCATTTTTCATACTGGTAGTTGTTTGTTTTCCCTGTCATTAGAGAAAAACTATTTATTACAATTATTTTAAGTCGTATTGATATTTGACCAAATGTATGAATGTTGTCTTTAAAGATCAGGCCTTTATGTGTGGAAATGTTTACCAGTTGAAAATAAACCCTGAATGTGGCAGAAATGAAACAAGCTGCACTAAAAACCTCAAAGAAGAAGAAACAGATGAAGCCAGGAGATAGGCTGAAAATAATCTATTAATGTCCTAAAATCAATTCCTTTTTTGGGTTACAAACGGTAACTGGAGGATTGAGAGTACTTGACTGTTAGTACTACTGCAGGTCGACCTGCCTGTACCTTGTCGTCAGACTCCAAAATAAATCAATACTGTGTCTTTATCAGTTCCCTAATTACACCACATCCACAGTAGATACTAGATACCTTGGTGTAAAACAATTAACAAGTACATCTCATATTTAATTCAGAGAGTGGTGATTTCTTTTCTTTTTACTCCGTCATTCGCACTTGCTCGTATCAGAACATACACTGTTGTGTACCAAAGTACATCTCCACAGTATATGTTCTGTACATAAACAGCCTCACTCACCTTTAAACATGGCTGTCAGCTGACTTGAGGTTGTTAGTGGCTTTGTTAAGGCTAAATATTCCTTATCTGTGTGAACAGCTGGGACCAGTAACGACAGGTTTGTTCCTTGTCTGGCAGCTGTATCCCAGCAGCTGCCTGTGTTTGCTTTTACCACACATATATTCCTGTTTGATGTGGCCTTATTTAGTTTAGTTATGTAAGACTAAATGCAGGGTTCAGCACTCCATGTGTAGATGTCATTATCACCGTCATTGTCTTCATCATCGGTGTTAGTCCATCAGTGTGTCTGTGTTTCTCCTCTTTTCTCTCAGCATGTCTGAAGCGACCATGCCTGACTTTTCTTCTCCTGCTCCGGGACGAAGATTCTCTAGGCCCCTTTCAATTATTTTTATCTTTCTATACTCATCTAAACTCTTCTGTCCTCCAGGTACAGACCTGGCACGTTCTCGATCGGTCCGCAGCGGCGCCTCCACACCTGGTACTCCACCCAGTTACGCCTGCCGTTCCCCCGGCTCACGCACCCCGGGAAGCCACACACCCAAGTCCTTCAGCGTACTCCAGGAGAAGAAGATCGCTGTGATCCGAACCCCACCAAAGTCGCCATCATCTGCACAGCGACAGCTCAAGGTTCTCAATCAGCCTTTACCTGACCTGACAAATGTCAAGTCCAAGATCGGCTCCACCTCCAATCTAAGGCATCAGCCAAAAGGTGGACAGGTATGGGAACTGCGAAGAGACGTTTTCTAAAGAATTTAAATAATTCTGACTGGATTAATACATTTCACCAAAGCAACATTAAAGGTAGCGGAATTTACAAAAATTAAATTTTGAATATTATTTGATAATAATATTATTTTTTTATAATGTATTAGTTATAAAGTTGTCCAGGGCACTGCATTTATTGCAATCTCTTTTATTTGTTTTTCATTTTAAAGTTTAAAATATAAGCTTTAAATATTTCTGCCACAAGGAAACTGTAAAATTATACTGTATTTCACAATTCTACCAATTTGTTGGCAGGACACACACCATTAAACTTCTCTTCTTTATTTCTGCTCAGTGATGGAAACCAGAAATACTTTATTGATCTCAAAGGAGAAATTGTTGAATAATGGATTCAAACTGTTAAGAAATGAACTACAAAAATGAATCTTGTGTTTAATATAGATTTAGTAGTAGCTGCAGTATAAACAAAGTGTCGTGGGATTATATCCTAAATAAGAGGTAACTAACAAAATGATATCGCACTCCTGTTGTTTTCTCCTCTCTTTGGCTTTGACTTTTCTTATTACCAGTCAAAAGGGGACATTCTTGTTTTCAGGCTCAATCTGACAGTTATTGTTTCGGTTGATGTCGTAATGATGTACAGTATAATCACACAGGTCAGTTTTCATTAGCATTAAGTACTAAACACAGTGATGAGTTAATTCATCACCACTGTGCAAAGTATCCCATTCTCTGAGGGTGTAAATAAGACAAAGTGAAAAACGTTTTAATCGGACTGAATTATGCATGACTTTGGAGCAGATGTGAGCAAACTAAAGTTAGCCATTTTAACTCCGCCCTTCAAACTCTGGGACAAATTGCCCTGATATTATAAAGAGCGCACATGGGCCATATCTGTCAAAACAATCAGACTGAACTACTAAAATATCCAGTTTTAACACATATTATAGTTCATGAAAAACATTGCATACTTAACCTTAAATAGAACACCGAGTAGCCCTGGAGGTTTCTTTTATGTTGTTGCAGCTATTTCATTTACTGTGTCTTTGATTCATCACAGGACATGAAATAATCTTTTAACGTATTTAATTGTAAAACACTGATATAAATCTGCTAAACAGCAGAGGTCAAAGGGTCTACACTGAGTCAAACATGCTTCATATCTTATAATCTTTTGATTTTGTTTTAGGTTCAAATTTTAAGTGAGAAGCTGGACTTCAGTCATGTTCAATCCAAGTGTCGCTCCATGGATAATTTGAAGCACTCGCCTAAAGGAGGCAACGTATGTCTTTTCTTTGGTCCTTCTGTCCTTCCATTCATGCATAAAAAAAAGGAAAACCTGCGGCAGTAAACTTCCTGTTATTTATCTGTTGTCGGTCTTGATCAGCTGATTTTTTTTTAAATCATCCAAGCTCTTACTACTCTCACTCTCACCATCTTGGCTGTTTCTGTGTGTACAACAATAAATAACTTTCTTTTACTCCAAGGTCATGATTCCGAGCGTGAAGCTGGACTTTAGCCATGTCCAGGCCAAATGTGGCTCCCTGGACAAGATCTATCACTCAGCAGGAGGAGGAAATGTGAGTGGGTTTCTGCAGGAAACTCCTTTTGGCTCCTTGTCTTCATGTGAATTACACTAGTAGCTTTAGAGATTTAATTTTGGTTAAGACTGGTTTGTCTATTACTGACATCATGGACATAGGGTAATTTCCCAGTCTTAAAGAAACTGGACTAGAAAGAAAACGAGAAAAGGATGTGTTATGCTGTCAAACTTTCTAAATCTGACAATTCATTTCTTAAAGGTTGCTTCAACCTAAAACAATAATGACAGTTTGAAACCTTCAGTGTGTATCTCAGCTGGAAGTTTTGGGTGAAGAGAGAATATTGAAACTTGAATATTTGTGTTGGTTTGAGTAGAAGCTCATTTTACCTTGCATGCAGGAGAATAATTATTAATTTGCACATGTCTGTGTTTACCATGGACACTCCTTCATTTGTAAGTAATCACAATGACAGTTAAAATATTGCATTGATTTAAAAAACAAAAAAGAATTGTAACCTGTCTTGCTGAATGTCTCTCGTCAATAATCCAGGTTCAAATCCAGAATAAGAAAGTAGACCTGAGCCACATCACCGCCAAATGTGGATCAATGTCCAACGTCAACCACAGACCAGGTAACGCTCAGATTATGGTACATTTGAAGAAAGATTTTTAGATTTGACACCCTTTCTCTCTTGTTTGTCTGCTCTGCTTTTCCTAGGTGGAGGCAATGTTCAAATTGAAAATGTCAAATTGGACTTCAAAGAAAAAGCCCAGGCCAAGATCCACTCCTTGGACAACACCAGGCACACCCCAGGAGGAGGGAATGTCATGGTATAAAACACTGGAAGAAATGCTATGCTCTTGAGACAGAAACCAAACTCTGGTGTTAACTTGTCTTTTATTGACAGATTGAAAGCCACAAGCTGAGCTTCAGAGAGCAGGCCAAAGCTCGTGTTGACCACGGTGCCGAAATCATCATCACCCACACACCTGGGTATGAGACGGGGGGCACATCTCCTCAACGATCATCCGCGGGCAGCATCAATGTGGAGTCCCCACATCTCTCCACACTGGCCCAGGACGTCACTGCTGCCCTGGCTAAACAAGGCTTATGAGCTTGGAAACAAAACCCATTATCATCCAGTGTTGTCCCCTACATTTGCCCGACCCTTCCTCACACGGCCAACAGGATTTGAAAAATGTCACTGTTTTTAGATTAATCCACATTCCTTCCCTTTTTTATCCCTGTTTTAGTCCCTAAAACATGAACTTTTGCTTTCTTTTAGCTAGACCACACACTGAGCTGCAAAAAAGGAAACTACGATGGTTTTAAAGATTGTACAGTTGAATTTCCTAGAGTTTTGCTCTTTACATTCCTCTTGTTTTTTGTGAATGTTTTTAGGTGTGCATTTGAGCATTCTGAATTTACAAGGTACTGATTGGAAGATGTCGCCCGACTATAAGATGCTAAATCTAGGTCTTAAAGATATGTCTGTGTAGAAGGGCTGATGAGCATGTTTGCGAAAATGTTTCATTTTCAGTTTGAAGACAATATTTTTTTGGGGGGGGTTGTTTGTTGTTTGATATCTGTATGTGCTGGTTGTTGGGCGGAACTGTGTTTTATTATCGTTTTCCTTTCAAAATATATATATATATGTCAATATAGTGGAAGTGGTTGATGTTCCTGTATGTTCGCTGTGGCTGCACTGGCTACTTAGCACTTAAAAAAGGCTAAATGGCTACTTTTCCAAAAAATCTACTTCTTTTTCTTCTCTGCAAAAAGTAAAACAAACATAAGCTGCTCTTTTTTCTAATATGTTTTTACATTAGCTTTGTGGTTCTTTCAGGCTATGACACTGCTGTTGTGCTGGCATGGCAACTCAAATATGACAAGTGTTCATGTGTGAAGGTCTGAGTCTCTCCTGCTCTGATTCCCACCATTTGTGCATTTTTACAGTGGACGACCGTCAACCTGCAGTTGTTCATTTAAAAAAAAGATCAGAGGTTGTAGCATTTCTCCTCCTCCTGCTGTGTTTCCCTCTGTGCCCCCTCTGCTCTTCCCTGTGTAAAGTGTATTTAAAGACCATGTAGATGTGTGCACTGCTGTCATGTTGACTGACAAATGCTCCTACAGGATGACGACAGAAATAAAGGAAAATAAAGGAAATAAAAACTGGATGCCTGCTGGTGTTTTTATAAAACCCATGACATCATCTTTTTTCTTCCTTTCTGTTTTATTGAAAAATGTTTGTCTTTTCTAACTCAAGTCTGAATTTAACAGGATTCTTTAACACAATTTTCATTCATTCATCCATCTGTCACCAGAATTCCAAACTTTCTGAATTCTGAAACGACAGAAAATCTTTACAATCTGACAGCAGTATTACTGACAGATTAAATTAAAAAAAAATCTGACTTGAATATAGTACTTTAATATGTTAGATAACAGATAACAAGACTCTGCCTTCTGTCCGATTCTTCATCTGAATGAAGACCCGTCTGACATGTTTATTCTGGATTAGGTCATAAAAGACACATTTCTGAAGTTTTGAATCAACCATTGGACTTTACACCAAGTCTATATTTAAGAAATCTTTAAAAAAAAGATTTTCGAACCAACTCAATGTTTTACCTCAGAGGTTAGGTTCTGAGGTAAAACCTTATAATTTAGATAGGTCAAAACTGTCTTTCTTAAGATTTCTTGAAGATAGACTGTGGTGTTTTCTCCTTAATTTATAATTTGTCTTTTATTAACTTTTATTAATTTCTATAAGCTGTTAGCACAGAACTCCACTTGGTGACATTCTCTTAAACTTTTGTTTTGATTTGATTTGTTAGTCCATGGTGTAACAACACCTTCGCCTTATTTCTGTGTGACATCAGGCAATAGATGTAGTGTTGGATTATATAACCTGTTGATATTGAATTGGCAGATGGCGAAGGGAAAGGGAAAATGACGCCATAAAAATAAAAACATCCAGATGTAAGAGAGTGAAATCAGTCTTGTTCTACATGACAAACACGAAGACATCAGCACACAGCTGGAGACTGTGGCTTTAACGATGATCAATTA
>NC_024320.1:11206381-11211381 GCF_000523025.1 Cynoglossus semilaevis
TCCCTCCCTCTCTCCCTCCTCATACCTCTCTCTACCTCTGTTGCCGACCGACACTTGCAGCCATTTTACGCAGGACGAAGCCAAACATCATGTCGTGAAAGGAAATCCTTTGCTGCTCGTCACCTGGCCGCAGCCAGCAGCAGCGGCAGCGGGAGTCCAGCTCCCAGTGGTATTATTGGTCCCCGTCTCTGGATACTGGTCCCAGTCTGACCGGCGGGTCCGGTCACATAAACAGAAAACATGGTGAAAAGAAAAAGCTTGGACGAGAACGAGTCAGAGTGCGGGAAGGGGATACCGTTCCCCATTCAGACCTTCCTGTGGAGACAGACCAGGTTAGTGGACGCTGATAACAGGTGTGTGCTTTTCCCCCCCACTGTCACGATAAATCCGCGTATGCAACGTGACAGCAGTCGTGTGGAGCCGCCGTCTGTCACATGAAACGTGTGTTGTGTGATTTCTGACAAAATACGTGTCCTGGTTTTGATTATTCAGCCTGTGAAGGAACACCGGCGCAACGTCCACAGTCTCTCAGTAGATGTTCTTAACTGTACATTCAGTGTAATTTAGGGAAACGGAGATGGACAGGGACGCAGGTTGGTTGATGTTGCACCTGAAAATCAAATTTGCATAGGAAAGTGGGCCACATGCAGGGAGAACAGCGTGTGCAGTAGCTGTAGTCAAGTGTCATGTTTGTTCCAAATGTCACGAGTGGAAATTCCTGTGTTTTTGCAGTGCATTTCTGCGGCCAAAGTTGGGGAAGCAGTATGAAGCCTCATGTGTGGTGAGTCATTTCAGAAAGCATATAAACACCGGCTACAACACTAATCTGTTTTTACCTCAATGCAGCTGCAGGTCAAGTGATTTTCCATTTAGCAAATGAGTTTTTCCCAGGTTGCTTCCTTTATTACCCATGAGCCAGAGCCTTTGAAAAGTCACATCCATAATGACAGTCTCCCAGATCCCTCTGGATCCAAACAGAGTTTGCAGTGTCTTCCCCAAAGGCACGGACTCGCTCCAGGCTATGAGGGACGTTTCAATAGTCTGGTCCCAGGCTGATGTCTTTTTTCTTCTTCTTCTCCCTGTTTCTTGGCTGCTTCCCCAGTCCTTTGAGCGGGTGCTGGTGGAGAATAAGCTCCACGGGTTGTCACCGGCCCTGTCAGAGGCCATCCAGAGCATCTCCCGCTGGGAACTGGTCCAGACAGCCCTGCCTCATGTCCTCCACTGCACCTCTATCCTGCTGTCCAACAGGAACAAGCTGGGTAAGGACACATAGGATGCAGCTTTTTACCACAGCTGAAGGCATTAGGTTTGACAGCCTCATTTTGCAGATGGCACAATACGTGTTCTTCCAGTCACAGGGCAGACGGTGAAGAGTCATGTGACTTAGGGGGAACAGAGCTTTGATGAATTTATTCTTCCGGAGCCTGTCAGCATCTAGAAACATCTATGGAAGACAGCAATAAAACTACTGTCTGTAGATTGGTGATTGACTTGCGTATTTACAGATAAAAGGATGAAAATATAAATATTCTCTTCACTGAGGAATCTAAAACCATTGCAAACTTAATCTTCTGAAACACAATCCACAGTAAACATGACATTGAGGATATGAGTAAAACGTTCATAAGAATCATATGAGATTTATTTGTTTTGTTTTATATGAGAACAGTTTTCAGTGTTGTGTATAAAAGGAGCATCCACCAAAGAGTGGTCTGATAATTCAGACACAGTGTTTCTCAGCAGATTTAATACTATGGGCATCTTTGTGAGTAGAAAGGGCAAGGATCGAAACCACTGCTGATTGTGCAGGAATTTGTGATGTCAAAATGGGGTCCCAAGCCATAAAGGGTTGGGAACCACTGCCTTAGGCAGTAATGCAGAAGAAAGCTTGCTACAGTGATGGACATAGACTGTAATAGTAGCTCCCAGATACATGTCTGTTTTATACAGATTGTTCAGTACACCATACACTTTGTGCTTATTGACTACACCATACACTTAAACAAGTGCTTATTGACCTCTAACAGGCCACCAGGACAAACTGGGCGTCGCAGAGACCAAGCTGCTCCACACGCTGCACTGGATGCTGCTGGACGCTGCCCAGGAATGTAACCATGAGTCCAGCCTGGGCCACGGCTGGTCTGCTGGGAGCAGCAGCAGTGCTTTTCTTCAGCCAGTGGGAAACCAGGGCTCCTCCTCAGGGGCCCCGGGATCCTGCTCCTCCGTCTCAGCCCTCGGGGGTTCTGGGCCCCAGCATGGCAGCTCTCTCCTGGAGGAGGACGAACACACTCGTACCAAGCTGTTCCACAAGAGCATGGAGACAGTGGAGCTGTTTGTGTTCCTGTTTGCTCCACTTATTCACAGAATCAAGGTTAGACATTTTCAGGACTTTTAGGAACAATTTGACTTCAGGCAGGTTCGACATTTCAGCTTAATTTTACACCAGGAGATTAAATTTTGACCATGAGCGACTACTGTGGGTCACCTTGTTACTATTGATCTGTGTATACAAACAAATCCAGATTCATGTTACAGCACTCTAGGGATTCCCCACCCTAAAATAGATTTGTACAAAAAAACCCAGACACGTGTCATATATACAAAAGCTTTTCACTCAAAGGAACATTTCCTATCTCAGGAATCAGATCTGACCTTTCGCTTGGCCAGTGGCCTGGTGATTTGGCAGCCCATGTGGGAACACCGCCAGCCCGACATCCCGGCCTTTACAGCCCTTATCAAACCTGTGAGGAACATTGTGACAGGTAAAAAAATGATTTAGACCAAAACAAATATTGATATGCATTAATGCGATTATTTGAAGTGAAGCGTAATCGCCTCTGTTTTGTTCTCCACAGCTAAGAGGAACTCCCCTGTCAACAACCAGTGCAGCCCCTGTGGATCTGCAAACCCTGGTCCCATGGTGGGTTTATCTCAGATTTAGCTTCCTGTGTTGATTGGATGAGTCTGAAGCCACCTCCCATCCCCCCACCATCAGTCCCCTGTGGGCCCTGGCCACAGATATTCATTAGCACCGGCCAAGTGGCAGTTTTAGTGTGAAAAGCTGGAGTCATGACACAAACGTCCAGCCCAGGGTTTAATGATCAGAGTCTGCCTCTTTATTCACTTTCTCTACTATCTGTCCATCTTCCTCTTGCAGGGCTTCCAGGTGGTTTGTGAAGCTCCTCTGTCTGATTCCTCCTCCCCCTCAGCTGGAGAGCAGAGCTGTCGGCGTGAAAACTCGGTGGAAAAAGGTGGCCCTTCCCAACAGCCCGCACAGGTCAAAGGGCCGACAAAGAAAAAGTGAGAGATTTTCAATTAGTAAAGACAACACCAGCCACTTTTCATTGCACAGTTCACATTTTTGATGCAAACGTATGAATTCACAAGAGAAAAAAAAAATCAATGTAGATGTGCAACAGAGTTAACAGTTCAAAATAAGTATTTTCAATAAAATAAAAAACAAGCTAATGCTGCTCCTTGTCCGTGTAGAAGTTATATTTTCAAGGTGGTTTTCGAGGCCACTGAAATCTGATTTAAATTCAAGTCACTTTCTCTGAATTTTAGGCGACAGAGACTGGTGTAAATCCACTTGTAGTTCCAGTGGCACAGAGTTGATTTATCAGTGACTGCTGTGATGCACTGGTGGTGACATCATTGTGTCGATGGCTGACCATTTAACCCTGTGGCAGTGTCTACACACCATGTTGCACGGAACAGCCTTCATCTGGTTCAGCACACAAATACACACACGCTCTCACTTTAACATAAGCTCATTCATCTGTCATTTGCCCACATGACCGGGTTAATTATGCAGCAGTAATGTGCTACATGTTTGATGCTGCCAGTGTCCTTGGTCGAACACATTATGCAGCCTCCTTTCGGAATCTGTCTTTTTTTTCTTTGAACTAAAATAATGACAACAACAATTGTTAATTAAGTATGAAAACAGAGCAGACTTGTATTTAAAATACAATTGCAAAATTACTGTTGGTAAAAATAAAATAACTCACCAATTGTGCTAAAATGTTATTGCCCAGAAACTGGTCAAATTTGAGCAAAACAAGATTAAAATCATATATACTGTGAATATTAAGCTGGGCAAAGAAAAAATACCTAAAATTTGCAAAAAAGATAACTAAAGGTTAACAGTCTATCAGAATAGCTAGAATAGTAAAAGCTAGCTAGACAGTAACTATGTGCCAAAATACTGAGACTCAAAGCTGGATAACATCAGGTTATAAACTATAAACATGTCATAAACTGTGTTACCAGTGTAGACCTTACTGTAAATGCTTGGCTGAAAGAGTGAACATTATGTGGGGGAGGGAAGTGAGAAAGGTCCATAATTGGTTCATTGCTCATCTCAGGCCTGTTTTGAAAATCCGGTCACGTCCAAACAGAGCTCTGCATCATTCCTCTGACAGGCTGAACTTCTCTGCAAATGTGAGCCTCAGACATCAAGGGCTTGTCAGCAGAGATATTGAAATGATAGAGGGTTGAAATTAATCCGTATTATTATTATTTACAGTATTTACGCCTATAATAAAAGTGAAGAATGTGCTGCTTTCTTGTTGTACGGCATGTGTGAATATTAAGCTGATGTGTGAAAGAAAAATGGACAGAATGAGGGCAAGAAGAGAAGGAAGTGAAAAGGATATACATTGTACAGTTCAGTCATTAATCTCCACTGGATTATATGACATGGTTATGTGAGTTGGTCTGATGAAATTTTGTTGATAATAAACATGGAGCTTTTAAAAAACCCAAACCAAGGCATTAGCTTGAAAATTACAGTAACTAAAACATAAGCTATAACATAATTTAAAACAAAAGTGACAAAAATTGGGAGAATTACAAAACAAATTTAATTCACCAAAAGCATTGCTCATTTGGTCATATTGATATATCCCAAAGAGAAAAAAATCTGTTACATCTGTATTCACAAACGAATATCAAAGATTAGCCCAGGCCTAACATTAAATAGGAAAAATGTGATCAAA
>NC_024320.1:11213881-11230786 GCF_000523025.1 Cynoglossus semilaevis
GACAGAGGATGTTGGAGATGGAGTTGTCAGAAAAGAGGAGAAATTGACCTCAGAGGAGATTAGTGGGTGTAGTAAAAGAGGACATGGAGATGGGTGGAGAAAAGAAGAGGAGGCAGATGATCAATGTGGCCCAAAGGGAACAGCTTGAAGAAGGAAAAAAAAAGTTTATTCATAGTGGCCCAAAGGGAACAGCTTGAAGAAGAAAAAAAAAAGTTTATTCATACCCTCCATGCACCTCATCATCTGTATCTTGTCTTTTATTCCAGAACTTCAGCTCCTGCAGGTCTGCCAACATCTTTGTCTCAGCGTGCACGTTATGCCACCTATTTTGACGTGGCAGTACTGCGCTGTCTGCTGCAGCCCCACTGGACAGAGGAGGGTGTTCACTGGGCATTGATATATTACCTCCAGCGCCTGAAGCAGATTCTGGAGGAGCGACCTGAACGTACCTCAGAACCTCTGGTCCTGCCGCTGCCACGTCCGCGTAGTAGCTCTATGGTTGCAGCTACACCCTCATTGGTCAATACACACAAGACCCAGGTAATGATGTGTTGTCAAATCACAAAACAGTGCCATTTTTCCAAATGTCATAAACTAAACTTTAAAAACAAATATTAAATTTTATATATATAATTTTATATTTATTGATAAATAAATATAAATAAAATGTTTTGATAAATTAAATACAAGATTAATAATATTGTAAATACCAATAAGTAGTGAACTAAGACACCCATCCATAAAAATAAGGAGTGTTTATTTTTGGATATTTAATAATCAGTTAAAAAGAAAATTACCTTTTTTCTATTTCGTTTCTCTGTTAAATGTTTGCAGGATATGAGCTTGAAATGCAACGAGGAGGAAAAATCTCTGAGTACAGAAACATTTGCAAAGGTTTCTCTGACTAATCTTCGTCGACAGGCCGTCCCTGATCTCTCCTCTGACCTGGGCTTAAACCTCTTCAAGAAGGTCAGAAACAGACTTCCAGTCAACTGTATTAGAATGTTTATGTCAAACTTATGTTATAAATGAACAACTTAGCTTTTGTTTTTTCAGTTCAAGAACAGGCGCGAGGACCGAGAGAGAAAGGGTTCCATCCCTTTCCACTACACAGGAAAAAAGCGTCAGCGCCGTATGGGGGTTCCTTTCCTTCTTCACGAGGATCACCTGGAAGTCTCGCCCACACGCAGCACCTTTTCTTTTGGTAGCTTCTCTGGTCTGGGCGATGATCGGCGAACTCTGGACCGTGGAGGCTGGCAGGCAACAATCATGGGTAGGCATTTTTGGAGATTAGTCATTTTTTCTCAGTGAGTCCTGGATTTGTGATCTGGTGTTTTATTTATTAAATTTTCACTAGGTAAATTCACACGGAGAGGAAGCACAGACACTGCTGCAGACGCTGACAGTCTGAGTGCCAAACACTCGCACTCACACCACTCTCTCCTCAGAGACATGCCTGACCACTCCAACAGTCACAGTGACAACACTGTCAAAGAGGGTAAGGAGGGGCATTTTATTTCTGCATTCAAAGCTTAAAGTAAAACTTTTCCCACACAAAGAAACACAGCAAAGAAAAGGAGAGACTCCTGCACTTAAGGGAGATTCTTTAACGGTCTCCAGGGATGGGGCTGAAACTGTTCTTTACTGATGGCTAGAAAATGTTTAGTGACGTTGAGAAAGGGCTTCATAAGTGTATTAACTACAGTTGCAAACAAAATATTTTTTTTTTTTAGAAATATAGCTCATTTTTACTCAGAGACCATCACATTTTCTCTGTTTTCCAAAGTGCGATCTCAGATCTCTACCATCACCATGGCAGCATTCAACACGACGGTGGCATCCTTTAATGTGGGTTATGCGGACTTCTTCACTGAGCACATGAAGAAACTCTGTAACCCTGTGACTGTCCCTGAGATGCCTGTGGAGCCGCTAGCCTGCGCCAACCTGCCACGCAGCCTCACAGACTCCTGCATCAACTACTCCTGTCTGGATGAAGGAGAGAACATCGAGGGCACAAATAATTTTGTGCTGAAAAATGGCATGCTGGACCTGACTGTGAGCAGATCTACTGATTTTAAGTTTTAAAACCAAGATGGCCAAATACAACTCATCCAGTTTGGACAGTTTTCAACATTAAAAAAAACATTGTCACATCTTTACATTTTTTTCCATTGCTTTATGTCACAGGCTGTTTTGAGAGCACTCTACGCTGTCCTCAGTCATGACATCAGCTCCAGGATCTGTGATGTTGCCCTTAACATCATCGACTGCCTGCTGCAGCTGGGCGTGGTCCCCGGCATGGGCAAAAAACTGTCCAAGCCTGATAACAAGGAAAACCAGGAAGCACGAGCCAAAGACCCAGGTGGTCAGAGCCTTGGAGTACAGGGTGGTGGAGCAGTACCTGGAGCAGGTGGAGGAGGGGGAGATGGAGGAGGAGGTGGCGGAAGTGGTGGTGGAAGTGGACAGGGGAGCAAGGATGATGTAAAGAATAACAAAGACAATGACAAAAAGGTTTGTTGAACCATATGTTAGTGTCTGATTATGTTTATTATACTGTTACAATTATAGGTTTGTTGAACCATATGTTAGTGTCTGGTTATGTTTATTGTACTGTTACAACTTATTATTATTATTGTTATTATTATAGAGATTAGCCAGATAAGTGACATTTACTGATCACATGAACAGTTAGACTATCTTGTCGCAACTGTCAATCAAGATGCACTAGCTTAGATATTTTTATATGCTGCATTTTATTTAATTTCTATTTATATGTTGTTTTAGATTTTGTGTAGTGTTTCTAATCACCTTTCATAAAACATTTTATCAGTCATTTTTTAAAATAAATTAATACACATTTCAGACGACCCCATTTCGAATGCAGGTCACTCTACGTGGGCTTGCGGCCCAAAGGATGAAAAACACTGCTGAAGACCTTTAAAATTTTTAAAAATATCTGCAGAATTTTGTGATCAGTGCTGTTAGGACAAATGATTACATTTTCTTTTTCTGTGTCACTCATTGGCCATAAACAGGAGGAAGGCTCCAGCCTTAGCACCCACCGTTTAGCGCTGACTATGCTGATAAAGATAGTAAAGTCGCTGGGCTGTGCCTACGGCTGTGGTGAGGGACACAGAGGTCTGTCAGGCGATCGCCTCAGGATGCAGGTCAGATTCTTCACTTGTACTTTTTTATCTCTTCATTCATTTTCTGTCTAGGCTTTTTTGCTGCATGAATAAGTTACATGAAAATGAAACCAATCCTTCAAGGGTACGGAGCTGCTTTATTAAGAAGCAGGACTATTTCAGTGTTGATCAATATTTCTAATATTAGATGAGGAATAATCTTTTCACAAAACAGTTCCAGTGACAAGTAACCAAGGAAAGCCAGAAATGTTTGATATTCCTGAGATTTATGCAAATGTTTTATTTCAGGCCCAGAACTGCTTGACAAACCTGTATAAGCTGGACAAGGTCCAGTTTCGCCAGACAATACGCGAGTATGTGAACAAAGACTCTCTCAATAACATTGTGGACTTCCTGCATGCACTGCTGGGCTTCTGCATGGAGCCCATTACTGACAGTAAGTTTAGTATGAGTGTGTGTGCGTGCGACGTGTGGCTGTGTTTGGGCACAAGTGGTTGTTTGAGTGAATGACATCGGCAAAAATGGATACAAATGCACTGACCCTGATAAACGGACAGGATGAAGGAGATTCCTTTTCTTCTTCTACCACAAACACAGTTGGATCAGATGAATTAGAGAAGAAAAAATCACGCCAAAACATATATATATAAAAAGCTCAAAGTCAAACTTAATAAAGTGAAAAAATAATTTCAAGTCAGTAGAAAATACAGCTTGGTCAAGATATTCAAAAAGGTGAGCCTAAAGCTCACTAGTTAAGCCTAAACAGTAAAAATTTCAAAATAAAAACTACAAAACAGCCTAATTTTAGCCTAAGAATGGCTTAAATATAGTTCCAGTTTATTTAAAAAAAATAAAATAACAATGATTAAAGTTTTTTTATAAACGGTGAACCATTTTTTTAAGTTATTTAAAATGTGACATAAGAGAGTTAGCAAAATGTAAGCTAAGATGATATGTAATATTTTTTCAGAAACAAGCTAAGGGTTAGATGGGTTGAATGTTTTTTAGGAATTAATTGTTTTTGTTAAGTTTTTCATGATAAAAATATGCAGGATTACACTTGAGATTCAAAATCTAACTTTTTGGAAATTAAATTTGCTTTTTTCATTTTACTTCAACTGATTATTTTGTTGGCAAAGCTCAGTTGTACTTCTGCTGTCTCACCTTTGCACTTTCACTTTGCATTCCAGCGTTTTCTCTGTTTATATATGTTTCTCCCCCTTTTTCTCCTCCCACTTGTCTGCTGCTTGTCCTTTTTGTCCCCCTCCTTCTTCCGCATCCATTCCTTCCCTCTTTGTCTTTCTTCCACCTTGATGAGGTGAATCCTTACCTTTGCTTGATCACTCATCCATTCTGTACACTTGCCAATCCAAAGCTTTGCTCATTGCAACCCTGCTCAAACGGCGGCTTGTATTGTTGAGCACTGAGACACAATGCACACGCCTATTCAGTTTTGTACACTGTGATTTATTTTGCACATTCCATCAGCGTAAGAATAACAGAAATTGGCAATGTACCGAACTGATGAGTGTTTTGAATCTGAAAGTGAACAGGGCACCTTGTGCAGTTTTTCTTGTGCGTGTTGACTTTATGTGTGTGTTTGTTTGTGTGTATGTGTCACCTCTATGCAGAGGTGGGGTGCCACGTCCTTTCTGACACCGCATACATGTGTATGTGCTGGCCTGATGTAAATCAATCTGTGCCCCGCCTCTTTTCTCTTGCAGAGTACGGCAGTGCAGGTGAGAGGTCCAGGAGGGCGAAAAAACGAAACATCGGTAGATACACATGATCAATAATCAATAATAATAATAAGATTCTATATACTATTAGGTGTGAGATGAATATACTCGCCTGATCCGACCCTTCCCTAGACACTTTCCATAGCTGCACCTCAAAAAGTGACAAAACTCGCCTGCAACTCCCAAATTCATACATGTTTGAATCGTTTTTATAGGGTTTATTTTGTTCGTTTTTTTTTTTTTTTTTAATCAACAAATTTAATTTAACTGGACCAAAAGTGAATCAATGTGTGGTATTTAGGGCAGGCCTTAGTCACTTGCATGTATTCCTTACACCTCTCCTAGAATCCTTTTTTGTTTGCTTCTCCCCTACATGCTTTATGACCTCTTTTGTTTGTCTTACAGCCCCCCTCCGACCCCTTTTCTCCCTCCCTTTCCCCCTGTTGTATCGATGGGCTCAGTGTTTTATATGCATAATGTGGTCAGCTGTCAATATTGTAATCTTTACCCACTGACTAAACCGTCCCCGGTGTGATCCGTGGTCTCTCCCGCCTGTTGCTTCCAGACAAGGCAGGCTTTGGGAATAACTTCACCACAGGGGACAACAAGTCTGTGGCCCAGAATATGGAGGCTGTGGTGGTAGGCTGCATGTTCAAGTCCCTGATTACCCGCTGTGCGTCCACCACGCACGAGCTGCACAGCCCTGAGAACCTGGTGAGTTGGAGCTGGGTAGCAGGAAGTTACAGTTGAATAATTAATGATTCATTTAGTTCTGGCTCTAAGTAAAGAAGAGCAATCACTCAAAGCTGCCCGTGGTAATGCTGTGGCATTAAAAATTAACGGGACGTTAGATGTGCTCAATCATACTCTATTAATAATGTCACACTCGGGAACAGTGGTTTGCAAATACTGGATCTGGACCCATAAATGGTCCATGCTAGTTAAACCAATTAAACCTATTAAAGACAAGTGCAAGATTATTTTCCAACTCCTGTCAGACAACTGCAACAGGTGACATAATATAGATTACAGGCAGACCATAGGCATGCCAAGATTTAGTAATTTCTACTGAAAACATCCAGGCATTAATAATATCCTGGAAATGTTGCTTTGTTCCCCTAACTCAAAACCAGATTGGCTAAAGAAACAGTCATTGCCATTCATTTTAAGCTAAAGAAAGTAAGCTCGAGACCCTTTTGGAAGGATTTAAACCATTCAGAGTTTCTATAAATTTAAATAAATATTTCGGACGGACCTGTGCGTTTAAAGCTTTTGATTAGACAGGCGTGACTTGTGTTGGTGGAGGATGATACATGTTCCAAAGGCAGAATCACAGGCCACCCACTGTCAAGCTGTGGCTACTGCCTAGTACTAACTCCCTCACACAATGCAGGCCCCCACAGTGTCTGGAAATAACTGCAAAATGATATTTGGAATATTCTTCCTCCTTCTGACGCACTTGTGTGTACACCAACCATGTGAATCACACGTTCATTTATATCACCAGTCAAATTCATGTTTCCCAGGGTCTTTACTGTGACATCCGCCAGCTGGTGCAGTTCATCAAGGAGGCTCATGGAAACGTGTTCCGCAGGGTGGCGCTGAGTGCACTCCTGGACAGTGCAGAGAAGGTCACCACCACCAAGAAACCGGAGGAGAAGGAAGAGGGCAAACAGACTGGACCAAAAAGGTACTGACCAGTCAGTGGCCCCTTGGATGGTCTCAAACTAATGAAATCATTATGCTTTCCATTTGGGTTAACTTTACCTGCACTGGTATGGAATAGGAAAGAATTTGTACCAGCTGTCAGGACCTTGCATGTTTACTGTAGGTCTTTTAACCTACACTTGGGCAGTTTAATGGAGTAGAAATGGAATATGCCTATGGAAGCCATGAGCTAACACAGGCTAGTGGTGTAACTGTTCCTGGGTTTTGTGTAAATCTTATGAATAATGGTTATACCAGGAAACCTATCTAGATAGATGTTTTTTTTTTTTAGCTAATTGCTTTTTGTGGGGACTGTAACAGGGCCACGCGCCATAGTGAATTTAAATAGAATCCTCCACACAGGGACAGGGATATGGGCTGGTAGCTTGACTAACACATAGCTCATAGCACGGGCTTGTAGAGTAGGCACTAGGCCAGGCATGCCCAAACTATTCCTCAAAGGGCCGTGTGGCTGCAGGTTTTTATTCCAACCAACCAAGAGCACATAGTTTGACCAATTAGCTGTCTGAAGACTGAGACCAGTTGATTAAACCTCTCAACTCAGGTGTGCTACTACTTGGTTGGAACAAAAACCTGCAGCCACAGCGGCCCTTTGTGGAACAGTTTGGGCACCCCTGCACTAGGCATAATGTGTGCTTCGCTTTATCTGCCTCTCTTCTTACCCTGATGTGCCCATCACTCTGGGACAGAGTGAATCTGGACTCATCAGACCACATGAGACCACATTGCTCCAGAGTCCAGTCTTTATGCTCCGTACCAAATTGATGCCTTTTTGTCCGATTAGCCTCACTTCAAGGGATTAGGATTCCTTGAGTTTTTTTTACATTGTAGGTGCAGAAATGCTCTTACTTTCACTGTGAAACACACTGCACACACAAAGTCAAAAAGTAAAAACAAACACTTTTAACTGTAAATTAATCAAATAGTCCACTTACAGACTTGATATGTAGTGACTGACCAGAGTTCTCCAGAGTTCCAGGGAATTCTGACCACAGAGTCTTAACAACACGCCACCTGATCAGGTTGTACAATGCGTAGATGAGTCCTCTCAAGTACAGCCTCCTTCAGGTTCAGCCGTCTCTGCCCCTTCCTGGTGGTCATTGCAGGTTGTCTAACTAAACTAAACCAGTTTGTCTTCTAGCCATAGTCTTGTACTTGTAGCCATGTACTTGTCAGAATCTTCAGTCTCCACTTCAACTCCTTCAGTCCAAACCCGTCTCCTTGTTGTTCTGTACAACCTGAAATCTATCTCTAGTTCCTTGAACTTTGTGGTAATCAGCTGAATTTGGTTCCTGTGGCATCAGACAGCAAGGACTTCCCTCACCAGACTCCACCATCGTTGTCCCTGATACACCAGATGATGGCTCTGTCATCTCTGAAGTTAAAGTGCAACAAATACACTTTTTTTCACACTGACATTTAATTTGGGATTTGCTGTGAACTGGATATCTGTTTTGTACACATTACAGAGTGCACGCAAATGCGGAGCAGTGCAGCAAATACAGTGCCAATGTGAAAATGGCACAAGTCTTGTACAAGTGTTTTTTGGCATTGAAAATATTTTAAGTGTAAGCTTCAAGCTTTCATCACAGCTTTTCTTAATTTCATTTATTTTTGTTGTGTTTGCATCTGTTTGTCTCACTTGAGTGACTGGAGTTTTGTTTTTATTTTTTTATGACATAAAAGGAGACCAGCTCATTTATTATCCAGCCCCTAGATTTATTTTATTTATTGTAATAAAAAATGATAGACATGAAAACCGCATTTTGTATTTGTATTGCATTATCCATGATACCTTTAAACATTTCAAGATAAGATGTAGTGTTCTTTTTCTTCTAGCCCTACTAGATTTCAAAAAGTGCTGCTGCCTAAAAACAGTGTGCTTCAAATGCTGTTAGCCTAGCAAGGCTAGACAGTGTAACTTTATGAGAAAAGCATTATGTCATTAAACAAATTAAATTGTTTCCTAATTACATTTATCTATACTAGAATAACAATTGATGACTAATGTTTTTGCCACTTTGAAATTAGGAAAATCTCAGAATTTGTTAAGATTAATCATATGGTCAAATATTAGTGACTTATTTTCATTAAATAGATACAACTTATAAAGAAACATGCTAAAAATGCTGATTTTGGACACAAATAGCTAAAGTTTAAGTTTTAATAAAATCCTTGCTTGCCTATTAAGGGATCTCACAGTTGAAATTCGGCCTTCAGTTGGTATTGTCTGGGTGTATGTGTGTGTGTGCAGGTCAGAGGCGGGTGTGTCCGGGGAGAAGGGTCAGGTGTCCAGTGCTGCAGATGAGTGTCGCAGCTACATCTCCAGCAGACCCCCCCAGACCCCCGAACAGTGAGTGTCCGCCTCATGTCCATTATACGGTAGCACCATCTGTGTTCAGCTCTGCCTCCATTCTTCTGCTCGATGATGAAAGCTTTTCTGTTGTTTCGTCTCCTTTGTTTTTTTTTTAACTGGTTCATTCTAAAGCACAATTAGTAAAATCTTACTCCCTTTCCTTCGTCTGTCTTACTCCACCAGTGAAGAACAAATCCCAGGGGCTCTTCTAGGAAGAAAGGATTTTTGGAGGAAAATGTTCAAGTCCCAGAGTGCTGCCAGTGACACTAGCAGCCAATCAGAGCAGGACACCTCGGAGTGCACCACTGCCCACTCAGGCACCACCACAGACAGACGGTCCAGGTCCAGGTCGCGTCGGATTTCGCTACGCAAAAAACTGAAGCTGCCAATTGGTTAGTTCTCAGCTCAAAATGTTTTATCTTGTCTGGATTAACCTTTTGTTTTACTTCTTTTTTACCACTTTTCTTTATTTAGGGCCTAATTTAAAAGAATTTGTCTAATATTTGTAAATGTCATTTGCTTTTTGTTTTGACTTTTTTACTTCTGACTTATGTTATCTTCTACCTCACCATCTCAATTTCAGCGTTTAACTTTAGCTTTAGCTAAAATTACAACATCTGTCTCTGTTGGTAATAGATTTATTACCAAATTGACCTTTCCTCCAAACATTTTTTGATATTAATAGATAGTATCTGTGTAATTAACTTTTCTCCTTCTTAAATAGATTTGTGGCTTTTTAACTTTTATTTTTGTCATAGATCTAAAAAAAAAAACAAACATTTTATTTGTTTTGTGTTTTATCAAAACAGAAGAGTCAATGTTTGTCCCATATCTGAATTCCCTTTACAGGAATTTTATCAGTTAAATATAATATATTGGATCAAATGAAACCTTATTTTCTAATTTGTCTTTTCCTAGTTATGATATCACAGCTGTTTCTTTATTTTTTACTATTAAATCTGGTCCATGTGTTGTCATGCCCATGTCTCATTACATGATGTTGTTCCAAATGGTCCCCTGAAATAACCTTAGCTGTGATGCACTTTGTTCAAGTCAGGCCACTTCATATCTCTGTGTGTTCCTTTTTTGTGCCTCAGCATGTCGTCGGACCGTACGCCTACCAATCACTCTCTCTGTTTTACGTATGTGGATGTGGAACCATCAGCGTTCATTATTGATGTTGTGTCTGTTTGTGTTGGTCATGACTCCCAGGATGTTCAGTGTCCTTTTCTAACCTGCCATAGGTTCATTTGATTTCAGTTGGACTCTGAAACCTTGACTATAGAAAAGCTACAGAATTTAAACAGATATTTTCTATAACATAATATAATGTAATATGATGTTCATATTATCCTGGGTTTACAATGTCCTTGACCTATGGCGATTTGGGGTTACATCACAATCTCACATTTCCCACAAATGTATTAATAAAGTGTTGTTTCATCAATCTGACGTAGGGCGTTTGCAAGGTTAGGACACTTCATGTGAGAACTAGTTGGTGAACAGAGCAGAAAAATACATCGTCACATGGCACTATACGCTCAAGATGATATATATAATATAATATATTGCATATTGTTAGGATGGTAAAGGACAGAGATAGAAGAAAGAAAATTGAAAGCGTAACATGTCACTTTTGACCCCATGTTTATCCAATTTCACCACATATTTTCAACGTAAAAGTTCATTTAGTTAAGGTTCTTTTGGCATCCTCTTGCGAATAACATTTAATTGACTTTAAAGAAGTAAAATTTACCTCCCTAAGTGTTTGTGACTGTGAGTTACCAGTAAGTGAAGGCTCAGTTCTGTGTGCCAGTGAATGATGTGTGTGTGCATGCGTGCTTACATATTGTGCACAGTGTATTTTTGTATTTGAATTGTACCTACAGTGTTTTGTAACATTGGTTGCTCATGTCTTCAATATACATATTTACAGGCAACTGGCTGAAACGCTCCTCTCTGTCGGGCCTGACTGATGGTGTGGAGGACCTGCTGGACATCAGCTCAGTCGATCGTCTCTCCTTCATACGGCAGAGCTCTAAGGTAAGAAGCTGGAGTCTTATTGTGGCATTTCAAATGCCACAAATTTCATTTGTTGCACATCCATGTGCTCGTCTGTGTTTTAGGTTAAGTTCACCAGTGCTGTGAAGCTGACCGAAGGTGGCACTGCAGGGCCAGAGTACGGCAGGGACGAGGAGGAAAATTTCTTCAAGCGGCTCGGTAAATGGAGGTCTGGCAGGAGGAATCCATCCAAGCTTCACCACACAGAAGAGAAAGATGGTAGAGCGCCACCCACCCTTGGGTGCCCCGCGCCCA
This sequence comes from Cynoglossus semilaevis, assembly GCF_000523025.1. Classification (NCBI taxonomy): domain Eukaryota; kingdom Metazoa; phylum Chordata; class Actinopteri; order Pleuronectiformes; family Cynoglossidae; genus Cynoglossus; species Cynoglossus semilaevis. Next base: position 11,225,167 of record NC_024320.1, read on the forward strand.
CCCACGTCCCATTGTCCTGTTTTCTATTTCCGTCTTTCTGTCCTGGTGTCAGTTGTCCATGTGGTATGGTGTTGTGTCGTGTCTCACTTCGCAAGTTGTGGTATGTTTTTCTTTTGTCCTTTATCCTCCATTTCTGGACACCTACCAGTCACACTCCGAACCCATCAGTGGAGTGTCCACATTTTTTATCTAAATAAATATATTTTAGCAACATTGGAAAATGTTTTACTATTAATTACTTAGCTAAAGTATGTCTGTCTTGTATGCAGTCAAGAAGCTATTTCATTATATTGTAAACTATAGTTTAACAACCATCATTTGACCCCTTTTTTTGGCATATTTTTGGATAACCTTCTGATTTTTATACATTTAACCAAAGTTCAGTTATTTTATGTTTTTGCATTTTACCAATACTACAACTTTGCAGTTGCATTTGATACATTTTTGCAAATGTATTGGAGAAATCTTGGCCAGTTTTGCAATAATTTTGTCTCTTCAATTACTTTCACTACTTTTGCTATTAGCCATCTTTGTTAAATTTGTTAACTTTTGAATTACACATTTAAGCTATTTGTAGCCTAATATTTACTAAATGTGGGCAACTACTGCGCTGGATAATGTATTTTACCTCCCTTTAGTGTTTTTTTTAATTATAAATCAGTTTAGAATCCATTTTTTCCCTCATTTTCTTGAACAAATCCCTGTAACTCGTGTCTTGTCCTTGTCCTGTGTGTGTTCCCCTCTCTCCAATTCCAATTTGCGCATCCTTTGTTCCTGAACCACACTCTCTTTCCTCTTTTTGTCATTTAGCCTGTGGAAAAAGAGGAAATAAGTCCCATCTCTGATACCATCTTTCTGCCTAAAAGCATATTTCTGTGCTACGTCAAGCATGACAGTCTGTCAGTGCTCTCGTCTCTTCTGTGGTGACGTCTGGTGGTATTTTTCACTGCTTGAGTTTCCGGTGATAAAACAGAATGTTCAACACGCACATGGATGCACTTACACTTGTCATTTCAGAGGGATTTCTACATGAGGGAGGGATTCATATGTTTAAAAACCCAATTCTATAGAGTAAAAGAACATGTTTTACCAAAGCTATCTTATTAAACTTCTAGTATTATTCACTTGTACATTCATTCATTGGACAAAGAATGTGTTTTTACTGACAAAATTGATTATGTTTGTCAAAAAAAGAAAAGGTAAAAATGTGCAATGTTCTTTGTCCACTTTGGGAAAGGAGCTATAGATCAGACCTAGCACACTAAGGCCTGTCGGGGCATTATTTTCTATTGCATTTATGAAAATATGCACCAACAAGTTGGTATGATTTATCTCAACGGACTTGGAAAAAGTGCATAGTTACAAATATCATGTAAATGTTCACATTTAAGTTCAATAACCCCTGAAAATCCAAGTGTAACCTTGTGGCTGCTTCTGTCTCCCACTTAGCTTCAAGTTTCAGTGGCTCTCCTGTGCTTTTGTAAATGTCCTGGATGGTGACACATCATGTGATATTAAATGTGATCTACTGTGGTACAGTGAGCAAATGAAAAGAACTAGAAAAATTATCCTTGTATTTCTTCCTGCTGTGTCCTCTTCCTCCTCCGTCATCTCTTCTTCCAGGTCCCCATGGTTTCCAGGAAAGGCTCGCAGCCAGTCAGGAGGCCATGAAGAACAAGAACGTGGTGAATCTGGGAGCCATACGTCAGGGTATGAAACGCTTCCAGTTCCTTCTGAACTGCTGTGAGCCAGGAACCATACCAGACGCCTCCATCCTGGCTGCAGCACTGGACCTGGTGCGTTTCATTCTGCTCACAGTGCATAAGAGTAAACATGTGGCTTTATGCTCTGCTTTTACCACAACCATGTTGGAAATTAACTAAGGCTTGTCCTTTTCCAAGATAAAAATGTATTTTAAGTAGGTTGTCTAGATTTATATAGAGTTCAGGGAAGGTTAAACACATTCACTATTTCTGTTTTTATTCATTTTGGATAAATTATGCAATTTTTTCTATTAGATTTAATTTAATTTTTTTCTGCTATTGTTATTCAGAAAAGAATCTGTAAAAATAACAAATGCAGCGTCCGGGATCACATTAAAAAAAAATTAAGCTCCTATTTATTTTTTCAGCATCAGACATTTTTTCAGATATATTTTCATTCAATTGTTGTAGTTGTTCTAGTTTGAATAACTTTTGACTTTTTCTGTACTAACTTTATCCCTTGGCCAACTCTTATCTAGTTTTGCTTTAACATGATTGCAATTTCTATTTTTTAGCTATATCAGTTGACTAAGAATGTGTCTAGATGCAATATTATGCTTTTGTCTATGTCTTGATGGGGAGTTTCCTTGTCCCCATCTTCATACCCAGGTACTTCAATTGATATTCTTAACTTAGCTGTAGCTACTAACTTAGTGTTTGGCCACATGGCCTGCATTTGTTAATCTTTAGCCATTTCCTTTGCTACTTTAGATTCAAAACCACCAATATGTTTATCTCACAGATCTTTTGTCAGGAATACAGAAGCCAAACCTAAAATATATTTTGAAATGTAAGGTAAAACGTTTATGGCAAAACACTTGCAGTTCTCTATGTTAAAGAGGCCTCACTTAACATCATCCGTCGAAGTTATTTTTTTTTGTTTTTACCTTTCCTTGTGCAAAGTCCTTCAGTTGTGCAAAGTAAAGATAAAAAAATCCTTTCTTGTCATTCTATAGGAAGCTCCAGTTGTGGCTCGAGCCTCCCTCTTTCTGGAGTGTGCTCGGTTTGTCCACCGATGTAACCGTGGCAACTGGCCTGAGTGGATGAAGGGCCACCACGTTAACATCACCAAGAAAGGTCTTTCAAGGGGCAGGTCACCTATAGTGGGTAACAAAAGGAATCAAAAACTCCAGTGGAACGCTGCCAAACATTTCTGCCAGTGGGGAGATGTGAGTTCAAGTTTTTGAAGATTATATTCAAGGTAATAGGAACGCTGAAAATGCTTTGCTTCTGCTGCAGTAATGAAAGTGTTTGGTTTTCTTTCATCTACCAAGGCTATTGGCACAAGGCTAAGCGAATTGTGTCACTCTGAAAGCGAGAGCCCGGCCAACATTCTGGGTTACATCTATGATGAAGACACCAAACGGAGAATGAGGAAAGAAGATGAGGAAGAGGACTATTTAGATGATAGTGAGTCCAAACACCATCTGCCCAATGATTACGTTGTTGGATTTAAATTTTGTTTTCTAATTTTTGAATATAAACTTCTGACCCTCTTGTTTAATTTTTCTTTCAGACACAGTCAATCCAACCAAATGTGGCTGCCCCTTTGCTTTGAAGATGGCTGCCTGTCAGCTCCTCCTAGAAATCACCACTTTCTTGAGAGAGACTTTTCCCTGCCTACCACGTCCGCGAACAGAGCCTCTTGTGGTCAGAAATGTAATCTGTAATGAAAAACAAAATAGATAAAGAGTGTGGCATGGTTTTCAGAGAACTGTTTTTTCACATCAGATGAAATCTAGGTACAGATGAAATGTTAGTGACACAAAAACTGAGCATTGACAAAGATAATGTTACTCGAGATCTATGTTTCAGTACATTATCTTTTAAATTTATTGACGAGTTAACTAGAGTTTTCATTGCGATGCTCAATGTAGGATCTCGACAGCTGCCGACTACGATTAGACCCAGAGCTCGGTCGTCACCGATATGAGAGGAAGATCAGCTTTGCAGGCATCCTGGATGATGAGGATGGACACGACTCTCTCAACAGCAGCAGCCACACGCTCAAGTCTGACACTACAGGTGAAGAGAAGAAGGTGCAGGAGAGTCAGGGTGAGACATCAAGTACTACACACTGCTGTGATTGCATAGTTTTTACATCTGGAATCTTGAAAAATGTTGTCCTCACTTTTGCCTTCCTCAGTACCTATAAGGAAAATTCGTATTGGAGGCTCCCGGCTGCTTCAAATCAAAGGGGCCCGCAGTTTTAGGGTGAAAAAAGGTGGCTCCCTGTCGTCCATACGCCGGGCAGGGAGCCTTAAAAGCACAAAGCTTTCCCGGCAGGACTCAGAGTCTGAGAATGAAGAGGGTTTGTTGTCACAGACACAAAGCAGGGACACCGTAACTGACATTGGTGAGTGGTGCAGGAAACATCTTTGCATGGAAGATAACTAAGTAGGAATACTCTGCTAATACTCTGCTGATGTCAGAGATAGATAGATAGATAGATAGATAGATCTGTAATACTTTCTCAGAGGGAATTAGGTTAGTAAGCTTTGTATTTTTGGTTTATATATATATATTTACATATATATATATATATATAGTAACTTATTTTGAAAATGATATTTTCAAGTAGAGTTCTAAAAAATGTTTGTAAAAAAACATTTTGTCTATTTAGCAAAGTTAACCAAACAGAATAGGTGCACAAATATAAGTGAACACAGCTAGACACTGGCCTGTACAGCTTGAAATTAGCTGAAACAGGACTCATAGTGAGCCAGAAAGAACTAAAGAATAGCTATTAACATTGCAAAAATACATGCAGGTGAATAAGCATAATTGAGGCAGCCCCAGGAACATCTTGGAGTTAGCCAAAAACACTACATATTTATGAGCCATACTAATAGGAAAAAGCTACAACACTCTAAATATAGTAACAAAAGCAAAATACTGTAGTTGGCCACAAATATAACAGAAGAGCTAAAGGATGAACAAAATAAAGCTATTAGCCAAACAAATCTGATACATGCAGTCAATGGTAATAAGCTGAGAGTTACCCAGGAAGGTTACACAACAGTGAGTTTGTTGACATTTAAGTCACTCCACAGATTAGGATAGAAAGCAAAAAAAGTTCAAATTTAAAATGCCTGTTTTGCTAATATTACAGTATATAAAGAAATATGTAGACTTTGATGTCAGTCTCACAACTGTTTTAATTAATTTTGTTATTGTTATGTTCCCTATATAGGCAGTCCCTTCAGTACCAGTGAGCCCAGCATAGAACCAGAGGGTCAAGGTTCAGGTGGCGCAGAGGAAAACTATCACCGCAACATGTCCTGGCTCCATGTACTGTCTTTATACATACTAAATATTGTAATGTACTGATCTCCAGAGTCTCCTTCTCATGTACTAACTTCCTTGGCTGTTTTTCCTGTCTTGGCTTAGATCATGATCCTGTTGTGCAACCAGCAGAGTTTCATCTGTACCCATGTCGACTTCTGCCACCCCCACTGCTACCAGCACCACAGCCGCTCCTGCGCCCGTCTGGTCCGTGCCATCAAGCTTGTTTACGGCGAGACAGTGGACAGCCTGCGGGAAGACAGTGCGTCCTTAGGGAACATTGGAGCACGTGCAAAGAAAAACAATGAGGTGGAATTTCATACACGAGTGTATCCTGTTCTCAGATTGATAGATAACACAAGTCAAGGAGTCGGTAATGGCAGATTCATGAGTGTTTGTGTCTTCAGTGTTCGGACAAGTCATGTCTGAGGACACCATCTATGAAGAGACGACCAACGGACCCCAACACAGAAGGAAAGAAAGACACAGGGATGCTCAAGTACATCCGCAACCAGGTAAAACCTGTTAATGTAGTTCTTAGATCTCAGGAAAAGATCAAAATAAATATAATT
>NC_024320.1:11232743-11251766 GCF_000523025.1 Cynoglossus semilaevis
TTTTTTTTCATCTAGTAGAAAGTGGCAATAAATTACCAATATTAAAAGCTGAAAAAGTTGTTTTTTGCACAAATGAAGTGGTTCTTATGTTGCTTTGTTTTGTTTAGTTTAGTCTAAAACACCGTCTGACTTAATTAGAATATATATTTTTTAGTTTACACAACGTTTAACATCAATAGCTTTTCATGCAATGTTACTAACATGATGGTTTGTTTTTTGTGTTAGGTCATGAGCCTGTCACCAGCACCGCTTTCCTTGTTGATCAAAGCAGCTCCTATCCTAACTGATGACATGTATGGAGATGTTCAACCAGCAGCCTGGGAGCTGCTGCTCAGTGTGGATGAACATATGGCAGCTGCTGCAGGTCGGTCTGACTGTATCAGTGCTTTCTTTTCAGTGCTGAGCAATAGTGGCACGTTGGCGAATTAAACTTCCACATCCAAACTTAATCGTCACATTTATTTAACTGCTCTTTCTCACCCCTTTATCCAGCGGCCATGTTCCTCCTCTGTGCGGTAAAGGTGCCAGATGCAGTGACTGAAATGATGATGGCAGAGTTCCAGCACCAGGAGGCATGTCAACGCATCAACTCCATCCTGAAATTTTATACACTCTGGAGGTTCCGCTACCAGGTTTGGCCCCGCATGGAAGAAGGAGCACAGCAGATTTTTAAGGTACATAAATAAAATACTAATAACAAAAAATGAGAATTCAGGATCTCAAAATGATTTAACTTGCTACATTCTTTCCTGGGTCTCCTTCATTTCAGATTCCTCCTCCCAGCATCAACTTCACCCTGCCATCTCCAATCCTAGGCATGCCCTGTGTTCCCATATTTGATCCTCCCTGGGTGCCACAGAACACTGGCAGTGTCCAGGACCCTATTAATGAAGACCAGTCTGTAAGTCTGATTTGATTTATTTATTTATTGTAACATTATTTATTTATTCATTGTAACATTATTAACAAATAAAAAACAAATTAGGAGTTGAATTAGGACTAGTGATTTGTATCAGTTTTGAATTACTGTATTTCATGGGAATTAATTACAATTAAAAAAAGTGATGAAAATCCCAATGGCTGTCAGTTCTAGTTGGGCTCAGGGCTCTAGTTCTCACCCAATGGCTGTCAGTTCTAGTTGGGCTGTGGTGTTGGCTCAACAGTCTGTTGGACCCTTGCTTAGGAGCAGGGGCTTCATCCCTCTTTCTTTAATAAGACAAGAGACAGGGATTGTGGAGTTCTGGGCAGCGGCAAAGACAAAATTCAAGTAGAGGGCCCTGTAAAGCCTACACCTTGCAGCTCATATTTTAGGTGCTTATGAATCACATTAGAAAGGGCTTGTATGTAGTTGAGCCCTTTTTCTATGAAATACAGTATATATAATGTTTGTAATCCAGATGTTTTACCTTTAGTTTTAAAGTACAAAAACAGCTGAGGTATTCTGCAACAAAGTTTGATGCCTATTGTTCCAAGTAAAATAGAATTGTCCAGTTTAAACTAGATTGCCACAATGGGAACAGCTGCCAAAATCTTGAGAAATGTACAGAACCTGAAACACATATAGAACACTTTGCATTAAAATAATTAAATACTTTTGTCCCTCATTGCAAACCTGTAGTGATAGGAGAGACTTTACCAAGACCAATGAAGAAATTTTTTTTTTAAAATAGTTGTGGTTTCTTATGTTTCCTTATATTTTTTCTTTTTATGTTTAAACATTTGTTATAGTTGTGTGCAATTATCCTAAAGCCTTTTTTTATGTTTTACCGTTAAAGACCCTAATCTACTATAAATGCTCAAATATATTGTCCAGGAATAGTATGTAAAAAGGTGTCTTCTCAATGATGAAGTTTTGTTCCCAGTCCCTGAAGCTGCCATTTTTTTGTCCCTATAGTTTTGTTTTTTTTTCTATTTGCGTTTAACATTAAAATGAGTAAATAACCTAAAACACTATTTTATTATTGTATTTTCTGAAAAATTCAAATGAAATGCCAGTCCAAGAACTACCCCTAAAACTACTAATGTCACCCTGTACTTGTGTGGAGATTCTTGTGGTAATGCTGTATCTCACCACAGTATGTCTGACATCATCACAAAGTAAATCAAGAGAAGGATTCAGGGACAAACAGAATTTTTTTTTTTGATATTGGTCTGTCAGCTGAGGTTACAGTCAACTCTAAGTAGTGTCACCAAGCAGTACTATCTGTAAAAGAGCGTAAAGCAATGGATTTGAATTCTAGAACAAAAATGATCTAAACGTTAGTAATCTTTCTTTTTTTAAAGTTGTACTTAAACAATTACAATTACTACACAATTTCTAGGTAAATCATAAAAAACAGGTATTTAAGGACTAATGCACACCACTGTGTCTGAACTTTAATTTTAAAGGTTGTAATGACGACCTGCAAGCACATGTTCTATAATTTTTCTGTCGACTGTTTTTGTTTTTAGTACTCCACATTAATTCAGTCAGTCCATACCATAGTAAGTTGGTATTTCTGTCTGAAAGTGTGTGTGCTGATGCATCTTGTTATCTCAGGTCAATCAATGTTCTTTGGGCTATAATTTGAATGATTTCTAAATCATGATCCATTTTCATGGTCCATTTCAAATCACAAGAATCTTTTTCTGCACTCCCGAAACAGAAAAAGATAAGAAATAGAGAATAAAATAACAGCATGCATTGGACATTCAGACATTTATTTCGTGCGTGTTGTGATCTTGATGCATGGTCATTATATGAGAATGACTTTGCTTTGTATGTTATCTCCACATCAGAGAGATATGTATGTGTATGAGCACTTGTGGGAATGCTGTGAGGCATTTACTGTGCACAAGATACAGTAAATTCTCCAAAGTCCAGTCTGAACCCATTTATTTTTGTCCCAATCCTTCACTCACGATGCTCGGGATGGAAACAGAGCATGAGATAAATGTGCTGGAAGAGAGTTACTGTATTCACGTGTGCAGTTGTTTCACATTTAAAACAGAAATGCTCCTCACATGTAGCTGTAAGCACTAGAATAGAAACTGTCAGTTTGGAATAAAACTGTTTTTCCTCGTCCTGAGCCTTCTGTGTGTCTGCGCTGCCAAATTTTGCTGTTTTAGATCCAAACCTATCCTTTTCAGAAATCCTTTTCAGCACGTGCAGTGTCCCGCTCCCACCAGCGAGCTGAGCACATCCTGAAAAACCTGCAGCAAGAGGAAGAGAAGAGGCGCCTGGGCCGTGAGGCCAGCATCATCACCGCCATCCCCGTGGCTCAAGAGGCTTGCTATGAACCAACATGCAGCCCACCACCGGAACAGGAGGAAGAAGGTGTGAATGGGAAGGATGAAACTTTAGCCACTTGTCCGTGTTAGCCAGATATAACCGACAAACTAAACATCGCAGCACTAATACCTGCATGTGGGCTACTTATGACCTGTTCAGAAAGTCACAGCTATTTATGGGCTCAGTGAAATGCCTAATGTGGCACAGTTGGGCCACTATCGCTTTTTTACCCAGTTGGTGTTCTGTTTCTTTTAAAATTATTTGAAGATGTTCACATCGACCTTATATGTGATTGAAAACTTCCAGTGGATGTTTAGCACATTTGACACTTTCATTTTCCCCAAATATAATGTTAAAAAATAACAGGTAACGGCACAATTGATGACGCACTTCTTTTGTATTTTGCGCGACATTTCAAAAGTTAGCCCTCTATTTCATTTAGGACATATAAAAGCCAGAAAGTTCCTCCCTGTTCCAGATGTGACCCAGAGTTTCATGATTTAATTGGTTTAGTTTAACCGAAATCTTTACTGCATTTACCTGACAGCATATTGTTTATTATCCCGATATGTCCTGGCCCTGTCCAACATTGATCCCGTCAGCAGAAGAAGTGGTGAACCTGGCATCCCGCCGCCTGTCCGTCAGCCCATCTTGTGCCTCCAGCAACTCCCACAGGAACTACTCTTTCCGTCGGGGGTCAGTTTGGTCAGTGCGTTCACTGGCCAGTGCTGAGGGTATGTCAACACAGACGGGAAACTTTACTAGAAACTTCACTTTCCTTTGTTTCACGTTTTTATTTATGTGTGTGTGCATATTTTAAGATGAAGAAAACACAACAGAACACACTCCTACTCACCACATGCTCCAGCCTCCACAAGCAGTCTTCCCAGCATGCATCTGTGCAGCTGTTCTACCTATAGTGCACCTCATGGAGGATGGAGAGGTGCGAGAGGACGGTGTGGCTGGTAGGTTGCATTTAATACAAGAAATTATAAGGTGATGGCTAAGTGTTTATTCTATTAAATAAACTTGTTTTGTTTGTTTTTAGACATTATTCTGTGTTTTTTTGTTTATTTAGTGAGTGCTGTTGCACAGCAAATTCTTTGGAACTGCCTGATCGAGGATCCAGCCCTGGTTCTCCGTCACTTCCTGGAGAAACTGACAGTCAGCAACAGACAGGTTGGCAAACATCTGAGGAACACATACTAAATAAATCAAGCTCTATAAAGAGGCACAGTGTTAATTTTGTGTCCCATGTGTCTTCAGGATGAGTTGATGTACATGCTGAGGAAGCTGCTACTCAACATTGGAGATCTGCCTGCCCAAACGTCTCACATTCTCTTCAACTACCTGGTGATGCAAAAAAAGATTTGTTTTGTTTTACTTTTAACAATTTTAACAATATCTTTTGTGAGAATGATTAAAAATGTAGTCTCTGTGAGGAATTGTTGGCAATTTGTAGTATTTTTGGCAAAATCTTCCTTTTTAATGTGCCCTAACTACTTTATACAGTATTTTCTCATTTTAATTTTTTTTTAACATTTAAAAATGTGGGTCCTGTTCATCTCCTTTTCTTAGGTGGGGCTGATCATGTACTTTGTACGCACACCCTGTGAGTGGGGTATGGACGCTATCTCTGCCACACTGACCTTCCTGTGGGAGGTGGTGGGGTACGTGGAGGGGCTCTTCTTTAAGGACCTAAAGCAGACCATGAAGAAGGAGCAGTGTGAGGTCAAACTTCTGGTCACCGCATCTATGCCAGGTGAAATACACAAAGCAATGTTAAATGGACTATTATTAGATTTAATAATGACAAACACAAGTTATGCATCTGTGGCTCCGTATATTTGTAATAATTTACTTTAACTGAACATTACATGATGCAGGAACCAAAACCCTAGTGGTCCATGGACAGAATGAGTGTGACATCCCTACACAGCTTCCTGTTCATGAAGACACTCAGTTTGAAGCCCTTCTGAAGGTAGCTTCACCAAGCTTTGTCATTTACTAGAAATCTGTTGTTGGTTATCAGAGAATGCTTTGACATCTGTGGTGTGGTACAAAGATCTATCTTTGATTGTCATAGTTTAAAGAAGCCTGTGTAAATAATATGAGAGAAGTGTAAAATGTTCAAATTGTTTAAGGTTTTGCCTGAAACTAAAATACAGTATACTCAACATTACTGCTTTCTTGTAATTAGCAGAAACTGAAGCTTGCAGAGTGTTAGATCAAGGGGTAACCATGTCATTTCTAGCTACAGTACTATCTTCGGAAAGGCAGTAGATTATATTCCGTCCTCTTGAGATACTAGACTATCTTGACTTGATTATTTTGAAAAGTAGAAAAATAAATCCAGGGTGCTAATAGCTATGTCCCCACTGCCAATACAAATTACAGTATATTCCATAAACAAATAATAAATCCTCCCCTTTAGAAATCATGTTGTGATTTTCTGTGTCCCCTTTTGCTCTACAGGAGTGTCTTGAATTTTTCAACATCCCTGAGGCCAGATCAGCCCACTACTTCCTCATGGACAAACGATGGAACCTCATCCATTATTCCAAGGTGGAAAAGTCAACACTCTATTGCTTTTTAGGGATTAGTTGAGCTGCAGTAAATAACATATGGATCCTGTTGACCTCTTACAGACGTATGTCAGAGACATCTATCCGTTCCGAAGGTCGGTCTCTCCTCAGCTCAACCTGGTCCACATGCTACCTGAGAAAGGACAAGAACTTATTCAGAAACAGGTAGACAAATTAAAAGAAAAACAAAATTCAGTGAAATTTATTTGGTAGCTTCAATCGTTTTCTTTTTTGTGGTTTTTCCTCTCTTTTTTAGGTGTTTTCCCGTAAACTGGAGGAGGTCGGTCGTGTCCTGTTTCTCATCTCCCTCACACAACACATGCCAGCCGTGCACAAACAATCCCACGTCTCGCTCCTCCAGGAGGACCTGCTGCGCCTGCCTTCTTTCCCACGAACCGCTATCGACGCAGAGTTCTCTTTGTTCAATGAACCACAAGGTGAAGAAAACTCTTGCTGACCTTCACAGATTCCTTTTTCTCTCATATTTTTCGTTAAGCCCTCCATTTTCCTCTAAACCTTTTCAGGTAAGGAGTTGTTTGGACTGGACACACTCCACAAAGTCCTGTGGATCAAGCTTTTGGAGGAGATGTTTCTGGGCATGCCCAGTGAGTACCCATGGGGTGATGAGATGATGCTGTTCCTCAATGTCTTCAATGGCGCGCTGCTATTGCATCCAGAGGACAGCTCCCTCCTCAGGCAGTACACAGCTACTGCCATCAACACTGCTGTGCATTTTAACCATCTCTTCTCCCTGAGTGGTTATCAGTGGATCCTACCAACGATGCTGCAGGTACACATACTACAGTTACAAGAAAAAGTATATGAACCCATTGACTTACTTGGATTTCTGCATAAATTGGTCATAAAATCTGTTCTTATATGGGATGTCCGATATTAACTTTTTGCCGATATCCAATATGTTGATATTGTCCAAACACTCAATTTCCGATTCTAATATCAATTTCTACCGATGTAGACCTGGTAATAAAAACCTGATAATGATTCTTACAGATATGACCTAATATGTTAATATCAGTCCGATAATGTCGGTCGGCCGATATTATCGGACATTTGTAGTTAAAGTCACAGTTACTGGCTGTTAAAAGCATACCGCTGTGGAGGATGAAAAATTAATAAATAAAAAACAAACTAAAAACAAACATGACAATGAAAAGAAACACAATGAGAAGGTGAAGTGAAAATTAGATTTTGAACCTAACCCTTAAATCCCTTTAACAGGTGTATGCAGACTACGAGAGCAACCCTCTACTAAGACAGGGCATCGAGTTCTGCTGCAGGCAGTTCTACATCCTTCACAGAAAACCCTTCATCCTCCAGCTCTTTGCCAGTGTGGCTCCTCTGCTGGAATTCACAGTAAGGAGCAGACACAAGAATTTGTTTGTTTTTTGATGCAGGAAGCCATCACTAATATGCGTTCATCTCTTTTGCTTTGTCTCACAGACCAGCACCAGCACTGGTCTGTCTAAAGGAGTCTCAGCCCAGTGTCTGTTTGACCTGCTGGTCTCTCTAGAGAGTGAGACTCAGGACACCCTGGACGCCCTGGAGCTGGTCAAAGCAGAGAAACCACTGCGATCGCTGGGTAATTTCACAATATATAACATTTCCAAGTAAAAAGTTGTCAGGGTTTCTAAAAAATAATGTATGGCTTTACCAGATTTCTGTTATGGAAACGAGGACCTTGCCTTTTCCATCAGTGAGGCCATCAAACTGTGTGTGACTGTGGTAGCCTACGCCCCTGAGTCCTTCAGGAGGTGAGCATAAACCTGATTAAGAATAATTTCTACATTACATACATACATTCTGATTACTAATTGTTCTGTCCTAAAAGTCTCCAGATGCTCATGGTTCTGGAGGCCTTGGTTCCTTGCTTCCTCCAGAGACTGAAGAGCAACACAGAGACGATGGAATCTGCCTCGGCTGCTAGAGACGAGATAGCAGCCATTGCTGCCCTTGCTACGTCACTGCAGGCGCTTCTATACAGCTCAGAGTCTTTAACAAGGTGGTAGCACCACGAATTTCTGTCTGATGACTTCTTTGAAATGACCTCTGGTATATTCATCATCTCCAAATGTCCACAACAGGCCCATGACAGCTCCACAGATGTCCCGCTGTGATCAAGGCCATAAGGGAGGAACTACAGCTAACCACACCATCTCAGGAGGTGTCAACACCAGGTCAGAACCTCAGACCTTGTGATTTGCACACTCTTCTCCAGTCAGAGTCGTCATCCCTATTATTTATTTATTTTTGTACAAACCCAGAGACAACCTCCACCTCCTGGAAGAGGGACAAGGGATGCCAAGAGAGGAGCTGGATGAACGAATAGCAAGGGAGGAGTTCCGTCGTCCCAGAGAGTCTCTACTGAACATCTGCACTGAGTTCTACAAACACTCTGGACCCAGGCTAAAGATCCTGCAGAATGTTGCTGGCGAGCCAAGGGTAACCGCCCTGGAGCTGCTGGATATCAAGTCTCATATGAGGTCATCAGGTTCACTCCAGTTCAACAACAATTGCTGTTTGTAGAATTAACATAAGATGTTTAAATTTAAACATTTTCTATTGAAAACACTTTGTGGCTTTAACTTTTTGAGTTTTTACCACAATGTTTGTTGTTTTAATCTGATCGTTTTCACTTTCTGTTTTTAGTTCACACTATTTTTACCTTTTGATTGGGACCTTTCACTTAGTTATTTTGACTTTGCATCTCTAAACGTTTTATTGCATTACTTTTACTTTTTAAATTTTGTTTCATTGTTCACTTCAGCCTCTCTTTTTCTTTGCCTTTTTTTTCAATAATTGTGACTTTTCTCATTCAGCTTTTTGAATTTTCCATACTTTTCACTTGTATCTCTATTCTAAATATTGATGTGACTTCTCTTCTTATTTGACTTTCTCTTAAGGAAGAAATTCACTGTTGAATAAACAAATTGATTTATAAAAAAAAAAAATCTGAATTTCACACAAAATGTTAACATTTTCACAGACTTGCAGAAATTGCCCATGCCTTACTAAAGCTGGCGCCTTACGACACCCTGACCATGGAGAGCCGTGGGCTGCGGCGTTACATAATGGAGATGCTGCCCATCACCGACTGGTCTTCAGAGGCCGTTCGCCCTGCCCTCATCCTCATCCTCAAGAGACTGGACCGCATGTTCAACAAGATCCACAAGATGCCCACGCTCAGGTGCGCTCGCCCACAGGCACTGTGCAGCAGGTCTGTTCAATACAATCTCCTACTTTACTTCACGTCTCCCTGTGAGTGTATCGTGCTGTGGCGGTGCCGTGGTGTGTAGAGTAGTCACGTGGCTTCTTGGCACCGTCCGCTGTAGTGCTGCCTCCAGTGGTGATGTACCGTAAGTGCTGCTTTTGTGTTTTTGTGCTGTGCTCGAGTTGAAAGCAAATGGAGTTTTGTGGAGCTGTGTGTACTAACAATGGACTAATTATAACAGTGACTGGAATAATGTATACATATCACACACATACATAAACTTTTATTTGACAACAGCCTCCAAGAAAAATACACAAAACTATCATTAAGTTACATATAACACATTAGTGGCACAATTACATTTTCTCATCCTGCACAATTTTGCACTTTAGGCTGTTTTTTTTGTACATTATTATTATACATGTGAATTAATCTAGACATTTCTTACCTGCCCTATTGCCCCGAGATGGGTCACACCAGTAACTCGTTTTGCCTGAGCATGGCACAAAATCTGGAATTGAGCCACATGAAATTAATATTGTGCAGATTTCACAGGGCTACATCCATTTTGCTGTATAAATGGGAGTCATTTAAAATGACCCACATATCAGGTAGTTATGGTTTTTTTTCAATTACATGTGGCAGGTTTACAGCAAATACACCTACAAGACCAATCGAGTGAGAGCCATGATACATGATACTTTTTCTAATCTAATCGAATGACATGGTTAGAGAAGTTACAGGTATTTCTACCAGAGGTTGGCCACCCGTGTAAGTGAAATGATCACAGTGGCTAAAAGTTAAAACAGGTCAGTATAATTGTTATAGGCTCAGCCTTGAAAAAACAAATGCATAAACTTGCCATAAAACAATTCCATTAAATTAGCCCAACAGCAGTAACATTGTAAATCTGACCTTGTGAGTGCCACCGGTCCACATCATATTTTGGGCCAAAGGTAAGTGTGAGACAAGCCAGATATTGGCTACAAAGATTTTACTGTTAGGATATACAGTGTTTTTAATTGTTGTGAGACTACAAATTCTGATATCATATAATTCCAGGGTGTCAGCTTCCCCCAGCATTCATTGCTGTGTTTTAATGAGCTGTGAGCCGCCAGTATTAGATCAACATTGAGCTGATGTGAAAGTGAGAGAAAATCTAGAAGTGACTCACTGTATTAAGTGTTTTTTGAAAAAAAAAAAAAGAAATTTGAGATGTGAATGCGGTTGTAGGTTTATTGAGTTTTTGTTTTTTTTTCATTAATGACAAATTGTGATTTGTTTCATTGGTGTGTGTTGCTCTGCATGGCTGTGTGTTCTCCAGGAGACAGGTAGAGTGGGAGGCAGCCAGTAACCTGATCGAGGGCATTTGTCTGACGCTGCAGCGACAGCCAATCATTTCCTTCCTCCCGCACCTTCGCTCGCTAATCAATGTCTGCGTTAATCTGGTATGGAAGTTGGTCTTGGAATTTTTTTTATATAGCCATGATGATCTCCACTGTTTAATGTGTTGTTTTTATCCCTAGGTGATGGGTGTGGTGGGTCCCTCCAGTGTGGCTGATGGTCTTCCTCTGCTCCACCTCAGCCCCTACCTCTCTCCTCCACTTCCTTTCAGCACAGCAGTTGTCCGCCTGGTTGCGTTGCAGATTCAGGTTGGACCTATAATACATTTTTTTCTTTACATAACATTGTATTTGAAAATATAATCTAAAACACATTCTCTCTTAAACTAACCTCAGGCTTTGAAGGACGATTTCCCTCTCAGTCATGTGATCTCACCTTTCACAAATCAGGAGAGACGAGAAGGGATGCTGCTGACCCTGCTGATTCCTTTTGTACTGACTGTTGGCTCAGGGAGCAAAGGTAACTTCCATCTGAAATGATACACATAATTCATGAAACCACTTTACCTTTGAGTTATAAATTTATATCAGTGACATATAATATTCATGGGTCAAAGTGTTTTTAGATCCCAATGATAAATTCTAAGCACCAGCCAACACATATTTTGTAATATATATATAAATATGAATTGAAAAAGCCAGTTTTAATGTTGTTTAAACATGTTATGTTCTTTACTTGTCATACTACTTTCACAAGTTAAGAAATTACTACATATGTGGTTATAATCCAGTACCAAAATGTATGTACAGTAAGTGATGATTTTGTATATCTTTTTGTATAGTTTTTCTGGTTTTTAGAAGGTTATGTTGTCATCAAAGACATGCAATTTTTTATGCCTTTTACAAGTTATTGTCCACTTACAGACAGTCCCCATTTGGAGCAGCCGGAGATCTTCTTGCTCCTTCAGACCGTCATCAATATCCTTCTTCCTCCTCGGATTATCTCCACCTCCCGCACCAAGAACTTCATGCTGGACGCGTCACCTGCTCACTGTTCCACTCCGGGTGACACAGGGAAGGATCTGCGCAGAGAAGGTCTTGCAGAGTCCACCAGCCAGGCTGCTTATCTTGGTATGGATTTCTACAGAACAAGGTCAAGAAATGTCCCGTTTCTCTTTTCTTATGATATCTTGTGCTACGATTCTTCAGCTCTGAAGGTGGTGTTGGTTTGCTTTGAGCGATCGTTGGGGAATCAGTGGTACCGTCTTAGTCTGCAGGTGAAAGAGATGGCTCTAAGGAAGGTGGGCGGACTGGCCTTTTGGGATTTCATCGACTTCATTGTCCGGACTCGTATCCCCATTTTCGTCCTGCTGAGACCGTTTATACAGTGCAAGGTAAAGAACTTCACCCAGGTACTTTATAAATATGTCTGATGAGATTGGAGCTAATAATTCAGTCTTTAACTGTTTATTTGACATTATACCTTTTTAGCATCTGTCTGCTTCACTCATCCTTATGTGCTGTTTGTTGTGTGATATGCTGTGAAGCTGTTGACCCAACCAGCTGACTCCCAGGAAGAGATCACAGCCCGCCACCACATTGCTGACCAGCTGGAGCGACGATTCATTCCAAGGCCTCTGTGCAAGAGTTCCCTGTTTGCAGAGTTCAACAATGAGCTCAAGATCCTGAAGGAAGCAGTGCACAGTGGCTCTGGTTCGATGAAACTAGTAGAAAATATCTCTCTCAATGTTACAAATTTGGCTTTGCCTTCATTCTAAGCACTATCTTCACATGTCCGTTTTGTTACAGCCTACCAGGGTAAGACGTCCATCAGCACAGTGGGCACCTCCACGTCGGCCTATCGCCTCAGTCTGGCCACAATGTCTCGCTCCAACACCGGCACGGGCACCGTTTGGGAGCAGGAGAGTCAGCCGTCACGCCAGCCTTCCCAAGACACACTGAGCCGCACCGATGAGGACGAAGAAGAGAGTCAGTCACATTGACAGTTTACAGTTTATGTCAAACCAGCAGGATTAAGACGGAAAGTGACTGTGTTCTGTCATTTTCTCTGTACAGATGATTCCATGAGTATTCCCAGTGTGGTGAGCGAACACGAGGCCTTCCTGCCCAGGGTGATAACAGAGAGGCGTTTCTCCAGCCACGCCACCGGATCAGTGATCTTACAGCCTGCGGCTCCACGGAGCACCATGCTGCCCAGCCACAGGTGACTGCTTCCAGCACCTACAGAAACAAGAACCAATAGGACTCGTCATGACATTCCTTTACATTCATGAATACACACAAAAAATACATCAGTCACATTCATATTAGAGTCACCCAGTACTTTCCTTACTGGCTTTTCTTTGGTGGCTAAACCAGAAATATAAAGTAATCAAACACCAACTGCTTCTCCTGTGGGGTCACAGTATACATTACTGCAAAACAGTTTAGTATTTTCTCCAACTGTAGGAGCAAAAGTAAGAGCACTAATTAATCACAAACATCAGAGTTGGCAAAGACAGTTGGCTTATAGTTTGACAAAAACAATTTTAAGAAATTATATTAGTAATGGTTAAAATATGTTATAATATAAAAAAGTTAAAAATAGATCCTAAACTCTTTCTAAACTTTTCTAAAGGCTAATTTATTCAAACTTATGTTAAAACATACCTCAAAATAAAAACAATGTTGCTCAAAATACTGCAGAAAATATTAAAAGGGGAAAGTGGAAGATGATTCACAAACTTAAAAACTACATGACAAATGCAGTACTAGTGGAAAAGGAATAATTTGTTTGCAAACTTAGTCAAACCAATGAGAACTTGCATATTAGTATTAATGTAACTTAAGTAAAAAAACAGAGTTGTAGCATTAACCAAAATAAATGTAAAATATAAGTATTTATATAAATAAAATCTAAAATACTAAAAGTTAAGGAAGTAATTAAAGGTTAGCCTGCAGCCGTTAAGATAACTTAAATAATCCATAAATCACAGGACAAAGGTACAGCTGCTGTAGTACAGTTCATCGTCTCCAAAGAATGAACAAGCTGTGGATCAGGTTTTTTAAGAGATGTTTAAACCTTAAATTAACTTAAGTCACTGTAAACACTGTCCATCCTGGTGGTGGAACACGACAATACAATTAAAATAAGGGTTTGTTAATAATTATTTTAGTTTGTCTCTTGTTACTGAACTACAGCTAGTTTTATATGTTTTATAGTTTTTGTGTATCATAAAAGATGTGAAATGTACTGAAACCAAACATGTTGGTGTTTAACTTTTCAAAGCCACACTTGTATTTAAGGCAAACGTCCAGGTTGCCTGTTGTGAGGAACGAAGGACTCAGGTGGTGATGCTGACAGATCTCTACTAAACTCCCTAAACTCCCACTCTCCCCTCCCTTCACCCCCCTGTTCACAGTGAACCCAATGTGCTAGATGAGTCCCAGGGTCTTCTGCAGGAGGGTAACCTCTCTAGGTACAGTGGTCCTCTGTGTGTCTTTGTCCAATCGGTGCATTTTTTTTGTTTTTGTTTTAATGCATCTGTTCGCCACTGGGAGGGCCATTGCCTCGCGACGGCCGCCCTCTGGTGGCCACTGTTCGCCGTTGATCACCCATTCACATCCAATCCGATCAGCTTGGCCCGCGTCACCTCTGTACCTCACTGTCTGTGACTTCAGTGTCGTTTCTGTCCTTTTTTTATCTCCACAAACACTGACCCTCATTTCTCCAGCTCATCTCAGCTGCCGTGCTTGTCCTAACCTGGCTCCTCTGCAACAGGAGAGACAAAAAATGTACCAAAACGAGGGAGCCCAACCATCCCTGAGGGGGGGCGGGGCCAGGGAGCCATGTCACTTTTTCTGTGGTGGTAGTTGTGGGTCTTGACTGTTGATGTGCCATCACTAAAGTCAGCCTCTCATTGGTTATTAGTGTTTCATACCGTTTTCTGGTGTTTCTCAGGCTTCCCACTGAGCAAATTGGGTGTCTGTCTCTAGATACCAATCTGTAGGGGGCAACGGGGAACTGGGGTGGCAACAGTTACACAGGAGCACTGTTTATTGTACTTGTCCTGGTCACACTTTAAATTCCTGAAATGTAGGTCAAATACCAATAGACCCAGGGTTCTTTAGCTAGTTGCTGCTCCGTCCTCTTCTCCCCCTGGTATGTTCTCAGTGTTCAACTCATGGCAGCACTGTGTCAGTGTTTTCTGCACTGTGATTGGATGTGTACAGTACACATGACTGTACTGTATGTCTTGTCCCGTCAGTGTGGTTAGCGTAGCAGTGAATATCATGTGGTCAGTGGAGAAGCCCAGCTTGGGTTCTTTGGAGCAGAGGCCCGGTGAAGTCTTCCTTCTGATGTGCCCTGTGTCTGTGTGTGTGATTGACTCCACCAGGGTGGCCAGTGTGCAGAGTGAACCGGGTCATCAGAACCTCCTCATACAACCGCCGCTGGGACGGAAACGTGGCCTCAGACAGGTAGGGACATTCTTCGTCTGTCACAAACACAATTGATGAGACCATTAGAACAATTCTTTAACAACATTTACAATGTTTACCATTACAAAAAAAAATAATTTTATTTGAAACGTGAACAAACATATTCTAAAGAAAAACAACTGCACTGCTGACAAGCCACGGCTGTTAATCATCACTGCCAGTGAGTACCACCTGCACCGATAACTGTAATAATGTAATGAAGGCAGTGAGATATGCTATGGTAACTTAAGTTCTGTACTTAAGGCCTGTCTTTAACTGCTGTAAATAACAGACATAGATAGAAACTGCTGCTAAATGCACATGTCATGGGTTTCTTTATTAAAAATCATTATCATTAAAAACATAAAACAAAATGTACCTGTGACCTTCCTTTAGCTTCGTCGCCCTCTGCTGTCTATTCCGAAGAGTGAACCACGTGATCGCTCAGGTGCACGGCTCTCTACGACCCGCAGAAGCATCCAACCCAAGAACAAACCCATGGGTAACGTCACACGTGTGGTTGATTGTGAGAGGCTTTAAAAAAAAAAAATTAGAAAAAAGAGTCAAAAACTAACACATTGAAACCCAACACTTCAGATCCAGTGCCCAGACAGACCAAAAGTGTAGACTGTCAGTGGAGGTCCAACTGTCTGTGTGCTGGGCTGAAGTGTAGCCTCGTCCTCATCCACCAGTCTTTGTTCCAGTCTTTGTTGAACCACCTGTCCGTCACCAACTGACTTTTCTCACTCTGTTCTGTCTCATGCCTTATGTTGCAAAATAAAGAAACTTTGTTGGACTGTGAAGGTGAGACACTAGATTTACCCCTTCCTCCTCCTACCCTGACACCACTCACCCTCCTCCTCTCTGCAACCTCCAAAGGATGCTCTGCATGTCTGTCTTGCATAACTCCCCCCAGCTAGATCCCCTGTCCCATCCCTGCCTCCACTCTCCTGTAGTGGTGCTGTTGTGATAGCTGGCCACTGGATGGCACTCTTTTCTACCATTACTGACCGCTTCACCTGTGTCCACAGCACATGGAGACCAAAAGAGATCAGTCACTTTCACCGAGGCGTCTGGAGGAACGGGCAAACCCCAGACTCCCAGCACCAGTGACCCCCTGGCTGAGGGCAGGAAGACCAGTCCTGCCCCGTCAAAGTCACCCACCCTGGAAGTGCCCCCAGCCTCCTCAGCCACCGTCACGGCAGACCTGCACAGTCCTGCAAACACACAAGTAAGACGTCTGTGAAGATTCTCATTCATCCATGTCATGTTATCCATAGAGTTCAGTTGTAAACAACTGGACTTTTTCTTTTGAAAGATGTTTTGTTAAGTTTATTTTGTTTTCTCTCCTCTCCATCTTGAGTCAAACATTTGGAAAATTCATATTTTACATTATTGGGACCAATGTAATGTTTTTTTTTTTTTTAAATCACCTTCTTCTTCTGTTCAGCGGTCTGACCAACACTTTGCTGTTTTAGCTCTTTAGCTTTTAGCTTTCCCACAGCTGTGTGTGACTCCAGTCAATTCAAGGTGCATATGATTGTTTTTCTCCAGGTTTCTTCAACTCTCTGTACTAAGGACAAGAGGGAACAGTGGGGGTTCCGCAGCAGCCTCTCCCCTCCTCCCTCGACCTCCCGCCCCTCCACCCCAACGCCCCCACCCCACCCTTGCTCCCCTACTCCGTTGTCACGAACCTGCTCTCCACTTTCTCTTTCCCGCACCTCTTCTCCACTCCCTCCTCCGCTTCCTGTATTGGGTACTACCCCTGCCCCAGGACCCCCGCCCCCTCCCCCACTCCCTCCGACCCCACTTCTCCCTCCTCCTCCTCCTGGCCCATCTAGAATCAGAGAGAGCCCGGGGGACGAGGACACAACCGCACTGCTGCCTCGCTGCACCACCCTGCTGCAGCTGAGTGAGGACGCAGGCACAGAGAACCCACTCCTCACCCCTCTGTTGTCCTGCCCCTCACCCCGACTGTCGCCCCTTCCCCTGTCTCCAGTAGACCTTGACCTAGATGAGTCCCATGTGTGAGACCGAATTTATTTCTGACCTTTAAAAATGTGTCACAACATTAGCTTTTATTGCACATTTAAACAGAGAGTTAAATCATCACCACCCTCATCATCATCATCCTACATAAGCTACTGTTGAATGTATACTGGTCATCCTATTCCACATCACAATTCAACGCCAATGCTGAAAAAATATTTATTTTTTATCTCAAAGTAAAAGTGATTCAAATTTAAATATTATTTTTAATTAATTATTATATGAAAGAGTCTATATGTTAAATCTTTATCAACTTAAACAAGAGTAGTGTGAGGAGGAAATAAGGAGCCATCTCAAGGAAAGACCGTTACAGAATGATAGTATATGAATGAGATTATTATGGAGAAGAAAAGACAATATTTAAAAAGAATTATTGATTTTAGCATTCACAGAAGTTATGTATAAAGAGATTTGTGGGTCTTGATGTTGTAGTGTCTGTAATTTTGTTTTGTGTGTAACTATGGTACAGACACTGGACATTTTATGACTTAGATCTGTGCTGTTCAGAGTTTTTTTATAAGTAAACAGGGGTTCAAATTCAAGTTAAAATTCACACTAAGGAAGAAAAAAAAATCCACCAAATGTTTTTTGAGCATTTAATGCATTTAATTACGAAAACAATTATCTACTATCATCCAAATGTTCATAATCATTCACAGATTTAATTTTTTTGCTGTTAGCAGCAAAAAAATAAAAAACCTGACCTGAAGTGAGAGTAAAAACTTTGTTCCTTGTGTTTGAACTTGTATTTTACACATTACATCTATATAGAGGCATCATTTAAACTCCATAGTATTTAACATTTATACTAATCAGTCAAACTTTACATTTCAATGTCTCCTAGATTGTTGAAAAGGCCTTTAAAGTGAGTGTTATTTTTCTCTATTTTGTCTCTTGTTCTATGTCTAATTGTATTATTCTATAAATATATTATAGTCTGCAGGGGGTTTTTTCTTTGTAAACTTAGCTGCTCAGTTCCTCTACAGATTTTCTTGTGACCAAAGAACTTTGCCATGCTGTCTTTTAGTTGTGTTAAATGCTGTGGAAACATAGGTTTTGAATAGTATTTCTAAAGTCTAAAAAAACAGCAACAAAACTCTCACCTGTCCTGCTGCAATGTCGTCCTAATTTGTTTTGTCTGCACTGTTAAAGTGCATAGACATGTAATTTTCTTCTATCTTAACATATAGTTTTGTACAGTCCTGTGTATTTTACAGAAGATGTGCCATAATTTACAATAAGATGTGCCATAATCGAAACCAATGCACTGTGTTTCCTTTAAAGCAGCTTCTGTGTTCATTTATTCTATCTTAGAGCATCTATTTAAATGTGTCACTTAATAAATGTTTCAATTATTCTTGATTTAAGTGTGTGTATTGTAAACCAAATATGTTTAATGCACAAAATTCATCACATATAACTGCATCTGTTTTGGGAGGGCGGGGGGGAGGTAAAAGGGGAAAATGGAGAGAATTGCCTTGACCAGAAATGTCTTAACCTTGAAAAAAACAAATCTTGAAAATAACTTAAAAATGCCAAAGTTTCATAACAACCTTGGCTTTTTTATCATTCAAGCATTGCAGCAGCGACACACTTGTGCTCAGGCTACGATATTCCACTGGAAGCCATTTAGAAGGCAAAAAAAAAAAAAGTATCATGTTTTTTTCCAAATTTATCTGAAAATTTCAATTACTAAAAACAATCTCAAACTGCTCTAATTTGATGAGGTGTATGCTGACAAAATCGTATATATAATTATATAAATAAAAAAAACAAACAAGTATGCTGAAAAAAATCACCTTAATTTTTCATCATCTGACCAAAAATGACAATTTATTATGGTGAAAAATTCAAATAAAAAAAAAATTCAAAAATGTTCTCAAAATGCTTTAATTTGATAAGAAACATGTAGAATAAACATTTTAAATAAAACTTTTCATCATAATTTCTCAACAGCTGATGAAAGATGACATGCTAAGTGAGAATTATGCTTTTAATTCTCAAAATGGTCTAATATGATAAGTTGCAGGGAAAAAAGGTTAAAATATTTTATATGAATATTTCAAA
>NC_024320.1:11251866-11356814 GCF_000523025.1 Cynoglossus semilaevis
TTTTAGGACCTAATCTTGCATCTTAATTTTCCTTATCACGTTGGTCAAAAGTTTTGAAAAATTTTTCAGAAAAAAATATTTTTGGGAATTTTTTGGCAAAAATCTCATGTTTGTCAAAAGTTGAAATGATTTGATGAAATGTTTTTGAAAAAACAAATGTCAAAGTTTTATGTATGTGTTCTGCATATTTCTCATCAAATTAGAGCAGAAATGTGAGAAATTTATCCTTAAAACTTTTTCAGCAAAATCCTAATCCTAATTCACCATGTGATTTCATTCAGATGTTGTGATATATGTTGAAATGTTTTTCTAAATTCTTTACCAAAACTTTTTTTTGCGTATTTCTCATCACATTAGATAATTTTGAAATTTCTTTGGATTTGGATTTTTTTTCTGAATTTTTGGAAAAATCCTATCCTATACTCAATCCTAATTTAATATGTCATGTTTTTCAGATGTTGAAATATTTAATTAAAAATTAATTATTTTTTCTGCATGTTTCTCAGCAAATTAGAGCATTTTGAGAATTTTCTTTTTAAAAAATTATCTTCTATCCTTCAACATCTTAATTTCACATGTCATTTTCGGTCAGATGTTGAAAACCTATGATGAAAATTATGTTTTCTGCAGGTTATGATGAAATGTTAATAGTGATTGTACTGCATCATTGATTTAACTCAACAGGTAAAAAAAATACTCATATTAGCTTTCTTTTAGAACTCACAGATTTTCGCAGCGAATGTCGAACGAAGTCGGAAGTTGTAGCATCTCCCTCTGTTATCCTCATGATTTCCATACTGCAATTCGTTCCACAGTGGTTGTTTGATGGCACGACGAATGTATGAATGTGATGTAAAATGTATCATTGGACACTGCAACTTGTCTTTGTGGCTCCTCCATGAAAATTGCCATTACTATGCATTTTGAGGCAAATGAGTGAGTTTTCTTTCATTTTTGAGAAACTTTTATTTTTGAAGACTTTTTCAGAATCTTATTACATTAGCATAACACTGTTGTCAAAGATTGAGGTACCAAAAAGTTATATTTTTTCTGGGTTTCAACCATGAAAGTTGTCATTACTATGCATTATGAGGCAAATTAGTGTGTTTTCTTTCATTTTTGAGATACTTTTTTATTTGAAGACTTTTTCAGAATCTTATTACAATAGCATAACACTGTTGTCCAAGATTGCCGTACCAAAAAGTGATTTTTCTTTTTCTGGGTTTCGACCATGAAAATAGTCATTACTATGCATTTTGAAGCAAATGAGTGTGTTTTCTTTCATTTTTGAGAAACATTTATTTTTGAAGACCTTTTCAGAATCTTATTACATTAGCATAACACTGTTGACAAATATTGCCGATCCAAAAAAGTATATATTTTCTAAATTTTGACCACGTTTGATATGTCATGTTTGTAGTCAAGCTGTGACATTTTAAACAGACTGTAAACAAATTGCATTTTTATGAACCTTACATTGGTTTTCTGTTTCAGTCATTCATTTATTTGGCAATTGTCTTTTGCCAAACACTCTGTGGAAACTGACTTATGTTTATGTGTGTTTATAGTCACGTGTGTGTTGAAAATTCAAATATTACAAGTAATAAAAAATTAAACCAGACAATCTACACCTGTTTGTTTTTCATCCTCCGTGAGCCATGGCTGCAGAATGGTCGTCATTCCGGTGACATTCTCGAACTGAGGGACTTATCCTGCAGCTCCATCTATGATTAGATTAGAGGCAAGAAAAACATAATCAATAGAGGGTTGAATGTGGCTGCAGCCCATTAGGATTCATTAATAATGGATGCTGTGGTGTCAAATTGAAAGTAATCAGAGCTCATTCCAGCTCTCTGCACATCATGGTCCAGGATCATCTGTGATGTTCTGTGCTGCAGCTTCCAATAAAGGCCTTTGGTTTAGGCCATTGAGCTGAGCGAAGGTCGTTCTGATATTTTCTAAATCACACAGCAGTGAATTTTCCGGTTCCAGTTGAAAAAACTCTGGATTCTAGGCATAATTTACGTTTCATGAGCTCTTATTATGATAAAGTCCTAATAACCAGAAATGTTTTATTTTTTTATAACTGTAATCAAACATTTACATGACATTAAAATACACATACTGTAATTTATCCACATTACATACTGTGTCTTATCCTCAGTGTAATCTATATGGTACAAACATCAAAGATCATTGATATGTTTTCATTATAATTTTGCTTTAAAAAATGTGACTTTTCTTTCAAGGTTCCTGATATTTTTATAGTTTAGGGGAGATTTTTAAAAAATAGCAGTTTATATCTTAGTTTGTAGGAGCTGGGAATTTATGATGGTTTTGACTGTTGCCAGGGTTGTTATTGTGTTTTTTATTTTTGTTTTGTTTTTTTGTTTTTTTCCTGACTTAGTTTGGATAAAAAAAACCATATGGAAACCATAAAACACCATCAATTGAAAGAGTTTTAAAGCACATATTGAACACAAATAATTAGTATTTCATTTGATGAAGATAGAAAAAAATAAATAACAAAAAGACTGACTTTTTTTTTTTGCTCCTCCTCTTCTCCAAATTGGTGTCCAATAAGAACTAGAGCTCTGAGAGCGATTAGGAAGGAGACAGGGTTAGACAAGATTCCTCTGTTAACTCCTAGGAGATACCGCTCACAGAGAGAGAAGACAGCAGTGAGGCAGCAGCAGAGGTTCTGACCACACTGTAAGTGCTAAGATTTACCTCATTAATCTCTATAAATATAAATATATCTCATTATCTTATTTAGACAACAAAACGGATGTACTCATTGAAATTGTGTCTTAAACATTTACTTAGGTTTGCTTTTTTTTTCTTTGTAATAATTTCCTCATATCCGTTCAAGATCGTTATGGAAACCTTTATTTCACACACATTATGGCTTTAAAAAAACAATTGTGTTGATCACATCTGGAATGTTACTCTGGATAAATTTATAGAGAAGAATGAAAACTGTTTATGTGCTTAAGCTGCTTTAAAAGTGGTTGGAATCATTATTTCTGTGTGTTTGGTTATAAATGTTACTTTGATCTGAGCAATCCAGGCCAACAGAATAGCATGTAATAAAAATATAACCAGATATAGTACTTCAACTTTTGTTTATCAACCTAGGGTTGTTAATTTTAAATAAAAATCAATTATATTAGTTCACCTAGATAATCAAACTACTAATCACTATTACTATTAACACGATGAAGAACAGCAGAATCAGTTATTCTTATTTATATTATATTTATCACTGGGTCACATTCCATTACCTTCAGGTTGGGGATTTGTAGTTTAAAGATCGGACTTTCTTTCACGTTTAACCAAGAAATTCAAGTGACAGAGCCATTATGGTTAAAATGTAGAATAAAAATATAAATCTAATCTAAAATCAACAGTATTAATAAGTGAAAATATAAATAAAAATAATAATGAAATTAATAATAGTCATATAATAACAATATATTATTATTTAACAGTCATTTGTTATTATTTACTACGATCACAAAATAATAATAATAATAATAATAATAATAATAGAAACAATTTAATGAACATTTTTACTATTTTATGATATATTCTTTTGTATTGCGGCCTTTTACACTCACCTCAGTTGTGTTCCTTCCTTGGTGACCGACACAGCTCCATACTGGAGGGGACAGTAAAATCGAACAACCTTTGTGCAGATGTAACCCAACAACACTCTGGGGACTCATTCAGCAGAACTGCTGCTCAGATAAAAATCTGCAGGAAAAACATCCTGTAAGGTCAAAGGTGAGGGGTATTTATTTACTTTAAAGGAGAACAACCAAAATAAAAATCCTAATTAAAATTTTTACATTATAGATTATTAATTTTCACATTATTGAAATTACTTAATTGTATTATTAAGTATTTGATTGTATATACTAGTACTACTACTAATAATAATAATAATAATAGTAATACTTTTTAAATCAATGAATCCCACTAAAGTATGCAGTACAGGTCTCACACAACAAAATAAAATGTACAGCCCATATTTAAAGAAGTCTAAATAGTATAATAGAAAAACTCATCATAATGCTCATCACCAAACGGAGTCCCTAAGTTACATATTTACATATATATTTCAGTTTGTATTATTAGCTTCTAAAAAAAATAAATTGCAGCCCATTGAAAGATAAAACATATTTAGTTTGTAAAAAATACAACATGAGTAATTGTTTTCTGTGTTTCACAGGTTCATGTAGCTGATGCTAAAGAAAAGCAGAAAATGGGCAAAAGTCCAACAGTCAATGCTGATGTCGTAGCTAAGAGAAAACACCCCCTAGCTGAGGGCAACAGTGGGCATCCATACAAGCCCAGAAAAAGGAAGACAACTCATCAAACTCTTCCACCTAAGAACGCTCTGATACAACTGAATGACATCAGGCAGGGCCTTCAGTACAAGCTGCTCTCTCAGACCGGTCCAGTCCACGCCCCTGAGTTTGTGATGAGCGTGGAGGTCAATGGGCAGCTCTTCAAAGGATCTGGTCCCACCAAACAAAAGGCCAAGCAGAGGGCAGCAGAGGCCGCCCTGCATTCTCCACTTATGTTTAAACCCACAACTGAAACTCATGTGGTCATTGGCAGGACCAGGTCTGACCCACTGGACTTCACCACAGACCGGGTGGACTTTCAGGACAACTTCTACAATACTTTTGAGAACTGTGCTCCATCAGGAGACAACTATCATTTCTCATTGAACAGAATCAGGTCCTCTGGCTCATTGGCATCATCGGAGTATTCAATACAACAGTCCCAGGTCCAAAAACCAAACCATGCTTATCCATCACCCTGCAGCTCCACCCTAATCTTACCTCGACCTAAAACCCCAGCCATGATCCTGAATGAGTTGGTGCCAGATCTGAAGTACACGGTTGTTTCAGAGAGTGGGAAAAGTCATGATAAGAACTTTGTGGTGTCAGTGACGGTGGACGCTCACAGTTTCCAGGGTTCAGGACGGAACAAGAGACTGGCCAAGGCCCGGGCCGCACAAGCTGCTCTGTCTGCGGTGTTCAACATAAGGCCATGTCAGACTCCATCACTGAAGCCTGAGCCCAGAGAAGGACCACAGCTTCACCCACCACAGGTGAGAAGGACATCATTAACAAGGGACTCAGAGCTGAGGATCCTTGTACATGTGCCACATTAATGGCACACATCATTACAAGCTTCTTGGTCCAGTTCACCATTTTTAGTTACTCTGTCTCCCCCGTCAGGCCCTCGCAGACACCATTTACCGTCTGGTCAATGACAAGTTCAACAAACTAAGCCAGAAGCTAACATCACAAAACTGTCAAAGAAAAGTCTTGGCGGGTGTAGTGATGTCAACAGGTAAATATTATTTTCAAGTATTTTGACTAACTCACAGTTCTTTTGGATGTTTCCACATTGTTGATGTTTTGTCAAGCAGGTGCAGATCCAGAGGCAGAGGCTCAGGTCATCTGTGTGTCCACCGGAACTAAGTGCATTGAGGGTGAATATCTGAGCGACCGTGGTTTGGCCCTTAACGACTGCCATGCTGAGGTCATCGCAAGAAGGTCACTCATCAGATTCCTGTTCTCGCAGCTGGAGCTTTTCCTTCAGTAAGTTGTACAAGAAACTTCACTGATGTAACATGAATACTTAATAGTTTATGGAGTGCTGTGGTTACGTAAAATGTTAGCTTATATTTATATTTAACAGTTACCTGGTTAACAATGTCTGACTGAAGCAGTCACTCACTTGTTTGTTTGCCCCTTTAAAAAACACTTCAACTCAACTACCAATCTTAAGACATTGGATGATGCTTTTCCAGGGGCAGTTGGCAATGGTGTTTGAAAAATTTTCAAACACCTTAAAACCTTATATTCAATCCATATGTGGTTGTATGAAAAATATAATTAATAGACCACTGCCCTCTAGTGGACACAAAGGGCTGCTGTGGCTGCAGGTTTTTCTTCCAACCTATCCAGAACACACTGACTGACCAATCAACTGTCTGAAGACTCATAGCAGTTGATTAAATAAGCCAAGTCAGGTGTGCTGCTGCTTGGTTGGAACAAAAACCTGCAGCCACAGCGGCCCACCCTTGCTGTAGAGGGCCCTCAAGTGTACATCATCTGGTCTAGGTGTGACATGATTTACAGATATAAGTTACCTTCTCTCAGCAGCAGCTATGTATGTGGTCACACTAACCTCCCTTTGTCTTCAGTGAGGACCAAAACAAGCAGCAGAAATCAATTTTCATCAAAGGTGACGAAGGACAAGGTTTCAGACTGAAGGAGAACATCCAGTTCCACCTGTACATCAGCTCCTCTCCTTGTGGCGATGCTCGCATCTTCTCGCCTCATGAGGCAACAGCAGCGGGTGAGGATACTGGTAACTTCAAGTCCCGGTTCAGTCATGTTTGATGTAAATCTATATTTTCCTTGAGCCAGATCATGGAGACAAAACTCTGAAGAGCAAAACTCGAGGGCAGCTCCGTACAAAGATCGAGTCAGCTGAAGGAACAGTTCCAGTCAGACCCGGTGGAACCATTCAAACGTGGGATGGGATTCTTCAGGGTGACAGGCTGCTCACAATGTCCTGCAGTGACAAGATTGCCAGGTGCATGATCTAGACAGTGGGAATCAGCAGCAGAGCTACTCTGATCACCAGTGGAAAACTGTCAGTAGTTCAGTATGTAAGGAAAAATACATTATTGTTGATTATTGTTGTATAATCTGAACTGTCAATCTACACAAAAGAAGAAAAACAGGCTAAAAATCAATAAGAACTGAAAAAGAACCCACAAAGGCCAAAACCCATCTTAAAATATTACAAAAGACTCATTAAAATACAGTGGAACCTCGAAATACATAATCGAGCATAATCCGTTCCAGGAACGAGCTCGTAACTCGAGGTGCTCGTATTTCAAATCATTTTTTTTCCATAAGAAATAACAGGGGAAAAAATGAATCCATTCCGGCCCTCTAAATAAACTACCTTATTGGTGCTAATAACAATGGTAAAAAAAAAAAGATTTTAATTGCTATAGACACACGCACACACAAAAAATTATAGTACATAAGGATTTCTGTGATATAAAATAAAATGTGGTTTTAATGAGGAGGATGAGGGAGGGAAGGAAGAGAGTTGGCCGTACGTGAACACTTGATTCCATAGCATACCTTTCACGTACATTACGTAACTTACATAACCTTTAACTTAACTTAGGTATTATTTATTTTTTTACTTTTCTATTTTTTTTATTTTTTCGATTTGTATTCTTTCTTTAGCTGGCACCACGCTCATATTTATCGACATTTTCATGCTTTATTTCCATGGTCATCATGCGTTTCTTCTTCTTACTACCGTCCTTACCACTCACTCTCTTCAGACTCGTCACTATTATGAAGAATAATGCAGAAAATAGAGAGAAAATAACGCAATTAATGCAAACGCTCGTATCTCGAGGTTCCACTGTATATTCTGAGCAAAATAGTTGCAAGATAGCAAACATTGTCTAAATTGCTTTTTTTTTTTATGTGGAGTCAACCAAAGTCAACCAAAACAAAAAAAAATGTTAGCGTAAGGTAGTCAAACATACAGAAATATTTCTGGAAATTAGCCTAGAAAGTACATAAATACAAAAAAAAAGTTAAATTAATATGTAAAAAGAGTTATATAACAAAATATAAACAATAGGGTGTGAAAAAATATTTTGATGAGAACAAAACTGAGAAGGTGCTCAAAGTTCCCAAAAAAACCCACAAAAGTGGCTAAATCTATGGTTTGCTAAGATGAACGCTTGGTGCTACTGGAAAAGTAACAGTTAACTTTCTCAAAGTCAGTGTAAAGTGTCCAAGCAGGCTCCTGTAGCTCCCTGGTGAACAGCAGGTGGTGCTGCAGCAGTGCTCTCTGTGAGGCTTCAGCTTCTGTCTTCTGCAGGTGGAACGTGGTTGGTCTCCAAGGTTCTCTGCTGACCTACTTCACGGAGCCCATCTACTTCTGCAGCATCATCCTGGGCAGCCTGTACCACTGCGAGCATCTGTGCAGAGCCATGTACCAGAGGGTGGGAGAGGTGGAGGAGCTGCCCCCGAGCTTCACCTTCAACAGACCACTACTCAGCGGTAAGAGGGGCTTAGACCCAGCAACCTGCTTTAGATATATTATATATAAGTGCTCAGTGTTTGGCAGCGTGTGTAAGCAGTGGCTGTGTTCGCACGCTCCTCAGGGATAAGTGACGTGGAGGCTCGTCATCCAGGAAAAGCAGCAAACAGCAGCCTGAACTGGACGCTGGGAGACGAGGAGCTGGAGCTGATTGATGCCATCACAGGAAGAGATGACATGGGTCAACCTTCAAGACTCTGCAAACACGCCCTCTACAGTCGATGGATGAATCTGCACTGCAAGGTCACACACACACACACACACACACACACACACAGAAACCAGTTTTGGGTTTTTGTGAACAAGTTACTGAGATGTGATTCATTGAGTGATGCACTTACCCAAACTTCAACTGTTACAAATGTATTGCCCATGTCTTGAACTTTGAAATACTCTTTCATTCGTTGGGGATATAAGTGTCCTCAGAAGGACAAAGTGTCCGGAATATCATCAGAATCTCCCAAATATAGCTATGGACCAGGAACACACAGACATTAAGGATTTTTTTATAATAAGCTATACAGTTTTTCATGTATGTTACATTAACTTTAGGATAATATAATATAATTTTAAAAAAATTAAAGAATATTGAGCCCATATTTGGGAAATTGTTGTTAGCTGAAGATATGCCATTAACAGGCTGCCCCCAGTAAGCGCCAAGCATGTGGTTCCTCCGGGAATTGAACCCCGTACTCTCACCCTACAGGGCAGTCATGCTAACCGCTTCATTACGGAGCTGACCTAATATGATATAATATAGTATAAATTTAACTTTTGGCTAATTTGACTAGGTTTCTGCAGTTTTCTTTATGTTAGCTTCTAGTTATTTTGTGTAACTCTTGTTCTTTTACAATAGCTTCAACCCAATGCTTGACTGTCAATCTTTGTTTGAACTATGTTTGGCCAGCTCTCTGCTATTGTTAGTTTTCTGGATTATCTTAAGGCTATATTTGAAATGCCAACCTGCTCAAATTTGTAGCTGTTTTTGGCCAATTGTCACACATTTTGGTTAACTTTTATCTATATAATAGCTCATTGTTACAATATTTAAGGTTTTTTTTTTTATTCTGGGCTAATGGTTTGCATGACTTTTTAGCTAACCTTTATCTTTTTCTGCTACCATCGTTCTGTCCTTATTGCTATTGTAGCTAATTCAGTTGTTGTTTTTGTTTACATTCAACTTTTTACACATTTAGGCAAACACCATTGAGACAATCTTTATGTTTTGTCCCTTTGTTCCCATAGCTCTTTGCTTTTCTGAGGATCAAAGCAGTGACACCCAGCAGTTACTATGAGGCCAAGAAGACAGCTGTGGACTACCACTCCGCCAAGAAGATTCTCTTCAAAGCCTTCCACAAAGCTGGACTTGGTGTTTGGGTGAAGAAACCAAAAGAGCAGGATCAGTTTTCTCTCTATTACTCCAGTCAGTGACGGTCTTAGAAAGTTAAACAGTCAGATTGTATTAATGGACAGTAAATCAGTGACCTGTTATAACAAATGTGTTTCAGATATGTGACACTGCTCAGGTTTCTCTTTGTCCATATGTCCTCTAAATCTAACTTCTTAAAACTATCTTAAATTTGTTTTTGTAAGTTCTGATGCAAAAAAATTAAAACTTTGTGTAATTGCTTTCACACATTTTAAATGCTGCTTTGAAATGTACATTTAATTAAGTAGAAAAATGTCCAACTCAACCTTCACGACTGGTTCACATTCCAAAAAGTTCTCAATAACAAAGAATGAGACGAGTGGTAGAAGGTGAATCATACAAAGATTTAGGATAGATAAATACTGTATTATTGGTGGTAAATGATTTTTTTAAACTAAAGTCAAAGTAGGTAAAAGGTTTTTAACTAACATAGCAGAATTTCTGTAGATATGTCAAGTTAGCAACAATGGCTAAAACAAAGTTGCCTAACTTTGTCTCTAACAAGGCTCGATAAAAAGGATGCAGTATGTATCGCCAAAAATATAAACCTAAGCTAGAAAACTAAAACTAACCTACTGCAGCTACAAATGTTATCAATAAAATTGAATATGTTAGCCACAAACAAATTACTATTAAACTGAAATTGGAATGGATGTCTATTATTTGTTGTACAGTGGTCCACAGGAGGCGCCATGGGTATGTGGTTCCTATTAAAACCTATATTTAAAGTCACCTTAAAATCTTAATGTATTGCAAAATATAGCTTTTTAAAAAAAATAAAATAATACCAACAATGTGAGCCAAAAAAAAGTTAGTGCTTAGAGCTTAGAATAGTCAGAATCTAGTTGTGAAAACAGCCAAATATTGACTTTGTCAATAAGTCACACACTGGTACACACTCACTGTAAATAGTCCATTTATGTTATGTGTAAATATTGTTGTTTCTTATTTATCTTTAATAAATGTGTCTGAAACACAAAGACTGGTCAGCTTCTGTATGAAAGCAAAAATATAAGCAGAACTTTCATTTAAGGTTTTTAAGCGTGTGGATGAGAACATTCTCTGACACGGTGAAAGAACACAGACTGTGTATTATATTGTAATTTAACCAGATGTGACCAGATGTTTGTTTGTCCCAGGGTTTATTTTATTTTTAAGTGGGTCAGGTGATGTTTTATTTGTTGCAGCTGTTCTAGTTTTAGCAGCTGACCTTCAGACCCTGCTGGAGCCCCAGCCTCAGGCACTCAATCATTATGTAGCAGGACTTGTGGAAAGTATTTTCTGCAGAAATAGAGAATTCATGGCCAAAAAATAATAACACACTCTGACTGAAGAAATTTGATGGCAAAATTTAGGTCCCAATTTTGTCCTCTCACTGAAAACAACACTTTTTTTCTCATTCAACCACACGATCCTCTGGACCAAAGTCCATTAAGAAAATTGACATTTTAAATTTGCAACAAAAAAAAAGAAATCTGTTGCCTCCTATGGTTTCTATTATACCGTAGTGAATGTATCACAAAGAATAAAGACGGTGGGAAAGGTGAGACCACCATTGGAGAGTTGATTTAGCTCACCGACAGCACTGACCATAAAGGACCTGGCAGGTGAATTTGGAGTGGGTGTCCAACTCTGGAGGACGGGTATGTACCGTCTCCACACAGCAGGCTCTCGCCTACAGAAGAGGGGACCAAAGAGAGGTTAAACACAAACGAGAGAAATCTGTGAAAACAAAAAAAATAAATACAATATTTATCAGGAGCATATCCATTATAATTTTCCATGGAAAAACAATCAAATGTGTCTCTTTGGGTACTTTTTTGTTACCTTTATTTAGACTCAATTAAACAATAACTTGGCTGTCTAATGTGGCAAATATAACTTGGCTTATATTTGCTACAAGAGGCTGAAATCCAAGACAATCATGATTTCACCCCTTCCTGAAAAGAAAAACTATTAATCTCCAAATTAGGCCACTCTTCATGAAGCCGATGCAGCAATACCGCAACCCGCTCTGCAGCTGTCTGCTGAGTCAGCAGCTCTCACTGGAACCGTAAATAACACAGGTGCACATGCCATCATCTGCTGTAACCAGTTACTCATTAAATCCATCTCTGATTTCACACCTAAACCGTATTGTGGAAACAAACACACAATCACGTTAAACTGCCTGCACCACAGTCCATACAGAAAAACAACGTTAGCATCAAAGACACATGCCTCCATCAGCAGAATCAAATCTGATTGTTAGTAACTATTGATGGTTTTTTTTTTTTTTTTTTATCATTAATCCAATAAAGCACAAGTCAGGTAATACCGTGACTGAAAACAATTGTTGCATAATCTTTGAGAATCAGTTTTCATTTGTAAACATCAATAAACATTAATTAATACATGCATTTGTTAACCAGCGTAGTCAGGAGGAGCATTAGTTAACTATGAACTGTAAGATTTGAATCTTTAAAGTATTAATAAAAGTCAGTTGGAAGGTTGAGGGTGTTCTGTAAAGAGTTTCTTGGTATTTTTAGGAATGGACACAAGTCAAGGTTAGGCCCTCAGCAGAGCTGATCTATGAATCAATGCTGGAGACACCAGTCTTTCATTTAATAATGCATTTGGTCTCATATGTAGGGTTGTGAACTGCTCTAAAGCGGTGAGGCTGAGTTGAAGAGTGGAGAAAAGCGACAGCTGAATGAAGGATGGTTTCATCAGCATACAGACTACACATCCAGCAGCAACCACACTTACCCAAAAACTGTCAACTGTCCCTTTTAAAGTTATTTCACAGCAGTGCTTTTGAAAGACAGATAATGTTGTTTACAATGACATTGTCTTTATTGTATGCACACACTGATATTACAGAATAATACCAATATATCATATATTAACGGACAAAAATCCACAAGATATCAAAAGTAAAAAGTGAAAAAAAAAACATTTCTAAGAAATGGAAAATAAAATCACCACATATCAACAATACAGCATTGAAAACCAAATAGTTTCTCATATGGAGAAATGTTTTTTTTAATCACGTGACAACAGGTACAGTACGAAGCTCCATAGATTAGACTGGGCTGTAATGGATCAGTAGACAAGGGATGCTTGAGCGTCACACTAGTCGCATAAAAATTGTTGCACAAATCGTTATTTTGGCACAATTGGGAATAGATTGTTAATTACTTGGGAGAAGAGGCTGACTGAAAATGTTTGAGTGTCCTACTCCAAGTCAAGGACCAGATCTATTAAAACCATTTTTTTAAATCTCAATTAAAAGCTGACCTTTATTTTTTCCAGGATTCTGCATCAGTCATATTCTGATATTAGCAACATTTTGGCCTCTGTGCACTTTGAAGTCTGGACATTTTTGATAATATTTTCAAAGTGCTTAATGTGTAATGAACACATTTTCTATAATTACAGAAAAATCTAATTTTTCTTTGAAAGATTTGTTATTTTTACTATATATAAAAGCAATAAATTATGAATTTGTGTTTGAATCTTGTCCTCTATTTGGGCATTTTGTGGCATGGCTCTTGCTTTGTGCAGGCCCCCATCTTGTTTTTCCATGTTGCTACAGTAGACTGAGTGCAGGAACCAGTAGAAGTGTGACTTCCATTGTTGTCGGGTTTGCAAATCCTCAGAAACTTGATAAGTGTTGGGGCAAAGGGAGTGAGTTAAGACTTTTACTGGCTGCAATCTACACTCTTACCCATAGGAGTCAGCAAATTCTAAATAATTCCCCAGATTTATTTCATGAAATATGTCATGCGTAGGACGTCTCTAATTGGCCATTACAGCAGTGTGTGTTCAGACGGAAGCCCAGCTGTCTCCCTTAGTCAGTTCTCTCACCACGCACACACACACAACACAACACTACATCCATTGAACGCACCCCGTATTAATCTAATCTATGGCAACACAGTCACACTGGCACTTTGATGACTAGTCACATGATCGATTACGTCAGGGTAACAAATAAGGCACAAGCATGCGCCCACTCAAACACACACGCTTATACATACACAAGAAGTGCATACACTGTCAGCATACCAGTTACTATTGATACAAAACTCAGTCAAACAACATCTTTATCTTTTGGTGTTTGTTTTTTTTTTCAGTCACAAAATAAGAATCATACCAACACTAACACAGAACTATTAATTTGCTTTGATTTTCGGCATAGATAAAAAATAATAAACCGACAATGTTTGATACTCTCTGGACATTGTCTTCTTGAACGTCCAGAATTATCTACACAAACTACCACAGGTCAACATCACACTGACAAAGACACAGGTGATGTTTTGAGCAAGCAGACTTTGGAGATGCACAGCAAAAAATTAGGCTAAAACCAAGGCTTTGGAATATTAATGTCTATCTCAACAAGGAAATGTTCAGTAATTTAAGTCTGGTCCAGAAACAAACAGTATTAACGAGTAGATGCTGCATCGTTTGCCACGGAGACAAACTAAAGTGGAAAGTATTTTCTTTTTTTGTGCCATGTCACATCATGCACTTCACGTACCATTTAATAAAAAGATGTCAAGCGCCTGTTTAGGTGTTCCTCCGGGTGTGCATTGCTATGATGCGGTGACAGAAATAATAAAAAAATTAAAAAACAGGTAAAAGACTGATAGTATTTATGAAACATAATCAAACACAGTGACGGAGAAAGCTGTAAGTGTTGCAACATAAACCAACAGCCAAATAATACAGTGCAAAAGTGAAAACTTTTGTCCACATGCACAGCTGCGTTTCCCTGCTCCTAACATCTGCTGCCTGGAGAGTTGCAGCTTCTGCCCAGCCGCCTGTTTTCACTACAGCATTTCAGATTGTCCAACAAGGTTTGGTACCAATTCACCTGAGACTTTCACAGAGAGAAAAACCCAAACACCATCTCACCCCCTCCCCTTGTTTATTTAGGATTGAAATTGTGGAAGATTTAATACCTGCATTATTTTTTATTAAAAAATATTTTAATTTTTTTAGCAGCATTCTAGTCTCTACGGTTCTTTCTGTGAATAACGTTCTTTTTCCATGATGCTACACAGAAAGGAACAAGTAGACCACATACACTATATACATGGGCTGAATACATTTACATCTTAAATCTTCCAAATAAATGGATGAGCCAGTCAAAGTTTTGACAGAGGCTACATCGCAGCTACAAGCACAAAGCAGTGTGTGATCTTTTTCAAAATGGCACCTAACGTGCGTTAGCCGTTTTGTTACTATGGAATGACCAGATGTTACTGTCATTGTAATTTTAAATCAGTGAGGACCATTGATTAATTCAGTGAGACCATTTGCTTTTTTCTTATCATGAGATTCATCTGGCATAGATGTAGTGTTTATGCTGCTGCTGACAAGCAACTGTAGGTGTAAAAACACATCACTGTAACATTTTTCACCCACACCTGATTTATGACTTGTGACCATTAAGGAGTGGGTCCATCATTGTTTCTAAAGCTTTTGACATTTTAAATCAGTAAATTGGATATTTTTCCCAAAAAACATCTTTGGATGTTACTATTTTGGTCGTGGTTCTCAGTTTTGTTTATTTTATTGATCAATTGAATGGCCCACCACTTCAATTGAATATAGGGAATAGGAAACAGTAAATGTGCACTGTCATTGAATGCTTTAGGCTGACTGAAGTGATTAAAGTATCATCCTGACTTGGATCCTAGGAGAGCTTATATAGAAGTGCAGTAATTTCATCACTTGGATGTCACTTCAGAAGATTCTGTTTGTGGTGTTTTTACTGCTCCAATATTCAGACTTGGTGAGCAGCTCTGTTGACTGAGAGACACAGACACTTCTCTGTCGCATTGTGTTAAATCTCCAGAGTGAAGTCTCTGTGGCAGATCTTTGATTAACTAGTTACTGATACGTTTCAATTTTGACTTTTATATTTGACAAAGAGCTGACGTTACCCTCTCTAAGTGCTGTTGCTAACGTAGTACCCTGATCATGCACCTGATTGGTCCGTCGCTGCGAATGAACCGGAGACTAAACACTGGAAGTGATGGAGGGTTAAGGTGATGTGACACTGCTGCTCGGCCTAGGTGAAGATAAGATGCTGCTGGTCCAGCAGGGTCCTAGTGAAGTTGTTGATGGGACCAATGGCACTCAAAGACATGGCATTGTCCCGCCCCCAGAGCAGGTTAGGACCAAACACCACAGCCAGGTTGCTGTTGGTCATCTTATTCACCTCACTGTTGGCTGCTACCTAAACTCACACACACACACACCAAGTCAGACACCTAGTGGTTGGTAACAGACTTACACTTTAACGGCTTCCGAAGTGTTAGATCTGTACCTGTGCCAGGAATGTGACAAGGTATCGGAGTGATGCGTAGTTTTCCTCAGGGAGTGACTCAAGCAGCGACTTCATTACCGCCACGTGGTCGTCCCTTGATGCTGATGGAACAAACACCAAAGGATGAGAGATTAGAGGAAGTTAAACCAGCTGGAGAAATCATGTAGTGGGCTTTGTATAAGGGAGTGAGAGACAATCCACGTCATTCACTCACCTCTCTCCTAAAATAATTACTTTATAAAAATGTGTAGAACAGACCTCACATAATCTAAAAAAAAACTGGATAGCCTATTCCTGAAGTACCAGTGCTGACCAGCAGGGGCTGGATCATTAGAATACCCCCATAGAAATCTGTAAGAAAAATGTTCCTTCGGCTATAACTTTGTGTATTAATTGCTGAACTACATTTATCTTATTATTATGATGTTCTGTCTGAATAAAAATGTGTATTTCTTATGACATTAAGGTTAAACAGTTTAACAGATCAAAGAATGTGGCACTTACGGGAAAAGTTCACAATGTCGTTGTAGAGCTGGTAGGTAAGCAGAGGTTCTGGCAACTCCCTCAAAAAAGTCTTAAGAATAACAGCAGCCAAGTGGACATCTTCTATGTCTCTGAAATTCACTGGTGCACCTAAAAAACAAGCACAGTTAAAAAGATTCAATTCAAGAATGGCTACAGATACAGAGAACAACTTTTTTATGTACTTTGGTCTATTCTACCTGAGTTGTACTTCAGCTGAACATCTTTCACCAAAGTTATGTTGGCAGACCTTCTGAAAATCCCCTCAATCTCCAAACCTGTCCAAGCAAAGACACGCGAAATAAGGACAATTCCAAAGACACAGTAAAAAAAAAAAAAGTATTGTTGTTACCATGCTCTGAAAGAAACTCTATGGTGTCTCTCATGACCACAGGAACAGGTTCACCACCAGGACTCCTCTGTCTGAGCCTGACCAACACAACAACAAACAGAGGCATTACCACAATAACCATGATGCTCTTTTGAAACTGTTAAAACAAGGGGAGGGAAGTTGCAAAATTTTGCAAAGATACAAATGATTTCAAAACAAAATTATATTTCACAAACTTCTCTCTTTACTTAAGCTGACACATTAACCTGCAATGAACTTCAATGAGTGATGTTGTATTAATAAGTATCAGTTTGTCTAGTCCAGTGTGTCAATTCAGAGTAATTTGAAACTAGAAGATCATTGTATTTCATTATATATACTTTTTTGTTTGGTGGTGTGCTGTGGGTATTTTCTTGCATAAAATACACGCTGTGGCACAAAAAAGACTGAGAATTACTGTTTTGAGGAATAGTCACTGAGGGTGTTGTAGAAAAGGTAAGTACAACTGCATCTAGGTATAAAACTGCTACATAGTGTTGTTCTATTAGAACAGATTGAAGAGGAGCTCTGCCACACTAGCATGAATTGAGCCATGTGAGATCCTCTCCATTTAAATGAGTCCCACTCTTATCAAAATATACACGCATTTCCTGGTACAGAAAAACCCATTGATGTTGACACACCTGTAATACTGTAAGAGGATACGATGGTAATAAACCATATACCAGGATATGTTCAATTATTAAGATCCACTGCACCTCTCTCTTCTGTGCTGTAAGTGAATTTAATTTGATGCTTACAATGTGAGAGGTACTCCAAACACCTGGTCGGGGAGCGGAGGGCTACGAGGAGGAGACATCGGAGGCTGCGCAGCCGGTTTCAGAGAGGCTCTCAGCTTGTTGTCATACCTGTCACAGAAACCAGGTCAAATGAGTACTGCCATGTGAGAAGAATGAGTGACATATAACATACAGGAAAAGACAAAAAGTTTCAAATAAATGTTATGCAATTTACTCTTTAACACGTGTAGGAATGAGCAGCTGATCACACTTCACCACCTCCTCCAGCTCACTCAGGTAGCTCACGTAGTTGATCTTCCTTCCAAATTTAAAACTAAAGAGAAAAAGAGAGAATCAAACAAATCATCAACAACAAGATACTTTTGCAAAAAAAACCATTAATATTAGTGTGTTGTAGTGTGTGATGCTCTCATACTGCTGCTCTGTAACAGCTTTATAAATTATTTAAACACCATTACTGATATTTTTCTGACTGACCTGATAAGTGGTTTGAAGAGGATCAGCAGTGTCTTGATGAACATGGTGGGATGGACAATGTACAAAGCCTTGATGTTTTTCTTATACCTGAAAAACAAACACTTTAGCTTTGCAGCATTTAAAAAAATGAAAATGCATTACAGTATGCGGTATATATAACGCCTCGTCTGTTGTTAAATGGTAATCTGTATTGTTTATCTCCAGTAATGCTGCTGGACTCACTTTCTGTCAAACTCCCTGTAAGCTTCTCGAAGCCAGCCGAGAGATGGCTTGTTTTCACTAGTCAGCCCATGATGAAAGTAGATCAGAGTGTAGTCACTTTCAACATACTGGTCCAGTGTTTCCTTAAGGTACCTGCACAAAAATGGAAAAGAAATACAGAGGTTATCATTATAGAGCCTGTAGCACCTGAAAAACTCCCAATGTTGATGCCTGCACTCCAGCCCCCTATAAGGAGGAGGATTAGATCTCACCAGCCTAAGTGTCAGAATACATTGTGCTCTAGAGCTTGACAACACTTTCAAATGGAAAAATCAAATCCACCTCAAACCACCCTATTGAAAATAAATCCAGTTCTCATTAAGTGTAATGTGGGAACAGGTATCCATGTTCTTATAATCTCTCGCTTGGAATATCTCTCTCAGATGGACTTAGCTAGTTGTTCATTTCCAGACTTCAGATTGTTCAGAATGTGGCTGTCTGACTCTTAATAGGTTCGAATTCAAAATCCTCCATTTTTGTTTTTAAATCTCTAAAAAGGTTTTGCTGTTTCTTAATCATACGATCTGCTGCTTACCTTTGAACTTGCTGGTTTTCTCATGCCAACAGATTAAATGCTGTTATTTGTAGTCTTGAGAGTTTGTTTTTTTTTTCTTTGGTTCTGGGCCCTAAACAGGCTCCACCACAATTTTAATAAAAATCTGAATATTTCCTGTTCTTCATTGTATTTCTTTTTTCTGTGTGAGGGTTCCTACTGTCCTGGTGTAAGTGCATGATTTCTTCCATGTTTGCATTTTTTACATCTAGGTACTGTACGGCCCTCTTTTTAAGTTTTTTATAAATAAAGATGGAAAGGAAAGAGAACTACTCGTCACTGTGACACAGCTCTCCACTGCACACAACAAATGTGACCTCTGCTTTAAACCAAAGTGAACAGTGGGCAGCTTTAAGCGCCCAGGGAGCAGTGTGTGAGGACGGTGCCAGTATGGTATGGTATGGTAGGGCATGTATGTATGTTATGATTGTAGTTGGAATTTAAAAATACATAATCTTAGTTCTGTTTAACTTTTGCAGAAATCCAGGAACCGTTACAGTCAACAAAGTAGAAAAAAGAACACTATGAGTCAGAGAGGAAAAGGTCTGACATAAAAAGAAGCAATTTTGTTTAAAGACTTTCTTCACAGTGAGTCATCAGGCGACAGAACAACAACCCTGCCCTGAATTCTGCTGAAGACTTCTGTCATCTGACCTCCTGCCACAAACTCCAACACTTTTTTCTTGTTCTGTGTTACTTTTTACTTGTGTCTTTTTATGCACTAAAATAACCTTAACTGAAAAAAAAAC
The DNA here is from genome assembly GCF_000523025.1 of Cynoglossus semilaevis. Lineage (NCBI taxonomy): Eukaryota > Metazoa > Chordata > Actinopteri > Pleuronectiformes > Cynoglossidae > Cynoglossus > Cynoglossus semilaevis. The sequence goes on from NC_024320.1 coordinate 11,271,480, forward strand.
TCAGAGGTCTGCAATAGACAATAATATCTGAACTAGAGGTAGACAGTGCCGTTTTTTGTCATCCAGCTCGATATTATATAAGTTACCAACAGTACTGCTTGACAGCAATTGTGCCTACAACTACTCTAATTAAATAAATAAATACTGCCCATCAGAGTATGTTAATCCAGGAATACTCCAATCGTTTCTTAGCCACAAGGATATCGTAAGCCTTTTGTAAAAAGTAAGAAAAGCTGAGAAGTACAAGCAGAACATTCAAGCTATGATCACTGTAGTGCTGGTTAAAAATGTACATGTTCACCAAAGTCTTGTCTTCAAACAAAAGCTAACAACGGCTGAATAAAACCTCTGTATTCACTAAAAATAATGCAGTATTCCAGTATAACCTTTTTGTACTGATTGCACTGATGTATGACATACATCATATGAGATACACAATTCTGGAGCAATACAAGAATACATGCTCAATAAGGAACAGGGTTTTTTCCACTTCTATTTGCAACAATCTTTGAGGTCACCTGACTGCTTACATCAGCAAGTTGTGATGGTTGAGCTCGTGCACTGGTGGCATCCTGCAGGCATTGAACACAATCACCTTCCTGCCAAAGTTATCATCACCTACAGAGAGAGAGACACACACAAACACACAGCTGTCAATATCAGTGGTTCAGTAAAGCAGCAGCCACCTGATACACATGTGAAGGCCACTGTATTGCGAGCAGTGTTGGATACAGTAACATGTGACGTTTGTCCTGTGTTACTTTAATTATTTCCTCTTGACCCTGAAGAATGCAACGTGTGCAACATGTGACATTGTCTTGTGACCCAATGGTCTTTTTTAAACTCAACATCAACCAACCCAACAAAAATAAGATAATAGTTGAAATTCAGAGGTGCGTCAGTAAATGCCCACTCTTTAAGTACTATTTCTAATTCTGTTACATTTGTGGAGAACCTTTGGCTAACACAGTTTCGTTTGTGTAAGTACTATTAGCTTTTAGGGTATTCAGGTAAACTTTTTCTATTTTGCTTTTTTTCTGGCAACTAATAGATATTAACAAGGAAACCTTTAGCTTTTGTGAAACCTGTGGCTAACTTAGCATTTTTGGCTACATTTTAAGTTACTGTTACCTAAGTTTGTTAGCCTCAATGTTTGGTAATTTCAAAGCTAGCCATTGTGCATTTTTTTCTGCCTTAGATTTAGCTCTTATAGCATTATTGTTTTGGTTTTTTTTTAGAACTTTGACTGTTTTGAGCTTTACCAATAAGCTAATTTTACCCAACTAATTTTTAAGATTTTGGAAAACCTTTATGTACAGCTCAACCTAGGTTTGTGTTTTGGTGCACTTTTTAAGGCCACCTTTTCTTAGCAGGTTTACAGTATTTATCTATTTTTGCTACATTTATGGCCAAAGGTATTTCAGGGCAGACCTTTTGTCTAGTTTATGGTGATTTTGGCTATTTTTGGTTGAGGTAAATCTATGTTTATCTAATCATTAAATTTTGCAATTTTGCTCTGACATACAAGAGAGAAAACAAATAACAAATTACAAGTTACAAATACCAGTAACAAAAGCCCAACTGGTATGTTTGGCCCTCTGCCCAACGCACCTGTATATTTTTCTCTATTCAAAGTTAACCAGGGTGAAATCACACTCTGTTTCAAAGGTAAAGTATCTTTTTATTGTCACATGCAGGAGTGGGGAGAAGAAAGCAAACAACAGGGAACCACAGCAGGATGTCACTGACCTGCAACTTCAATGATGTGATGCCTGGCAATGTCATAAAAGCGATGGTTCAGGGGCAGGTGAGAGGAGATGCTGTCTAAGCGCTGCGAGATGTCAGTGTCTGGAGTTCAAAGCAAAACAGACACAACTTAATATTTTTTTTTAAAGGACTGTATCAAACATGATCACCAAGCTGGCAGTTCTTTACCTGATTTGCTGAGGGTTGACTCATCTGCAGGCCACTGCTGGTCCTCAATAGTGGCCAGCTTAAGCCTGTCCAGCTGAGCCGTGGCAGAGTCCTCACTCAAGTCGACCAGGAGATCTGACGACATCACAGATGGCTGCAGAATGGCACTTAACCAGCACACAGGCTAAAACACACCCACACTGAGGCGTCTCAGACAGGAGAGGACACACAATGCTGTGTGTCAGCTGCAGCAAGTACCTTAAGATGAAAATAGGAGAAATGAAGAGTGATTAAGGTCATTTTTAGAGAATATATTTGCTTTATTTTTGGTATTTTGAGGTAAATGTAAAGTAGATTTATCCCCATGCCCATTAAGAGTCAAATCCATTTTTTTGTATTGCCCAAATTCTTAAATTACATTTGTTTCAATGGACTTTACAGTTTTAAAATAAGAAATAAAATGATCCTCCTAATAAACCTGAGTTACAGGGTATAAATGTACATTCAGTCAATGTTATTGTGTGAGTTTAACCTAACAATGCAATGCAGAGCAAGATAAGCTACAAATATTCAGAGCAATGTTTTCAGACAGTGAATGAGTCATAGTCTTTACATACTAAGCCCGTCTTGTATAAATTTGGTAGGTACTGTATTTGTATCAATTATATACAAAAATAATTTACATCCTTGCTTGAAACGAGACAAGAAGTTGGTCATTATAAATTTACTAGTAATTATGTTCTTGAAATAAAAGTTCCCAGCCATGTATTGAAAGGTAAAGTTACTCACTAGAAGATATAGGTAACAGATACAAGCAGGAAGTTATTGTATTTTTTTCACCCAGGAGTATATATTGCACAGTCAAAAAATTGTGTTAAGTTTGTGGTAGAGGTAGAGCATGTACACTGGTTACTCATACAAAATCCTATATGGAAACACCTTACATCTAATTTTCTTATGTGCAATGTCCATAAAATACACTGAAAATAGGAATTCAAATGAAAGTTAGATACAGACTAATCTGGCTGTTATGGACTGTAGGACGGAAACAAAACTACAGCCCAGTGCATATCATCCCTAAAGGTTACTTTTTTTAGCCTTTCTATTTGCACCAATATAAAATCTGATGAAAACTTACTCTGTATATTTGTGCCCAAATCATACAGTCCTCTGCTGCAGACTTTTTACCAACACAGCCTGTGGCAACTCCTATGACCAACTGTGAAGCTCAGTGAGTCTGACTCAGTTGCATCACTTACTGTACATATCTGCTTCAACTCAATGACTGCATTTCTCCTCCTCCTCCTCTGACATATTTACTCTTCCCATTTTTCTCTTCAGGCCCAGCCCCCACTTGTTTACCCTCCCTCTCTTTGATCTTATATGTGCTGACAGCATGTTGCTTTAAATAAATATTGCTACTAACCAACAGTCACAGCCGCTGTGTGACTGGTCACACATACACACACCCACTCACATGGTAAAAAATGAGAGTATTGAGAGAGTGCCGAGACAAAAGCAGTTTCCTCTTTGCTTAGATGATTTGGATGCTGCTGCACAAACAGTGGTGATGCAGCAGGTAATCATATAAAGATTTTTTTTACCATCAGATTGTTTGGTAATGAACCTAACCACAAATATGAATAGATTAATGACGGTCATCAAATTGTTAAAAAATAAATAGTTAAGTTTATGTTTTTTGTACTTCTAGTACTCTGGTCAGGACAACAGGAAGGGGCTTTAATGCTGCAGGAACAATACGATGCCATTACCAGCAAGTAGAACAGGAGTTTGTTTGTCTTATGGCTGGTATAATTTAACAGGATTTTGGTAATTTTGCAGGACAAAACTTTGCTATTTTATGGGCAAAAAATGGTGTAATGTAAAAGACAAGTTTTCCATATATATGGCTCTAAACCAGTGGTTTCAAAGACGATAAAGGTCTAATCTCTCTTGCAATCACATGCTTAGTCATTTACTAATAATGGAGATCAAAACCACCCTGCAAAGTCATTGGTTTGGTCTTAATGTATGTTGCACTTGCAGTGAGCTACAAGTTAGATTTGCTGTTGAGCCAGTTAGTCAGCATAACTCATTCTGCCCCCCAAAAAAAAAAAAAAAATCTAACAAGCAGCTCCTTTTACTCAGCTATAATCAGACTATTTTGCTCGTACTGAAACAGGTCAGCCCCTAAACAAATGAGTAAAGCCGTCTCTTTGGTACCAGGAGTATTTACAACACTGATGCCACACAGCATCAGGTGCTTCACTTAACTCCACCCAGTCAAGTTCACCTGTTTGCAGACGGCACGTATTGCCACATCCAAAGACACAGGTAGGTGTTTGTTGGAATGGTTTATAAAAAGTAAAGGTTGTGACTTCTGGGCCTCCTGGGGTTAGAAAAAGGTTCCTAGAAATGTAACAACACCATGATAAAAAGACCGAGGCAATTTCACTTTTTTTTTAATCTTTAAATGTATCCTAAAAATCCTATGGTCTATGGCCTGAGGTGGTTTGGGTACAAATCCCTGGGCATGCATCAGTTCAAACCAAATTTAAGACTCATTAGATTTAATCAGCTGATCTTCTTTCCAACACTCTGCTATTGTGTTCACATGGGGTTTTTTTCCAATGCTTTAAATTCCCATTTAGTAACATGAGAAGTGTGTTCATCCTCTGGAGTGATTTTTGTTTGTTTGTTTCTTATCACATGACTGACAAATGACTCATTCAAAAGACCCAGCAATGAGATAATGTCACAGTGAAGACCGTGACTTTGGTTACAACACAAAATCAGATCATGACAGACATAGGACTAGAATCTACCCAGGAGACAGATCCACCTGCCATAGCAGCCACAGCTCGGTCCACAATGACCCTGATCAGTCTGATCATAGGAACAAGAGACACGTGCGGTCAACTATGAAACATCACTGGTATAATAGAAAGAGGCTTCACAGAGGTACTGCAGGTACCTCTGTGAAGTCACAGACATCTGCTGAAGCAGTAGAAGGTGGATGAATGAACAGATTCTTAGAGCAATCATCCATAGCAATTTCTGATACAGACATACCCCACTGGAGGCACCACAAAGATATTTATAAAATGCATTATCCTGCTAGAATAAATATTATACCCTGATAACGATATGGACCATATGTAAGAATTCAAAATAAACCTAATTTCCTTGAAAAACGTTATTTAACAACATGAAGCCACAAACCTTTTCCAGTGGTCCACAACCTTTTAAGCACCACGTACCAGTTTTATGCAATGCAATTTTTCCACGGACCAGACCAGCCAAGGTATACAAAAGACAGTTTATGGGTTTTAAAGAAATAGTTCAGTTTTCTGGCGTGTATTCAATAAACTGAGACCGAGGAAGTTATTTAAAATGACAGAGTTTTTAATAAGGGATGTTGTCTTTCTGCGAAAAACAATTCGGTTTCATATGTGGTGAAAGCAACAAGTGGGCTTTCAGATAACACAGGGCTGTCAGAGACTGTTTATACCTGTTTTGGTTTATAATTAACCTGTTCACACATGTGTTAAATCCACTCATTAAAACAAGCAGCATTGATACCATGAAGTGGTTAATCATCTGCAGGCCAGTTGGGACCATTTATGTAATTGCGGCCATAAATATTAAACTAAATGTTTGCGCTGAACGGTGGAACAACAGTAAAATAATCCACACAACAAAACGAGCCTGCGGAAGCCACGACTATGGGCGGTCGGTCACACAGCTTCGAACCGTCCGCCCCTAGGACCCACGATACCACGAAGGTTAAATGTTTTCAGCGATTTAGTACGCGTAGCATAAAATCAAAGTGAGATGACATTGGTTACCGTGTTTGTATCGTAGCCTTGCTGTATCGTAGCTTTTCTCAGTGACTTCAGACCAAACGCTAGTACCGACAACAAACAACTGCGTCAACACCTTTTCCGGTTTGGACTTTTCAAAGTACACATCAAGCTTCCAATACTCTTTCTAACGTAATATGTCTTTTCAAAATAAGGGTGGCCATTACATTCTTTGGCGTCCTCTCGTGGTCATTGTATACATAAAACGAATAAATGTGTTGTAAAAAGGTACAGAGGCTATTACATGCGTGGTCCAGCGTAAAATTCAGTTGGAAATCAAACGTAAAAACACAGAACTAGACAAAAAACAATACAATAGACCGGAGAAGATTTACAGCTACATCGTGGAGTGTTATAGGTGTTTTTTATTCATTTCATATCCTTTCCAAGTAAACATAATGTAAATTTTGTTAATAGTCGTTTTAACTGCTAACAAGTTGCTAACCTCTTCATTCCCAGGGAGGGATTCGTTTTTAAAAAAATTATTTAATCTGGTTAAAATAAAACCCACAAGAATAAGTTATATATATATTTATTTTTGTGACAATCCTTATGAAATTTTGAATGTGACGTCATATTTTATGTCAGTTACATATCAAAGCCAAATCTATCATGTTAATATATCAAAGGAACCTTTAGTGTGTCATTTTCTCAACCTACAAATGCTAACTGTTGTGCTGCCAGACAGGGAGCTACTTCTGCAATAAAACATTCCTTAAGTTATAATCCAAGTTAGAAGACATTTTTTATAACAACCTTTCACTCAATTTGTAGTAGCAGTTTAAAATGGATCCAAACGTGCACTTAATAAGGCCAACCCAAACCAATCGCCTCTTCACTGGACACTTGCTGACCTCTGGATCCTCCACGTACCAGGTGCAGAAGTACCTTGGTCAGGGCTCCTTTGGGACAGTTGCAAAATGCTTAAGAGTAAACGATGGAGAAACTGTGGCTATCAAAATAATGAAGTCTAAACACTCATGGAAAGTAAAAGGAGAGGTAGGAAACAAAAATATATACATCTGCTTTCCTAACATGCTTGGATCATAAGCAAAATTATCTGTATACAGGTAATATGTATTATAAGATGACATTCTGGAATTATTGGAAGATAAAGGCTGTCCAAATTTATGTTTTAAAATTAATCCCTTAGAAATGGGTTGTACAAATTAGACTTGATTAGACAGAATGAAAGATAATAACATGTGTTGCCCCAACCATCGACTGATTGGGTGTCATTGTAAAAAAAAAAACATGTAGAAAATAACTATTTCTGCTGTATCTCTAGGTGGCTATCCTGAGGAAACTAAAATCGCTGGACCCAGTAAGATCCAACCTGGTTCACTGGTACCAAATCTTTACAGATAGAGGTCACATTTGCCTGGAGTTTGAGCATCTTGACAAGAGTCTGTTTGACTTTATGAGAGAGCGTAAATTTCAACCTCTTCCTTTGAAGGATATCAGACCAATTGTCCAGCAGGTCCATATCCTCTTCTGTCTGCACTGACACTCAATGTACAGTCTACTGCTGACATCCTAGTAAACTGGTATACTGATGTCATGTTAATAACTTTTCAGCTCGCCAATGCACTCAACCACTTGAAGGCTGCCAGAATAATTCACGCAGACCTCAAGTTGGAGAACGTGATGTTGGTCAACCAACAGCTGGAGCCCTATAGGGTCAAAGTGATTGACTTTGGTCTGGCCACCAGTGTTCGGTTTGCCAAAGTGGGGGCATACATTCAGACCCGTCCTTTCCGGTGAGTAACTGGAGCCATAAATCCTGTCTTAGATATGGGGCACACCTCCCCGATGGTCTGTCTTTAGGCAGTCCATGACTGTCCAAAGCCATAGTCGAGGTAGCGTGCGAGGCAACGTTGGTCCTTCTCGGAATCCACATGAGCCCTAAGACGTACCGTTGAAATCATTGAAGAAGATCTCTGTGATTGGGTGTTAAGCTACAGACCATGAGAAGAGAAGAAGAGACACTGAAATGAAGCAAACACAACAAGTGTTCATATTTATAAGCCGTATCTTCCTTAATAAATTTGGACATGAATACAACTAAGACGTTCCAAGGAGCAAGCATCAATGCGGTGACCAACTGACAGGAGGACTGGTAAGGTAATGTGTGTCACGCTGTAGTAGCTGGCCATCCATCAGGGCAGTGTGTCCCGGTTTTAGAGATGAATTGGTGGCTAGATATATTTAGTAGAAGGCATTTCAATGTCAGTGTTGTAAATGCCTTATATCCATTGTTTTAAACCCTCAGGTCTCCAGAGGTTCTTTTAGGCCTCCCTCTTACAGAGGCCATAGACATGTGGTCTCTGGGTTGCATGGTGGCTTTCATGTACCTCGGTACAGAGCTCTACAATGGCAACAATGAATATGAAATGGTACACAATACTAAATGCTTGATCTCACAAGTCTTGTTTCAGGCCTTCCCAGAATGACTCTTGGCTTTTGCCTATTTTCAGATCAGGAACATTATGAAGACCCAAGGTCAGCTCCCACACAGCATGCTCTGCTGTGGCAGAAAAACTCACTTATATTTCCAAAGGGACAAAACCTCTGCCAACTCTGTTTGGAAACTCAAGGTACCTTTTTAATACTGCCCAGCTCAAATTGGTTCAGACATATAACATATCTTCCTCACAGATGTTCTCTACTTGCACAGGGTCCAGAACATGTCAAAAGAGCCAAAAGAATGAAACCATTTGAGAACAGAAGGTCGGAGCTAACCTCACTGGACGACCTCCATTATGTAAGATTGTCTTGTTGCAATCCAGGTACAAATATAACACAGATCTTTCATAGTCCTCTTTGTTTGGATGCATTTTTCAGAAACACATCATCAGCAGTGACAACGAAACCGATCGTGATGCAGAGCGGAAAGATGCGCAGATGTTTGTGGACATAATGAAGGAGATGCTCCAGCTCGACACGGACAAAAGAATAACTCCTTCCCAGCTGATGCAGCATCACTTCACCAGGATGTTGCACATTATTGACATGTACCCCAGGAGCAAGTAGTAAGACAAAGTAGCCATAACCCTCCAAGCTAACATATGATACAAACCTTTCATATTTGTTTTATTTTACATTTATAAATAAGAGTATTAAAATGTTTCAAAAATATACAACATATCTATGTTATGTAGTTACATTTGAACCTTTACCATTTGTTCTCTTACAGTGTTAGGTGTTGCTCCAGTATGATGAACATCTGCCAAAACAGCAAAGGGCAGGTTAGATCAACACAGCGTCCTCCCTGCAGAACTGGTAACCCAGATCAGCACCACTGTGGCAACCCACGTGCCTGCACAAGTTCCGAAACTACACACAGGTCACACAGATGTGTAACCGGTAAGGCAGTAGACACAAGGAAGGCAAAAAACACTGACAATGTGGTGAAGACCCACTCGGGCATGACTGCCACTGAAGCCAGGAGCCACCCAGGCATGACTGACTCTGCAGACTGGAGTCAGCCTTCCATGCCTGATGCAGCTTTGTGGAGTCACTTGGATGTGGCCCACCGACCCAAAGAACATCAAGCCAGAGGCACTCATCTTGTAAAGGAGAGGATAGCTGAATATTATGATGCAAAGCATGTGATTGAGGGAAACAAAAGCAGCGGTGACAACAACAGCAGGCGTTCCCATGGAAGCACCTCCGGACCATCCACCTCAGGCTATAGCAGAACCATTCAGAGATCTGTTCCACCTTGGGTAAAGAGGAAGACGAGTCACAGTGAAGACCGTGACTTTGGTTACAACACAAAATCAGATCATGACAGACATAGGACTAGAATCTACCCAGGAGACAGATCCACCTGCCATAGCAGCCACAGCTCGGTCCACAATGACCCTGATCAGTCTGATCATAGGAACAAGAGACACGTGCGGTCAACTATGAAACATCACTGGTATAATAGAAAGAGGCTTCACAGAGGTACTGCAGGTACCTCTGTGAAGTCACAGACATCTGCTGAAGCAGTAGAAGGTGGATGAATGAACAGATTCTTAGAGCAATCATCCATAGCAATTTCTGATACAGACATACCCCACTGGAGGCACCACAAAGATATTTATAAAATGCATTATCCTGCTAGAATAAATATTATACCCTGATAACGATATGGACCATATGTAAGAATTCAAAATAAACCTAATTTCCTTGAAAAACGTTATTTAACAACATGAAGCCACAAACCTTTTCCAGTGGTCCACAACCTTTTAAGCACCACGTACCAGTTTTATGCAATGCAATTTTTCCACGGACCAGACCAGCCAAGGTATACAAAAGACAGTTTATGGGTTTTAAAGAAATAGTTCAGTTTTCTGGCGTGTATTCAATAAACTGAGACCGAGGAAGTTATTTAAAATGACAGAGTTTTTAATAAGGGATGTTGTCTTTCTGCGAAAAACAATTCGGTTTCATATGTGGTGAAAGCAACAAGTGGGCTTTCAGATAACACAGGGCTGTCAGAGACTGTTTATACCTGTTTTGGTTTATAATTAACCTGTTCACACATGTGTTAAATCCACTCATTAAAACAAGCAGCATTGATACCATGAAGTGGTTAATCATCTGCAGGCCAGTTGGGACCATTTATGTAATTGCGGCCATAAATATTAAACTAAATGTTTGCGCTGAACGGTGGAACAACAGTAAAATAATCCACACAACAAAACGAGCCTGCGGAAGCCACGACTATGGGCGGTCGGTCACACAGCTTCGAACCGTCCGCCCCTAGGACCCACGATACCACGAAGGTTAAATGTTTTCAGCGATTTAGTACGCGTAGCATAAAATCAAAGTGAGATGACATTGGTTACCGTGTTTGTATCGTAGCCTTGCTGTATCGTAGCTTTTCTCAGTGACTTCAGACCAAACGCTAGTACCGACAACAAACAACTGCGTCAACACCTTTTCCGGTTTGGACTTTTCAAAGTACACATCAAGCTTCCAATACTCTTTCTAACGTAATATGTCTTTTCAAAATAAGGGTGGCCATTACATTCTTTGGCGTCCTCTCGTGGTCATTGTATACATAAAACGAATAAATGTGTTGTAAAAAGGTACAGAGGCTATTACATGCGTGGTCCAGCGTAAAATTCAGTTGGAAATCAAACGTAAAAACACAGAACTAGACAAAAAACAATACAATAGACCGGAGAAGATTTACAGCTACATCGTGGAGTGTTATAGGTGTTTTTTATTCATTTCATATCCTTTCCAAGTAAACATAATGTAAATTTTGTTAATAGTCGTTTTAACTGCTAACAAGTTGCTAACCTCTTCATTCCCAGGGAGGGATTCGTTTTTAAAAAAATTATTTAATCTGGTTAAAATAAAACCCACAAGAATAAGTTATATATATATTTATTTTTGTGACAATCCTTATGAAATTTTGAATGTGACGTCATATTTTATGTCAGTTACATATCAAAGCCAAATCTATCATGTTAATATATCAAAGGAACCTTTAGTGTGTCATTTTCTCAACCTACAAATGCTAACTGTTGTGCTGCCAGACAGGGAGCTACTTCTGCAATAAAACATTCCTTAAGTTATAATCCAAGTTAGAAGACATTTTTTATAACAACCTTTCACTCAATTTGTAGTAGCAGTTTAAAATGGATCCAAACGTGCACTTAATAAGGCCAACCCAAACCAATCGCCTCTTCACTGGACACTTGCTGACCTCTGGATCCTCCACGTACCAGGTGCAGAAGTACCTTGGTCAGGGCTCCTTTGGGACAGTTGCAAAATGCTTAAGAGTAAACGATGGAGAAACTGTGGCTATCAAAATAATGAAGTCTAAACACTCATGGAAAGTAAAAGGAGAGGTAGGAAACAAAAATATATACATCTGCTTTCCTAACATGCTTGGATCATAAGCAAAATTATCTGTATACAGGTAATATGTATTATAAGATGACATTCTGGAATTATTGGAAGATAAAGGCTGTCCAAATTTATGTTTTAAAATTAATCCCTTAGAAATGGGTTGTACAAATTAGACTTGATTAGACAGAATGAAAGATAATAACATGTGTTGCCCCAACCATCGACTGATTGGGTGTCATTGTAAAAAAAAAAACATGTAGAAAATAACTATTTCTGCTGTATCTCTAGGTGGCTATCCTGAGGAAACTAAAATCGCTGGACCCAGTAAGATCCAACCTGGTTCACTGGTACCAAATCTTTACAGATAGAGGTCACATTTGCCTGGAGTTTGAGCATCTTGACAAGAGTCTGTTTGACTTTATGAGAGAGCGTAAATTTCAACCTCTTCCTTTGAAGGATATCAGACCAATTGTCCAGCAGGTCCATATCCTCTTCTGTCTGCACTGACACTCAATGTACAGTCTACTGCTGACATCCTAGTAAACTGGTATACTGATGTCATGTTAATAACTTTTCAGCTCGCCAATGCACTCAACCACTTGAAGGCTGCCAGAATAATTCACGCAGACCTCAAGTTGGAGAACGTGATGTTGGTCAACCAACAGCTGGAGCCCTATAGGGTCAAAGTGATTGACTTTGGTCTGGCCACCAGTGTTCGGTTTGCCAAAGTGGGGGCATACATTCAGACCCGTCCTTTCCGGTGAGTAACTGGAGCCATAAATCCTGTCTTAGATATGGGGCACACCTCCCCGATGGTCTGTCTTTAGGCAGTCCATGACTGTCCAAAGCCATAGTCGAGGTAGCGTGCGAGGCAACGTTGGTCCTTCTCGGAATCCACATGAGCCCTAAGACGTACCGTTGAAATCATTGAAGAAGATCTCTGTGATTGGGTGTTAAGCTACAGACCATGAGAAGAGAAGAAGAGACACTGAAATGAAGCAAACACAACAAGTGTTCATATTTATAAGCCGTATCTTCCTTAATAAATTTGGACATGAATACAACTAAGACGTTCCAAGGAGCAAGCATCAATGCGGTGACCAACTGACAGGAGGACTGGTAAGGTAATGTGTGTCACGCTGTAGTAGCTGGCCATCCATCAGGGCAGTGTGTCCCGGTTTTAGAGATGAATTGGTGGCTAGATATATTTAGTAGAAGGCATTTCAATGTCAGTGTTGTAAATGCCTTATATCCATTGTTTTAAACCCTCAGGTCTCCAGAGGTTCTTTTAGGCCTCCCTCTTACAGAGGCCATAGACATGTGGTCTCTGGGTTGCATGGTGGCTTTCATGTACCTCGGTACAGAGCTCTACAATGGCAACAATGAATATGAAATGGTACACAATACTAAATGCTTGATCTCACAAGTCTTGTTTCAGGCCTTCCCAGAATGACTCTTGGCTTTTGCCTATTTTCAGATCAGGAACATTATGAAGACCCAAGGTCAGCTCCCACACAGCATGCTCTGCTGTGGCAGAAAAACTCACTTATATTTCCAAAGGGACAAAACCTCTGCCAACTCTGTTTGGAAACTCAAGGTACCTTTTTAATACTGCCCAGCTCAAATTGGTTCAGACATATAACATATCTTCCTCACAGATGTTCTCTACTTGCACAGGGTCCAGAACATGTCAAAAGAGCCAAAAGAATGAAACCATTTGAGAACAGAAGGTCGGAGCTAACCTCACTGGACGACCTCCATTATGTAAGATTGTCTTGTTGCAATCCAGGTACAAATATAACACAGATCTTTCATAGTCCTCTTTGTTTGGATGCATTTTTCAGAAACACATCATCAGCAGTGACAACGAAACCGATCGTGATGCAGAGCGGAAAGATGCGCAGATGTTTGTGGACATAATGAAGGAGATGCTCCAGCTCGACACGGACAAAAGAATAACTCCTTCCCAGCTGATGCAGCATCACTTCACCAGGATGTTGCACATTATTGACATGTACCCCAGGAGCAAGTAGTAAGACAAAGTAGCCATAACCCTCCAAGCTAACATATGATACAAACCTTTCATATTTGTTTTATTTTACATTTATAAATAAGAGTATTAAAATGTTTCAAAAATATACAACATACAATCAGTGATAAGTCATGATTAATCTTCTGTACAGCACAGTGAAAGTAAAGACAGGGACAGTCAAAACTGATGGAACAATGAAATCTGAGAAGTATTATGACATTCTACAGTGAATACACACGCCTTTTCTGTTGGGAATATCTACACTGAAGTTTAAATCCATATTAAAGTAAAACAATAAAGAAGAAGCAGCAGTTGAAGTAAATTTTTGTGACACTGTTTAAAACTATAATACTACAGAATACTGTAGCTCTAAAAACTAGATCACTTGAAAAACAATTTAATTACAATGTACAACAGTCAGTGACTCTGACCACATACTGTAAATAACACATTTGACACAAGATTAGGCAAAAATAAAGTTTATTTGTGATTATTTGTGTTATTTTTTCATTATGAAACCAAACAATTTAATGTTAATTACAATTATAGCTTATAGCCCAGATTAAAAACATATAGATGTGTATATTTCCCTGATCTTCACTCACTACTGGATAGGTTTGATTACCAATTTACAAAGAGAAAGTTAGTGATTTTACACCACAGACACCTTTTTAATTCAATAGCTCCTTAATCAGTCAATTCAAATGTTTTTTTGTTTGTTTGTTTTAAATCCAATGGCAGTCTCCTGTCTCAACAACACCAATAAATCCAGTGGCAGTCTCCTGTCTCAACAACACCAACCTACCACAAGAGGCAGCAACAGATAATTTGGTTTTCTGACACGATGACAGAAAACTCTTGATTTTCTCTATGGGCTTTGGTTTGGTAGAATAACAATTATACAGTAGTTTGGGGTTTTTTTGGATGAGGTGGAAATAATAAATACTTTTTTGCAGTAACGCAGAATCAAATACAGTCATTCATTCTAAAGGTGCTTTAAACATATTTGAATTGCTACTGGTCTTTTTACAGCAAGGATTTGTTTGTGTTTTTACATAAATATACAGTAAGTTATATGATGTTTATCACTTTTCTTTGTTACTCTTAACTGTTTGCAGAATCAAACTACAGTGTATCAACGATTATCTTACTGACCGACCAATTGATTACTACAAGATAATTATGCTGTAGACTACTTTAAATGTACATCTACAAGTGTTTAGCAAACCTTCAATAAAGTACAGTATATGGAGTCTATGTCTCCCAGTGTCAGGATAATCTAAACCAGCAGTGTTATAAAAACAATTGATACCAAATCACTTAAAAGTAACAGAAATTTGAGTTCACTCAAACAAGAACTTGCGTATATATGTCTCAAGAACATATGTTTGACCTTATATGGTATCTGTATGTTGATGGTATTTTACTTAAACGATTAATCAAATGGCAGCATTTGTACAACTGCTTGTAAGTGCAGTCAGACTTACATTTGCAGTACATTCCAAAGGAGTTCCTGAATGGCTGAATTTTACACAAGTGAACCTTATTTCACTATTTTTTGGGAGGTAAAAATATTTAAAGCAACCATCTTATTTACTTTATCCACCATCCTACACACACACAGACTACATTAATCACAAGTCCACACTACTAAATTATGGAAAGTTTCAAGCTTAGTCAGTTTTGTCACATTGAAAATCTACACACACAAAAATGTAACAATGTGTAAACAGTCCATAATCTAAGTGTTTACAGATGTGCAGAAAATACAACAAACAAGAAGAAGTAGTGCAGTAGCGTCTATCTGTACAGTCACACCAGAGCTGATGCATCTTCAGGTAGATGTCTTACAGACATTAAAGAGAGGAAGGGCTTGAGATGTTCAGAGTTCAACACTGGCTTAATACAAGTTGTGAAATCTACTTACGCATAAAAGTTCCATTTCAGACCATTGTAAGATTTAACAAAACCAAACTAAATGTTAAAAAATGCAAAAGCCACTTCATTAGAAACATCTGTTCTACTTGTTAATGCAAATGTCTAACCTGCAAATCACACGGCAGCATCCAGATGCATTAGGTTACATGCACATGGAATAGATCTAAAATGTCTTTTATTGACATTTTTTGTGTCAATAAAAGAAGTGATGTTCTTAAAACTACAAATGTGTCAGACTACTGAACCACATCAAACTGTTGTCCAAACATTTGGAATGTAGTAAAACAAGACATTGACAAATCAGCAGCAAATGTGCTATGCTATCATTTTACTTTGCTTTGAAAACTCTTATCCTACTGAATATCTGAATTCAGAAAGTTCTGATGGTCAGTTGGAGGTCGATTATTGCTTAACTACAGTATTAGAATCAGACAAATAGTCACTGTTGCCATCTTCACAGTCTTCTCTTCGTCTTCTGTGTGCCCCCATCTTTACCTGCAGGGAGTTGAGTCGCTAACAGAAGGAGAGTTGGGTTCTGACCATTCTACTTCTGTTTTGGAGCGTCTACTGGAGGCCAATCTCAATAGTCCAGCGAGGAGGAAGATTGAGGAAATAACCACAAAGTAGCCACCGTAGATGAGAAACTAAGGCAAATTTTAAAAAAAAAATAGTTCTAATGTCAAGAGAGGGACAAAGGCTATATTTCCTCTTACTGATGTGACAAATACAAAGATAATAAATTCTCTCTCTCCACCCATGAATTTATTAAGAAAGTCTTGTTCCATCATTCTGACATACAGTGTTAAAACATAATTTGCAGGGGAACTAGTTGGCAAGCTGTAGAATATGTCATGTGCGGTGCTGAATACAGAAGACGGCTTTGTTAACATTCAAAGGCTGTGCAATGTTGCATTGGCTTTTTTTTTTAGTTTGTGTGGGTTTATGAAACATAACGACTCTTCTGATGTTTCTATGTCCGACATTATGATGTTAACACTCTCTTGTTAGTGTAGGAGAGTGGCTTAGGTACTGATGAACAGTATGTGAGGTCCGACATACGGTGGACATCGAGATATATTGCAGTGTAGAACTATGACAAAAGTCAAGGAGCCCCTGTACCCTGTTTTGTTGAAATTTTTATTTGAGTGATAATCAGATAAGGACAGTGGTCATGGATGAGTGCACTCTGATAAGAGTACACAAAAAGAGTGTGGTGGTTCCATAGTGTAGCGGTTAACACGCCTGCCTGAGAGCAAAGTCCTGGGTTTGATTCCCAGAGGAACCACATGCTTGATAATGTTAACCCTAATGTTGATACTACTCTGTGAGTCGCTTTGGATAAAAGTGTCTGCTAAATGCATTAATGTAAATGTGGATAAACACCTAAAAAAAAACCTAACCCCTTCCAGTTGCCAACCTTTGGACAAAATAATACTCCAGTGTTTCTCACTAAAAAGAACATGTTAAAACAGTAGAGATCAACACACAGCCTCACCTGAGTGAAGACATCAAGTCCAAGGCCTGCTGAGTCCACTACCACCACTGTGAGAAGAGTCTGCAGTACTAGAGCCATGAAGGTGTTCACTCCAAACACCAGAGCATATCGCTGCATGTTGAGATTGGCTGCAATCTGGAACCTGAGAGGTCAGAGAACAATATTTGGTTTTTCCATAATTAGCTGTACTTTATACAATGACATTTAAGATCAGTCTGGACCAACTTCTCCTTCTTACGTGGCAACTGTGATAAGCAGCATGTAGATGGCTCTGAAGATGACGTACGAGCTGTAACACAGCCAGATGTTACTCAGTGTGTCCATGATAAACACACACGTAGCCATGAGCAAGGAGAGGACACACAGAGCCAGCTCTCCCCACACAGCCCAACATACAGGGAGGTAGCCCACCAGCAGAGCTGCCAGAGCCCCTGTTGGCAACAGTTGTGGTTAGAAATGCATTTTATACATTTGTATCTATGTGCTTCAAACTCAGCTTAAGTACAGTCGCTTCAGCTCTTGAAATCTGACTGATTTTTTCTTTTATTTCACCCCTCCAGCAGGCTCCCCTACCCAGCAGTGTGGACAGTGCCTCCACATAACCGTTAAAGATTTCGTGATCCTTGGATGGTCTGATGTTTTCCCACAGTGCTTGAGTATAATTGATGACTTGAAAGTATCCACATGTAGCCAGAGCCCACCACAGTGACCAGGCCAATAGCGGGCGGCACCTGTAGCACTGGACAAAGTCTTCAAACAGCATTTGCAATACCTTCACAAGGCCACTTGAGGTTTCTGCCTCTGAAGGTGTTGATACCTGCATGAAGAGCAGAGGTTGCAAACTCAATCATTTCCTTTTCTCTTATTTAAATATAATATGATCATAATCTTCATCTGGATTCAATATCAAAAGCTCAGCACTCACTGTTTTCACATTGTGAATTTTTAACGGCACTTTACTCTCTTCATCTCCCGTCTCCTCTTTGGCTGCTCCAGGGCTTTGGTGGAAGAACAAGCTTCTTTTAGGCATTGGCAGAAACCACGGAGCCACAAAGGCTGCAGCAGCTGACGTCAGAGTGACTATGACGAGATAAAGCAGTTCAGCTTTGGCCACAGAGAGAAGAAGCTGTCCCATCAAAGATCCAGCAGCAGATCCAAACAGAGCGATGCTGCGACAGTAGCTCGTCACTCTCTGGTAGTGCTCTGGCTCTACCACGCTGTAGATGTACGAGTAATACGCCACCTCTGAGGCTGTGGCCAGGCCGAAGAAAAACTCCAGAAACTGCATGGCCAACAGGCCTTGTGCCTTCAGCAGCATGATGTAGGTAACTACTAAACTGGTGGCCTGCACGACCAACACAGGCTTATAGCAGAGGTAGTCAGTGGCCAGGAAAACTGGAAAGAGCAGCATGAGGTAGGAGTATGTCCATATTGGGTAGATTTCACTCACCACCTGCAGCAATGTGTACAGAGACTGGATTTTAAACAATGGCCAGGATAAGTAGAAAATAATGAGGAAACAGAGAAAGTAATGTGTGTTAAACAGTGAACATCAGGGGCCCCTGTGATGATGCAACGAGGAACTAGAATTACCACCAAACACCTCTGTGCCAACAAGTCATGTGGCGTTATGGAGTCTAACACAAACAGCTGCTGAGAAATATGAGTTGGGAGAAAGGTTATTAAAATCTGACTTCAGTGAAAGTGGACCGGCAGGTTTTTTTTTTTTTTTTGTTAAGTTGGAGGAGAGGGCAAAGATATTTAATCACAGAAAGACTGAATTGTTCCCCTTCTTTTCTCTGTTTTGTGTGAACAAAAGTAAAACCATAGGTTAAGATTCTTAAAACTCTGATTTTGTCCCTAACATGCTCAAAACACATATACATACTTTTCAATGTAATTTAAGTATCTGCTATTCTTGTCAGATTTACCAGTCCTACAGTGCATAATATGATAATGCAAATAAAAATAGATGATAAATGGAAGGCTAGCATCTTTCCCATAAAAACAACAGTATATTAAGCTCTTGCAATTAGTGAATGTCCATTGAATATAACAAGTGCATTTGTTGCCTGGCCTGATTTTGTGGGTGTATGTTTGTAACGTGTGTCCTTTTAAACTGGACATATCGAGTAAACTTTGTTTTTAACAACTTAAGGGAACAACATTTATTTCGACTGTATGTACTGTGCTAACTTAGGAGAAGACAGTCCAACTGCAGTGCATGCAGTTGCATGCTTTAACTTTCGGACTGTGAAACTACATAAATAAAATTAAAATCCAACATTAAAATAACATTTTGTTGACATTTGAAAAAAATAAAAGTATTTGAGTAAATTAAAAGTAAATGTAAAACACGTGACAGCCTCAATGAGTCAAATGAGTAAAAGTTAACCTGGATTTCCGTCAAGTTTTTGTCGGGCCCCATCAAGAAGGCGGTCAGGAAAGGTTCCGCCGGTCGCATGTTGGAGAAAAAACCGTAGACACATAGCAGAAGAGTAGGATAAAGTACAGACATGTTGGGTTTGTAGTCTTTACAACAGAACCTACTCGACCTCCGCTAGTACTGAAGCTGTCACTATAATATCTGTTCTGCGCATGTGCCTAACAGTCCCACCTCCTTCCGTTTCCTGTACGGGAAAAGCCTGCGCTACCAATGATGCTCCGAGTTTAAACAACTAAATAAGGGTGCATTTAAAACCGTGAATACTTAATGCTCGTATGAATAAAACTACAGCAATGTTTGTGTATTTCTAAAATGTGCTTTTCATTGTAAATTAAAATCTTTTTAAAAACCTAATTTTTAATCTCGACACCTCCTAAAAACACCAATGCTGCTTTTTCTTAGTTCGTGTGATGAACTGCCGCCACTTACTGGTCTACATGTGCAGCAGCAGCAGTTGGACAAACGACCAAGTTAACCTAGGTTTGATAAAGCGCCTACCCCAATATATATTTTATATTTCAAACTGAATTATTTTATTTAGAATGCAAAAATTTAAAAAAAAAACGCTTGGCCAAAGTTTACTGAGACACAATCAATCTGAAAACCTTTTAAAATGATGACTGACACAGAAAAGCTTTGTTTATAATATTTGAGAAACTCTTTATTGATAAATGTGCATTAGTTCATAATGTTCCACTGAGATTGTTACATCAGGATACTGGAGCAGCAGCAGGCAGCACAGAGAAAACACTTCATCCAACCAACAGACAACAAGGAAACCAAAGCAGGAACAACAGAAGCTCAGAGTGTTTAGGTTGAGTTACATCACTGTCACGTAAGACAAAATCTGATTATTCTGTCGAAGTGCTGCACGTCTGAGGTCACACAAAACCATGAACATAATTCATCTGGAGAGTAAACATACGTAGTGATAACGTCACTCTTGTGCAGGTTGAAAAAGTCTCTGCCGCTCAGGGAGCAGAACACAGAGAGCTATGTGGACAAGCAGAACCAAGAGTGAATAAAAGAAGGGTGAAGACATTAAAAGAATGAATAACAATCCAGAAATTAAGAGATAATTTATTTATTATTATGGGGTTCAGCAAGAAAATGAACAATATTGTTTTAAAGGGATGGACTGTGACTCTGTCAACATAAAAACAAAAATGTTACGATTATCATGGTGAACTTTCATAGTTAGCATATACATGAACGAAAACCATTTCCTAATATTTTACCAGAATCAAATCTGTACAGGGCAGGGCAGATGAGGCCTGATTTTTTTCAGCCAATAAATGTCTATTCATGATTTATTTTCTTCTTTACGCAACTTAAAGGTAGACCTACAAGAATTTTCAGGAAAAGAAAGAAAACATTGAAACACAGAACCAACCCTGCTTGCTGTAATTTCTTCATTCTCCTTTAACGCATTACAATGTTAGTCGATTTAGTATTGTAGGTGGCATTAATACAACCTAAAGAATGCTGTTAAGCATTAGATGAATGATTGAATGATGACAATTTGCATGAATTGTAGGCCTAAGCCTTCATGTACTGATTCGTCTGCCTATGATCATCTAGCATCCCCTGCTAACAGTAAACAACAAAATGCCTTCTTTTGGGGGCTGCACTAGAGCGGGAGAGGGTTGCTGCATGTTTTTTATTGATAAACACTTACGTGACAGTAAATAGATCTGAACATTCCACCTTAAGGATATTTTTAAATCTCTGGATTCCTGGAAAGACCTGAAACAATTTATTTTACCTTTTGTGGCCCTTCAAAATAAAACACTGACTATATGTTGGGGGCTGCATGCTCTGGAGTCAATTCTACCATTAGTCATTCTCTAGACACTTACAGATCCATTTGCTGTTGAAACTTACAAGACAAGTTAAGACGTCATATAAATGGGATGCAGCCTTGTCTACATGAAAACATCGTTGTGTGTGAATATAAGGGGAAATATGTGAATTGCTATGTGAAATTAATTTTCATGAGAGCCAAATATGTGTCCTAAATGTTAAGTGTAAAGGGTCACATACCCTCTGACATTCCTCATGTCCTGCTCATGTCCTGCACAAAGAGTGAGTCTCAGGGAAACACAAACACTCCACACACACTGGCTGCAGTTTAAACAGATTGGATACAAACGTCCCTCGTCCAACCTCTTCCCCCAGATTTGTGCAGAATTTATACACAGACTGTTGAAGCTACATGGTAAAGTGTCGCGTGTAGTCATATTCTATTGTGGGAATGACCGCCTGAACAAACTTGAGGAAAATGAGGAGGTACCTGAACGTCACAGTTAAGGGTAAAATGGAAAAGCCAAAATTTATAAAAGCAATTGTTTTTGGAAATGGGGCTCAAACTTTTTTTTTTTTTAAGACAACTAATACAAATTCCATCAGAATCAAAAGAGACCGAACCTTCACCTTTCACCTAGGTCATAGGTTATTCCAATAAAAGGATACATATGGACACCCAGCTCTCCTCCACCTTCTGCCACAGTCTCTATGATCTTCTTCATCACTTCAGCATGTCTGAAATTGAAGGACAAAAACTAGGGCAGTCAATCAATTAAAATTCCTAATCTGGTTCATCCATGGGGGATTTGGATTAATGACGAACATTGATTGTGATTGTAATTGACCATGAGTAATCATGTTTAATCAAGATAATACAGATAATTAAATCTAGAAGGACAAATACCAGCGCATCTTTTACACCTGCTTTATTTGTGAATAATCAAAATGATGGAATTATTATCATGGCCAAAAATAATCTGTGATCATCTCTTAAGGCCTTTTGTGGATGGGAGGACATTTAACTTAAAAATGCAATATTAGAATTCAAGTGGAGAGAAAAATATCTGTGGAGGCATTAGAATTAGAGTTATTAGAATCAACAAAATCTACAACAACTATGGTGTAGTTAATATTACTGACCTGCAGGGGTGAACAGAGCACATGGCAGGTGGAGGAAGGTGAGGGTGGTTCTCTATGGTGACAGTTTTCTTCACATGGTCCTGGCTGATGTCTTCATACATCTGTTCTACTGTCAGTGGTTGTCGGTCCTGGGAAACACCGCAGCTATTTTAAAAAACTTCAATAAATAAATTACATATGTAAGCCTATTTAAAACTGTGATGAAAAAGGTCAAAGTTATTAAAAAAAAGTGGTTACAATTTCTGAACTAAGGTTCATTCAATCTTTTTTAGTTACAATTGGGGCTTTGAAGTTGAAGGAAAGACATACAAATACAAGATAACTTTCCTATTTCAACCTTCAGCTTAACGGTAGAAAGTTGAAGATGACAACGTATTTCGCTTTTATCAATCAGCAATAATGAGAATTTAGACGAATGTAGCCCCGGCCTGTTTCCAGTGGTAAAGAAATGAACATACTTCGTCGTATCCAAAAAGCCAGAGTCGGGGGGTCTGGTAGTATTTGTCGTATGTAATGTATAGGTCATATGTTCTGGTCTGAAGGATGAGGTCCTCACTGCCAGGCTCTGCTTTGGCTTTAGTTTCTACCATTTTACTGGTGTCCAGAGTGGCCTACAGACAGCAGAAAGTCATAGTCAACGTCATTATAACTATTATTGGAAATGACAAAACAAGTGATAAAACTGTGCTCCATTTACCTCGTCTGTTTCCAATAGGCCACTTTCCTCATATTCTAAAAGGAAAAGATGTTGAGGATGAAATAAGTCACCTTGTTGAAAATTTAATGTTTTATACAGTGGGGCCTCCAGATACGAGTTTCTCAAGTTACAGGTAATCAACAGTTGCGAGATGTTTCCTCTTGATACAAGGAAGCATCTGTCACGCTGTTGCGCTCACTATCCCTCGCTTGGTCATTTTACCCATCGCTTTTTCCCTCTCTCTCTCTTAATTATTATTATATATTATCAATATATTTGTTTATATCTATGTTTTTAATGTTTTAAAAGGTGGAGGAATTTTAATTAAATTAATTAATAGTATATTTCTGGGGGGCTGGAACAACTTAATTGGTTTTAAGTTTTTTTAAATGGGAAAAATGCAATCGAGATACGAGCGGATCGACATACAATTGCTATTGTGGAACGGATTAAACTCGTATCTCGAAGCCCCACTGTACGACCTTGGAGGGAAATACCTTCCATGTCTGCTGCTTCTCCATCTTCATCTTCATCACCATCATCATCATCGTCCGCATTGTGACATGCTGCAGACGTGGCGTTCATGTTCCTATCCTGAGGATGACATTTACAAACAGTCACAGTAGATGACTCAACACATCAATTGTAAATCCAAAGATCGAATTGACAACTACATGAATCATACCTTGCTATTATCGAGTGAAATTTCTCTGACAGTCTCTGTGACTCCTAACACACCTGGTGAAACACACGCAAACATGTTTGGGTGACTCAATACACTTCACAGATACAGCTTACAATTAATCTTAAACATAAACTATTATGTTTCAGGCTAAAGTTCAGAAAATAAAGCGATGAAGTCCTCCACCTTAAGGAACTGTGAGGTTTTAAACAAAAGAAACCTCCACTTCTGCAGGAGAGGTGGAGATTTAAAACGTTTTGACAACAAATACCACAAATAATCACATATTTGGAGAAAAAAGGAGCGGCACTTCTAATCCATCTGCTTTTCCTACATGCACAACAATGACTCAGAGCACATTTCCAAATCAGGAAAGAAATACAGCGTCCATAGAAATCCAAGATGAACGATGTTAACTGGCCTGCACAAAGCTGTTGCTGAAATTCTATTCAAATCTGTGCAGTGCACTGACGACAAGGGTTCATGGTGGAAGACAAACAAATCTTTTTCAGTAACTCTTTTCCCTTGATCTTCCCCCTTTTCTAAAAAGGGAAGATCAAGTGAACCAACATGATGAAAACTATTTCAAGTTACTGAAGTCTCCTCAACAAAAACAGGAAACAGTAAAAAGGATGAGGTAATACTTGAAAAGTAATGAACAACATTTTCCTTATCTGTGATGGATTAAGACTTGTGGTCGTACCTGCATTGTGGTACGTGTCGACCCATCCTCCATCCCCATCGTCCTCTTCAATTATGGCCTCCAGCTCGTCTGAATACTCCATTTGTTTACAGCGCTTGTAACACGGAACTGCAGCAGCACAACAACATCCACGCAGTTAGCAAACAGAATAAGAGACATTAAGCTCAAGACAAAGAAGCAAAATGTTGTTCTTTTATTTTGTAAGCAATGATCAAAATGTACAATCAATACTGACCATTGCGTGTCAGGAGAAATTGTTTGTCCTCAGGCAAATATGGCTTCACCTTGGCTTCTTCTCCAGGGGCCCTGGAATCAGAAACATTACAAGTTTACAACCAGGAGTTGATTTCCCTTCCAATGTTCTGTTAATATAGTAACTGCCTGACTCAACCACGAATTACAGTAGGATTAAGGAAGTCTATCAACTCTAGGATCCCAGAACCTTAATTATATTATTATTATTATTATACAAATCTGTGTGACCGACCACCCACCATTTCCACGTTGGGCAATGGTGGACCAAGTGATCTCCAGCTGCTACAAACTACAACACAGAAAAATGAACATTTAAAATGATACCAGCATTTAACAAAAAATAGCATTCAAGATTACAATCCAATTACTGCAACAAATAGTTTTAAAATGTAACAAGACAGCTAGCTATAATAATGGCTAAAAGAGCTTAAATATTACAAAGTAGATTTAAGTTTGAAAAAGAAAATATAAGGATAGCTGAACATTAGCAACAAGAAAGCAAAGCAGCTTGGTGTTCCACAACACGATAAAAATGTTGTGACAACTATTCAAAAAGTATGAAGAAACTACTGAAGTCAAATGTATGCCATAATAAAACTATAAAAGAAAAAAATATAAACAGAAAACCATCAGGTATTGTAAAAATGTCTTAAAGTTAGCAATGTATGCAACCGTTAACAAAGCAGCCCCTGATAAAAAATATAATATATTTGACTAACATGATGGGATACGAAAATCATTCGAAGAGTTTATAAGATAAAAAAAACAGTATTACAGACGCGGAGCTTGGGCAAATCATTGAACAAGTCTCCTCTACCTGTCAACAACTAACATAGTTCAAAAACCGAACGCTGAGGCGCAATCCATGGTTTAAGAAACACCCTCACCTCTTCTGGTGTAATGACTCCAGTCTCTTTAAATTTGGATTCCTGTGATTAAAACCAAAACGTGAGTAAGAGGGGAGTCGGGGGTGAAAGTGATAATGTGATATTATATATTAAAGTGCAGGAAAACACCACAGTGGTAGAAAATGTCAGTGGGCAACTACCACAGCGTTAGCCGCTGACACGTTAACTTTACCTTCAGCACAGGAGTAAGGAACTCCGCCACACCGAGCGCTGTGCCTTTCACTGTGTTTATGACGTTCTGCATCTTGTGTAGTCTCCGGTGGAATTGAAATAATAAAAAAAACAAGAGCTTCCACTTTCCTCTCAAAAAGAAACAGAAAACACGCCCAGTCAAAATAAACACCTAACCATATCTACTCGCAAGGAAGTGTACCAGGCTGCCAACGAGAGCGAATCATGTGACCTGCAAAAAACTTCCGGTACATAGACTCTCGCGAGAATGTGAATAGATGCGACCGTTAATTATATATACAATCGAGGACAAAACAATTATCTTATATAAAAAAGAATAGTCTTCATTCCCGTTGTGTTACAGTTAGAAAATACGACGGAATTTGCGTAGAATCTTCCATGTTGCACATTAAAAATGAAAAGCAGAATTGCACCAAATAGCATATCCTTTTTAGTTGTCCAAATTTCCAAATTTTATAAATTCTTAAACTATCAATCAACACCAAATTCAACTCTTTATGACCGCTGAAGCAAAAGTTGTGTTGTATGTTTATGTATATATATATATATATATATATATATATTTGTAACATTTGATTGGAAAGTATTTTACACAGGAAGTGGCCCAATGGTACACATGCGCAGACCAAAACGGGTTTCCGGGGTAGCGGTGCCTCTTGGTTGTGCTGTCAGGTGTCACAATGCTGGGCCATTCTGTGAGGTCGGTGTCCGGT
Organism: Cynoglossus semilaevis; assembly: GCF_000523025.1. NCBI lineage: Eukaryota > Metazoa > Chordata > Actinopteri > Pleuronectiformes > Cynoglossidae > Cynoglossus > Cynoglossus semilaevis. Next base: position 11,298,117 of record NC_024320.1, read on the forward strand.
AAAGTCCGGATTTTTCGGTCATTTAAAGTAAACGCTGGTAGTGTCAGACCTCATAGCACCGAATGTGGTGTTTCGGGAAAGAATTGGCTGAAACCAAGCGGCTTTGACACGGGTTTGACGACTTTTAACAGCCTGACTAAACAGAAGGAGCCGCTTATTCTTGCCAGGGATGGAGTAGCTACTTGGTAAATGACATTTATTGCATAGAAATTATGTGTATAAATTTACCTTAATAGCGACATAGCTAACGTTGCAGCGCATGCACATGCTTTTGTTGTTATTACACAGGTACAGTTGTGGACCCACTGTGTACGACCATGCCCACCTGGGCCATGCATGGTAAACACACACACGCACACCCACAAAGACCGTTCCGTGCAAAAATTACGAGATTATTGATCCCAGTCTTTTGTCGAATGTGTGTGCTGACTGACCTTACATTGCTACATCTTTAAAGTCATATAAATTTGTGAACCGATTACATTCAAATTGGTCACAACTGTATTGTTGAAATGTGTAATCACAAATAAGTGTGTGTGCGCGCGCGTGTGTGCGCGTGTCTTGTCGCAGTTCTTATGTCAGGTTTGACATCCTGCAGAGGATTCTGTCCCGGCTGTTTGGGATCACTGTCATCCACGCAATGGTGATCACTGACATTGATGACAAAATTATCAAAAGAAGCTGGGAGGTGAGAAAACCACAATGTCAAATGGATAGATTAGTTGAAATTAGATTAGACTAGATTAGATGAGATACTTCTCAACACCTGACTTGTAATTAAAGTCATTGATAAGTGCTTATTCAAAGGTTGTTTTTTCTTCATAGGAGAATGTATCTCCATCCATAATAGCCAGAATGTATGAGGAGGATTTCAAGCAGGACATGTTGTCCCTCAAGGTTAGTCTGTGTGATAAAAACATTTGTGAAAGTCCCTTTTTTATAGATTGAGGTTTATAATCATCTATATAAATGTGTCTTTGTGTCCTTTTCATGTCAGGTGCTCCCTCCTGTGATTTATTTAAGAGTCACTGAGAACATAAAACGTATAATTACATTTATTGAAGGGATTATCAAAAATGGACATGCATATGCTACAAAAGAAGGTAAATTAACCATATGCCCTTTTAGAAATAAACCAATGGCTGTTGCCGAACGTTGCCACTGGTTCACAGTTGTTGATTGACTCTGGTTATAGGTGATGTTTTTTTCGACATTCAGTCCATTGGGAATCGTTACGGCAAATTTGTTGGAGCTGTGGAGATGCAGGGAGAAGTTGGTAAGTGAGTCAAATTAGCACAGAAAGTACAGTATTACTATTGACAAATAAATGGAAGCAAAGTTGGGGAAATGGAAGAGGATCAACCTTGGGGTATCCAACGCAGAGTTGTGATATACCGTGGCAGAGTTTAACAGAAATACAACTTCAGCTCATAGACAGCTTTGGTTTTTCTTTAGATATCATTTATTTTTTTCTGAAGCAAAAAGAGTGAAATTACTTCTGAGACTGTACCTCAGTACTGAATTTTAGATGCTCTGTAAGTTTTGGTCTCTGACCTTCACCGAGAGATAGAGTGATATAAAAGATATAGGTACAATTTGGGTGAGTGTTTTTATGATCAGGCTGTATTATGGACTGTATATATTATATAATATATATTCAACACCAAACTCTTTGAAGAAAAGGCAGGTTGGTTTTTCTCTAGATATCATTTATTTTTTTCTGAAGCATATTTTTGATTTCTGGCACTGCTTGTTCTGAACCTTTTCCACAGGAGTCTCGAACAAACGTGATCCAAGGGATTTTGCTCTGTGGAAACCTTCCAAACCTCAAGAACCATACTGGGACTCTCCATGGGGCAGAGGAAGACCAGGCTGGCATATCGAATGCTCTACCATTGCCAGGTTTGTACTCACAACACTTTGTGCTTCCATTAGCTTTATGTTAACTGCACTTGAAGATCAATGTTAAAAGGTCTTATAGAGTGACTTGTTTAAATTTGAAAGTTTATTACCTTGAGTGTGTAAACCAAGAGAGGAGAGGAAAAAAAACTCTGACTATATGAAACCTCTGCAATGGTTGATGTAGGGGAACTGACTAAACTAGTGTTTTACAAATTAGTGAATTTAGTGCCACAAAATACCATAAACTTTACAGTATTGTACATAATTGGCATTTCAGAGTGTTATTTTTGTTTGATAAAATGCTTACAATAAACTGTGCTGTTGTTAGCTGTGTATTTGGTGATCAGCTGGACATCCACTCAGGAGGCATTGACCTAGCCTTTCCTCACCACGAGAACGAGGTGGCTCAGAGTGAAGCCTTTCACCAGTGTGACCAGTGGGGTCACTATTTCCTCCACTCAGGTGAATTCACCAGCACATGTTGGACCTTGTTTTGAAACTTTGCACACACACACACATATACATACATATGTATATATATTTATTAGCTGAACCTTTTTGCCTTTTTTCACAGGACACCTGCACCTCAAAGGCAGCACTGAGAAAATGTCCAAGTCTTTAAAGAACTACATCACAATTAAAGTATATAATAAATCTCTGCATCTTTCACATTAGATGTGCAACTTCAGTAGAAGTTTCATCAAAGTGTCCATTTTTGTCTTTGTATCAGGATTTCTTGCAGTCATATTCTGCAAATGAATTCCGCATGTTCTGTCTTTTGACCAAGTACAGGTCAGGTAAAAATAATTTTATAATTCTTGAACATGTGATGATAATTAATGTGTTTCATCAGGTACTGAGAGGTGTTGAGAGGTACTGACTTTTTGTGCGGCCTTCACAGCTATAGACTACAGTGACAGCAGCATGATGGAGGCTCGGACCTCACTGGGAACCATCACCACCTTTATCCATGACGCTCAGGCCTACATAAAAGGGCAGCTGCAGTGTTCCCCTGTGAAGGAAACTCTTCTCTGGGAAAGGTAGGAGCTTCCTGTGCTGTTTCCACATCATAAATCAACAATGCAGAGGCTTTTTCTTTTTATCTTCCACAATGTTTTATATTAATAGTCATGTTGGCGGTAGGTGCAAATCCCAGCACACTCCCAGTGGACAGATGGATTTGTTTTAGTTGATACAGAGAACTTGTGTTTCTTCAGTTTGGCTGAGACTAAGTCCAAAGTCCTGAAAGCTCTGGCAGATGACTTTGACACCCCCAGAGCCATGGGTGCTGTGATGAATCTAGTTTATCAGGGAAACTGCCAGCTGCAGCCAGTTTCTACTGTAAGTTCATGTTTTGCTGTGCAAAAAAAGAATTACACTAAGGATACCTTGATAGTAACGCTGACATGTCATTGTGTGTGTGTGGTCAGTGTGACAGCACAGCTCGCAGCCCTGCAGTTTTCGGGGCCATGGTCAGTTACATAAGAGAGGTCTTAGATGTGTTTGGAGTCGATCTGCTACGTGGCAAGGTCAGTAACAGGTAATGAAGTAGAAGTTTTGTTTTTGTCTCAATTACCAGTTAACACAATCTTTGGTTTTTATTTTTCTACATGTGAACTCGTACAGCAGACTGAGGTACAGGGCACCAGTGCCAATCTGCAGGGCATCGTGGAGCAGCTTGCTCATTTCCGAAGTGAAGTTCGATCACTAGCACTCTCACATCGCAAGGACACAGCAACAGCATCTCTCAGGAATCCTCTCCTCAAAGCCTGTGACACTCTCAGAAACGACCTGGCACCATTAGGCATTTTGATAAAGGTATCTTCTTTTTTAAATTACTACACCAAACAGAAATCAAAGGTGACCTTATCAGTTTAATTATTTCAGGACAGAGGAGCCATCTCAACGTGGGAGATAACTGAGGGAAAACCAAGTCAGAGATCACAGAGCGATCATGACAGTCTGAAGTTGAAGTCAAGCTGAAGTCTGAATTGGATACAAACTGTTGTGAATGTGGTTTTTAATGAATCCAGTGAACAGTGTTGATTCCATCACTTGATTTCTGTGGAGGAAGCCTTTTTTTTTGGACAATGACTAAGTACCTAACACCCAACCATCCACAGCAGTGAACCATCTACAAATGAGGTAAAGGAGAAAGTGCAGGTAGAGTGAAGATGTGTTGGATGATGTGTGTCAAGACCAGATGCTGACCAGATACTGAGCTGTTTTTCAAACATAAAATATCCCTTTAAACTACCTTCCTTGTGATATTTGTTAATAAAATTGTAAATAAATGTTTTATTTTGTGGCTGTATTTTAGAGAAAAAAATACCACCGTATATAAAATGCAAGATAGCATTATATTATGTGATAATTATTATGGGTATCCTGTGATGTGAAATCCTCTTGGGGAATGACTCCTAAAAATCACATAATAAAGACAATATGATTAATAATATTCTCTTATAGTTCACAAGCTGTCAATATTGAATTGACATTTTCTTTTTATTCATTAGATTAAAGTTTTTACACAGGGGTGTCATACACTGTATAACTAATAATACCAACATCTGCCCACTTGTTGTTGCTCCAATAAACAGTTGATACACATCAACTCACAATGAGACAGAGTTCAGACCATGGCTGCAGCTCAACGGATAGAAATTAAATCCCCATGAGACGGTGCTGCTGTATGGAGGCGACTGTCATGGAAGAAGGGAAAGACTAGACTTTTCTGGAAACATTTAATAAAAGGACATCATGCAGTGAACAATGCATACAACTATATAAACCTGAAGAAGATGAAACAAAACCATGAATGACAAACAGGAGTTTATGCTTTGTTAAATAATTTATATCAATTATAAATTGATTAATTCATTATAATTTATATTTAGACATGAGCTGTGTAAAATCTGATTTACATGAAAACATCACCACTGATTTAAGTTGCCATGTGTCAACTATTAGCTGACAGTATGGTTCATGAAGCATTTAGCGAAGCTTGATCTCTCACATCATTCTGTTGAAGCTGTAGTACGCTGTCTGTCCATTAGGCGGCGCTGCGGTTCTCAGGTACCAGGTTGATGAGAGTATTGCTGGCCTGAGCCAGCTCTGTGATGGACACTCTGCCTCTTCTTCTAATGAACTGAGCCACTGAGTCCAGCTCCTCTGGAGTGATGGAGATAAACTTGCCTCTGTCATCGATCACTCCTGCACAAAATAAACCCACAAAAAAATACAGTCACACAGTGAAAAGATACACAGCTATCCACTTGATTATTCACAAGTCTGACTTTAACAACATCTGGTTTGCTCATACCTACCTGTAAGGGAACCTTCAGCCAACAGGTCCTGAAGTCTGGTGATTGCGTCCTGGGTCCTCATCCCAAACTGAGATGCCAGGTCTTCAAGGAGAACTACCTTAGAGCTCTGTAGGACATGACAGTGGTTGTTCATATTCTTGTCTTTGTCTGTGATAGCAGCATTTACAACAATCCATCAGCATCAGTGTCTCATAAAATCCCACATCCAGAAATCTGAACTGTAGCTAGTCTTACCTCAATGTACTGGATGAATTCCTGAAGGAGGTTGCGTGACTGCAAGTATAAAAAAAAAAGACAAAATGATACATGACATTCATGATTAGAACTAGGTCTAAAATTCACAAGAATTAGGTCTGACCTGGTCCTCAGAGAGTTGCTCCTCCTCTCCCTGGTCCTCCACAACAAAAGATGCTTTAAGTTTTAAGTACTCCTCCTCCTCCCTCCGCTCCTGCTCCTCCTTGGCTCGGCGTTCCTCCTCCTCCTGTGACAAACAGCAGCAGCAAAACATTTAACCTCTTGAATATGCATTGGGCTAGATGTGGATTTCATCTGGATCTAATGTAGGAAATGATAGTCTCTATATGTTAGACCATACTGGAACTAAGTGGACTCAGAATAGACCTTAAAACCAACCATCTGATTTAACTTTAGAAATTAGACTAAGCTTTAAAGTCGGACCAGAGTGGGCTACAGTTGGACCAAAGTGGGTTTACAGCGGGATGTCTACAGTTTTAATGAACAAACCCCTGGCTCTTAACTGTGTTGGTCTTAAGAGGTCATTCAGCCAGAACATATTCCCTAATAGAATGTGTTCTGAGAGCTTATGCAGCCTATATCATTTGTCTTGTTTTTGTTAACGCTCCTCAACATTCACAGATGGCCAATCCAATCAGTGCTTCGGGATTTTACACGTGGGGCTCATGTTGCTGATTTGAAATGGTACTAGAATATTGGACCTTTTAAGCCCTTGTCCTTTTTGTAGCACAATAAAACCACGTGAGGCACATACAGTGCCTGCTGAAATCAGTCAGTAGTCATCACTCACCTGTTTCTGTTCCATCAGCCGCTCCTTCTCTTCTTCCTGTCGTCTTTCCTGCTCCCTGAGCTCCTGCATCCTTTTCCTCTCCTCCCGCTCCTCCATTTCTGCCTGGAAATGATTATATACATATATAATAATAACATTTATGCCCACATTACAAACAACAATTCCTATTTATTCTTATCATGATTGCTCAGAAATGGAGCTCACCTCTCTCTGAGCTTTTTTGGCCTGTTTCTCCTCCAGCTTCCTTTGCTTTTTTACTCCAATCTTCACTGGCATCTGCAGCTGCAGCTCATCTTCCTCAACAACATCCTCTTCTTCTTCTTCTTCTTCTTCTGAAAAGAAAACCCACATTTCCTTGGTGATATTTTAATGGACTGACAAACTGAAAGAGCAAAAAAAATAAAAATCATACTACCACAATAAGAAAATTGGGGATGTCCAATATTAACTTTTTGCCCATATCCGATATGCTGATATTTTCCAAACACTTATTTTCCGATTTCGATATCAACTGATAACGATATAGGTCTGGTAATATTTGTTTATCTGTAGAAACCGCTGTATGGTGTTGCTGGCAGCAGCATTCTGCATACAATACCATGATTATTAAAAAAAGATTAATAAAATGAGCTGCAATGCTGCCATTTATCCAAAAACCTATTTTTACGTCATTTGCCAAATCCTATTGCGTTATGGGTTTTCATTATCAGAGGAAAAAACAATAGAGATCCTTACAAATATTACACAATTATCCTAACATAGGCTGATATATCGGTAGGCCGATATTATCGGCCATCCCTAAAAAATGCTTAAATCTCTCACAGTGTCATGTTGAAATAAAAACATCTGACAGCATTTACCCTGCTCCACGACTTCTCTCTGCTGTCGTCTGTTGGCCATCACTGCAGCGAGGTTCCTCCGCCGGCGAGGCATACCTGCTCCTCGCTCCTCAGCCACCGACTGTGGAGGTCCAGCTGCCCGTACAACATCACGCTGCTGCTCTTCGTCAGCTGAGCAAACAACAGGTATACATATCATAAATTTACAAATCCAGTATATAAACTTGAAAAGCAACATTTCTTTTGAATAATTTAATGTAGCGAGTATTGTATGCAAAATTTCCTGTATTTGCTTTTTTATATATCCAATAGGTAATTTACAAAAGTTTTAAATTATGAAACCAAACCAACCAAAATGTTCACATAATTATGTACCAGCTAATTTTATATTAGCGGGTATTATTATTAAAATATTTGAGTTTAAAATTTAGATGAGTTTAGTTTGATATTTTTTACACTTCCATTCATTATCTACAGCTCCTTAATCATATGCAGAGTAAATGAGAGCTAAAGCTAGACCCAGCGAGGTAAAATAGTAATTGACATTTTATAAACGGATTTTTTGATTTTCTGAAGATAATGTTTTTGAGAGTTTTGGTCGTTATTGTAAAAATGTTTCTATTTTCAACTCCGGCAATAAAAATACATCAATTACTCGCGGTTCCTCAAGTTGTCCTATCGCAGTTTCCGTATGTGTTTGACAGCCCGTAAGCTGACGTAGTCTGAAGTCGCAACATTAAAATTACACAACTTTTTAAACACTATGCTGTTTGCAGTTGACATGTGTATGTCCCAATGTCCTGAATTAAAACCAAACCGCACGTTGATGTTTTTCTAGTCTTGTGTATCGATGCTACGTTAAAGCCATGCTACGTTAAAGCCAGCGCTTGCTATAAACTATTGCTAACAGTTAGCATAGTTTACTAGCAGTGTGGTCTTACCCTCTTGTGTTTTTCTCCGCACCCTGAGGACAAATACAATGAGCACAGAGAGCAGAGCAGCAGCGGTCACGTATAGAACTACGTCCATGTCTGCACCCCTAACACCGTTGATTCTAGTGAAATTCTTGTCAAATCTACATTTAATTCCCCTCCAGCCTTCACAGATGCTACTACTCCTTCTGTCGTATTGTAGCTTTGCTGGCTGTAACAGTTGAACTGCGCATTACCGCCACCTATAGGTGTAAACGTCGAGAGACTAAACTGCGTTCGAACGACTCTTTTTTACGTGGAATTTTCCATGAACGTGTCGTTTTGCGTGGATTTGATAAAGGCAAATCATGCACTTACATTTTCACCTTCACGATATTGAAAATATGTATTCCTTGCTTATAAATTAATATATATCAACGTTAATATATTAACATTTGAATATAAATATACATTTTTTAAATCGAGATTAAACATTTGTTAAATTAATAAAATGTATTTAATTGATGATACAGCTGTGGACCGAGGTGGTGCGTTGTTTCAATGCTTCGTTTCTTGTCCGCCTGTGAATTTATTTATAGATGTTAAAAACCGGTACAGGTAACCATAGAAATGCATCCTCTGCAGATTTCAGATCTAATTTATCATGCGGTGCCGTTCTGTCCTACCTCCAAGATACGTGCATTGTGGTTTGGCGGTCTCTGGTGGCAGATGTGCTGTCTTTGCTGGTGCACACCTACTGTACATGTTGTTCGTCAGTGGATGACTTTGTGCTGCAAATGTATGAACCTCATCCATCACGACTTGAAGAAGGTCGCGGTCCCGTGTTCTTCATGAATGATCACAACCGAACACAACATCTAATTATTTACCCAACGAGTAAACAACTTTTCACGTTATTGTTCTAAATAAAACAATTAATCTCCCTCAGAGATGAGGAGGGGCAGTGGAAAATTAATTAAGGATTTTTTGTGTGCAGCACTTTCAAACAACGTGTTTAAAAACATTGATACGTATGATTTTAAATGTATTTATGAATTAGTCACAAGTTTTCTTGCTTTTCCTTTATTTGCAAGTCATCTTGGAAATGAAGTTGAAACAAGTGCTTAAAGGACGCAGTGCTGCCCCTAAAGCCTGAAGAAGAAACAATAATGGTGGGATAATCTGGGTTGTTTTAGCTTAGCATAGCTTTAAAGATGACAGACTAATGTTGTGCCCTTTTTTTTGGGCGTGAGGGTTTTCAGGTGCTTTAAAAGACGAAAAGGGGAACTACATGATCTGTTTTACAAAACACAAAATATGCTCTGGTCCCACAAGGGATTGAACCTTTTTTTTTCTTTCTTGCAGTTAGCCAAGAGCACAAACCGCCTCCATCCATCAATGTATTGTATATTATATATATATATATATATATATATATATACAACAGGATCTGTCTCATCAAATAGTTTTCTTCTGGTGTGAATACCACTTGTGAATATTCCTGTTTGTTTAAGGAGATTTTCATATTTTAATTTGAGGTATGTGAGTATGTCATGCGTCTGTACATTCTAAACAGACGCAGCCATCTTTTCAATGACAAGGTTCTCTATGCGTAGTTGGGGGAGTAATGATATATCGTGACTGGCTGTTGTTACATCACAGTGTACATGTGGGATAGTGACAAGCAGTGAGCTCATCCCCTGCGCGCACAATCCGAGCTAAAAAAATAATGTCACTGTCAGCAATTATTTATTCAGCCAGACGGGAACAGGTGCATGCAGGAGGCTGTGTTTGTGTGTGTGTGTGTGTGAGAGAGAGAGAGAGAGAATGAAAGGCTAATGGTATAATCCTTTCTCCCAGGGAAAGATGTGAGGCTCCACTGGCTGTGATGGTACTTTTCCATCAACGGTGACATCTGGAGGACACAGCCTGCGTCTGCTGCAAACGCTGCAATCTGACACTCCCTGTCCTTTCAGTGTCCATCTGGACGTCTTCGTTCTTATCCCTGGAAATGTTTTGTTGCGGCTGATAACACTTCACGCTTATGATGTTATTAAAAGAATATAAAGGAGTGGGTGTGTGGGTGCAGACAGATCTCAGAGCAGTAAAGTGTGTCTCTGCATACAGATAAGCCACTCTGCTGATCCTCTCTTTTTGGTATGGTTTTCAGTGAATACATTCCCTGCTTTAACAGTCTAAAGTTGAAGGTGAGCGTTTAAAGGACACTGTAGGACATTTCTTACTTCCTGGTGTTGTGCTCAGGTGATCTCTGTAAGAGAGAGGGAGGGAGAATGATTTACTCCACACCTTTTATGGGATGGCCTTGCAGAGGAAAGCTATAATGTACACAGTAGTAGACTTACGCATCTCACCTTGCTCTAACCTCCAGAGGTCAGTGTGGCCTCAGTCTCACGTGATGGAGCCAGCATGGCTCTGCCTCTGTAAGCAGGCGCTGAAGGTGCAGCAGGAAAGGAAGCAATACAGAGGGAAAAGGGGGCTGGACTCCAACACAGGAAGAGGAAGATGGGGAAAGGTGCAGGGACAAGGTGACTTCTGTGCGGAGAAACTAAATCCACACTTACCAGTTGGTTTAAATAAAATATTTTGTCTGCCAAATTACAGGTTAAAACAAAAGTCATTATTAAACCATGGTCTTGGATAGTTAATAAAAAATAAGACATTTTTAAGCCATCGCCTGCATTACTACTGTTGGCCAGTAGGGCTCTGAAAGCAATCTGACTTTAACCCATTCGTAAAACATCAGAGTGACCAACTCTGAAAACACAGGATCAGTAGGCAGCCACCGCTCCCCGACCCCAGGGAAGAGCTTGGCTAACACATCACAGCCCCAACTCTCCTGGGATTCAAACTGACACTCCAATGATGGCTCCCTTTCGTAATTGTCCATTTAGGTTGTGGCTGTGCAAAACCTTTTTTTTTTTACAGTAAGACAACCTGACACTCACACTGGTAAGAACATGACTTCTTCTTGTTTGCTGATTCAGAAGTAGTGAATCATGATGAGGTCACAGTGGACAGTGAAAATAACACCATGCAGTGCTGGGAATAGTAATATACGAAGAGTAGATCACATGACCTTGTGTTAAATACGCAATAAGTATTTAAAACGACATATTTAATTCCCGACCAATTGTTAGACACTTTGATTAATGTGAAGCGATAACTTCACAATGTTGTGATGATGAACATGTTCGACTAAGACAATCGCCTGGTCTCCGCTCATATTAACACCTGCTGAAAGGTGGAGAGCACAGAAGACAGGTGAGACTGCCAGGACGGAGCCATGATGCCCTTGAGGCACGCGTTTAAAGTCACCCAACACACGCCCCCTTCGATGTCACTGCTCTAACCTGCACTCATAAAAAACACACAACCATTAACAGAGTCCCACACTTGTGCATTCATGAGGGCGTTTCTACACTCAGACATTCTAATTAAATCAGAGATCAGTCAGGTTCAGTCATCGTTTACATACAACACCACTATCTGTGTAGTTTACGGCAATCAAAAACATGCTGACCATTGCAAAAATCACCATCAAATGGGAACCAATGCATTAACGACCGTCTTAAACTGCCTTTTCACCCAGATTTACTCTTTGTGATCTGCAACACTGGTAATTCTGTCTCATTTGCACACTGCTGAGCACTACTGGACGTCATTGTTTTTTTGTATTGTAACGACAACAAACCCCATGTCACGGATCACCAGGCTTTTGCACACATTGTAAACAGAGCTTGTTTCTAGACAAAGGTAAGGAAATGTGCCTTCGCCCTGTCCTTCACACATCTACTGCTGAAAAAGACAGCAGATGCTTGAGTCAGTGTCTGCACTCTCAGGTAGAGCCTCCTCGAACCACCATAGTTCAAAAATCACCTGACTAATCCTCAGAGTGTGTTTGTATATTTGAACTTAAACCTTGAACGTTCTCCTACTTGTGACCCTCTGGTTGCTAAAACCATAGATGAACGTATGTAATTTTAAAGCAACTTAAAGTTTTGGTTGCAGTGCCACTACTGGCCTTGGGGGGAACTTACCAAGTGCATACCAACATAGACTTTAATTTTAAAATACCAACTAACTCAGGGGTGGCCAACCAGTCAAGAGGCTAAGAGCCATAATTTTTACTGTGTTACTGCAAAGAGCCACATGATATACTCTACATATCCCTTTAATAAAACTCTCCAACTCTTTTAAAACTTCCTGTATACATGTTTTCATCTGTGCAAATTGGGTTTTCCCTAAGTAATTTCTGCCAATGAGATTCACATAGCGTAAAAAAAACAAGGTTGGGTTAAAAAATAAGGTTAAAACTTTATGCAAACGATTGGCTTTAAATGTGATCTGGAGAGAACATTTGCTCTGGTCATCCATAAAGAATTGTCTTGGACTGCCCCCAGGGACCCCTGGACTGAGTCCACTCTAAATGGTTGGAACAATTAAGTTGCAGTAGAATCTGTTCCATATTTAACCACATCCTGCTCTGAATTGGAAGGAATTTTCTCCATGTGCCAAATTGTCCTATTGACTGGATCAACCAATCCATTATGTTTTTTCAATGTCAAATCTTTGGACCGTTTTTATATTGCCTCTGTAAACTAAATCAGACCAGTTGGAAAAAAGGTGTTGTATTGTTTTTGTTATTCTTTTCAGGTACTGGATACTGGATAGTGTTGCAGAAGACATGGCTGCTATTATACAGACTACTTATTCCTGAAGTAAAATAGTCGTACTTATCATATCTAAGTATATTTTCTGCCATATCTTGCTACTGACAGGCTTACCCTGTTGCTGTGAAGTGAACTGGTAAATTTCCTGTTAAGAACATGACTAGGTTTCAGCACAGCTTTTTATCCGGACAAGACTGGTTTCATAATCACTTAAGGATTGCCGTGGTACTAAATTGTCCTCAGTTCAAAGAGCTGAAGTCTAATTCCATAAGTTCAGGTTATCTGTGCTGCTCAAATATTAACCATCACATGAATTATTGGAAGGAATGAGTTGGTAAACTTTGTACCAGGCTTGCAGGAGCTAAATATGAGTGGGATTTCAGATTAATTTGTAACCAGTGCAGAGTTTCACAACAGCCTGCATGGTGTGTTGGGGTGAGTGACTGTATGGGATGTGTTATATTCTGAGACAGTTTGGCGCACAATGGCAAAACAATGAAAGTTTAATGGGGAGGATGTTGTTACACAGACAACACCAGCTGCTTCATGAAAAAAAGTTTAAATGTCTTAGAGTCAGTTGACTGTCTCTGTGGCTCAAACACAATTTTTGGCACATATTTCTCCCACTAATCTGCAAATGTCGACGGCGGTGGAGGAGTCATTGAATTTTAAGCAGTTCAGTTTGGTTTCTCACCTTCGCTCTCTCATGACGTCGTGTCCTGCCTTCAGGGGGTTGGATAACTGAGTCCTGCAAAGAAAAACATTCACCCAACAGTGTATCAGCAGTGCAGCCGCACAGAAGCAGGTAGATCAGTGACACAATGGGGGAGGGGACATAGTATTACATTTTCTTTTTAATCATGAGAGTCTCCAAACCTTTATGCTGCATAACCACAATTTAAAATGTGCAGCAGCTTTGTCTTTATGTATACAGGTAACTGGAAAAATCTTACTAATGTTCCATTTTGGTGTATAATAGTTGAACATAATTAAACGGGTAGAGCAGACCATAAGGTCAGGGGTTCATATTGACAACTATCACATCTCTACAGCTGGACTGGTGATAAACAACATTTTGTTCTCCAAAAAACCTGATGTCTTTTGAGTCTTTGCAACCCACACAGGCTGCCACAGGAGGCGCCATTAAGTAGATGTGGTTCTAGAACACAGGACCTTCTGCATGCAAGGCAGATGTGTAATGCAGGCGTGATAACCACTATGGAACCACAAATCGGAATGATCTCCAAAAACTGGTCGAATTCACCTTGAGAGAAACTCAAGTCAATTTTCTGTGGTCATTGGAGACACATACCAGATTGAACAGTCACACTTAGGACTTCCTCATGCCTTTGGATTGTTAAGAAAATTATATATATATAAACATTTTAAAAAGGGGTGGGGGTCCAAATAATCCCGTCTCAATATGCACATTTTTGGACTTTTCAATTGAAGTGTCACTGCCCACAATTCCTCAAAGAAAGATTTTTGTCAAACAAGTTTCAAACCAAACACATCTTTGTGTTGTTCCATCTGTGTGATGGTTTACACATTGCACAGTTATTAGACTACAATTGTTGTATTTTCAAGTTGTTACTAAGTGGATACTTTTATAGCTAGTCGACTAAAATTTGCCTTGTGGCTTATTTTCAAACAGTCATACCTGTTCTCCCTGTGGTGCCATTTCAACAGGGCTTTGTTTATGGTTTGTCAGTTGCCAAGAAATTATCTTTTTCCACTGAATATCATGCTTGATTTTTCTCTGCTCACTTGTCGTTGGAACTGTGTGCTTTCTCTCTGAGGAAACAAGTGACATGTAACCACAGGGCTCTACACATTAACCTGTTCCTCTGACAGACTTCCCATAATGACCCTCTGTTAATTATTGACCACCAGCCTATTATGGTGTGGCCTTGGGTTGTAAGTGACAAAAAAAGGACTTCAGTCATTCCATACAACCAAGTTAAAGGGAAGCATAGCTGAAGGAGAGCTTTAGCATTAACGCCTCCTTGTGTTTTTGTTTTAGGGGTCAGTGGGGACGTTTTGTTTTTTTTTTTGTTATTTAAAGTGAATCAACCAGCATGGAATTAGTTCTGGCATGGTTCCAGATCTGATTATGTGTCAGAGTCTCAAACAACCACATTTGCAGAACCTGAATTACAATTTAATCTCAAATAAATGCTTTGTTGCTCATAGAATTAAAAAAATACAAATATGGTAAATAAATGTGGTCAAACAAAAATCATTCTCAAAGTCCAAATCTGCCTTTTGACATTAAAGGTAGAGATGCATTTAATTTCTGTTAGGAAAAAAGCCTGGGTGCTGTTTTATTTACCATGTTTTTCATAGTATGTTTTTTTATATATATTTTGAGACGGTCAGTTTCTCCACTTTAACCCCACATTAAGATTTTACAATTTGTAAAATTCTGTTAAAAGCCTGTGTTAAAATCTTGTCTTGGAAAAGAGGACATTGGATTTTTGTAAAGTCTCAGATGAATATTTTTCTGTATATAATAATAAGTGAATTCATTTTTTTATTTTTATTGTGGAAATTATAACTGTGAATTTAAACCTAATATTTTGCAAAGTCACTCCCTGTCCACAACATGGGACTATTGGAGGGCCCAGGGGCCATACGTTTGACATCAGTGATTTAGAGCACTAAAGCTGTTTTTTTTTTCAGGTCACACGACTGGTCATGAGTCTAGTTGGGAGACTGAGGTTAATTAGCAATTAATTTAAAAGTAGAGCTGTAGATTATAAAACTTGTAAAACACCTTAGTGTCGACCTGAAGAGTTTCACCTAATTTAAAAGAACAACTCACCAGCAGCTTTAGCTTTAGAAAATATAGTCATATGAGGTGAGATATAAATAGACGAGCAGGTCCAGTGTATTATGAACTGTATGTTTTTGTAATGGATGTAAAAACGTATAAAATAATATTTGTGCAAGACGTTCCATTTTTCTTTTCCTTGTTTCTGTTCTAACATGTTATCATTTGACCCCATCTGTCACCTGTCACCTAAGGGAAACTGAATACTCTATAACACTCTACCTGGAAAAAAAATCACGTCACTTGAAATGATCTTTGTTTTGCAAAAAAATACATAAAAAAATCTTGAAACAAAGCTAATGCTTCACTCTGTGTTTCTTAAGCACGTTGCCTGAAGTTTTCAGGTCTATTTCTGGCATTTTTTTACACAGTAACAGTCACATGAGACATTCAAGACAGAAGTAAAAAATCACAAGTAGGTAAAGTCACATCTTTGGGGAAATTCACGGGGCAGTAGTCAGAGCTGGGAATAAGGCTCTCATATGTTCATTAACATCCTGCTTCATTGTTTTTCACTGTAGTTCACATTTACTTTCTTGTCACTACATTGTCCAAAACACTTTGATAACTGTAGACAAAACAGGAAGTACATTAGTGTCTGCTGTTGTATTCACTGAAGCAAAAAAAAACAAAACAAAAAAACAAGTACATGTGTAGTTTTAATGCCAGACTTAAGATTAGTAGCATTTATCAAATCAAAATCAGGTTTGCAAACCAATAACGAACAGGACACTAGTAAACTATTTTCATAACCAGTCGATAATAAAGATATAGTTCAGAAATGGTGCATTGTGGGACACCACAGATTTTGTTAGTCATAACAAAGTACTTCCTGATCATAAAATGGAACTCAAGTTAATTCAGGTCTGTGTATAACATTTTCAAATGTTTAAAAAAAAAAATCAACTGTGCTTTGTTTAATGCATATAATTTAAGGCTGTGAAGTACTACGAATGTTGACTGTTTGCCAAAGACTTCATGTTATGTAAATCATCTACATGTCTGCAGGTCAAATACGATGGCAGCCGTAGACTTGCAGTTCATCTGTTGTCACCTTGGATGATTCACTCTACACCGTTCTACGAAATGTGAAATTGTATGAAAATGTAAACCACCAGTGACTCCACCTCCATCTTCCAACAGTCTTATCCTCTTCAAATGTCATGCACCAACATCCTGTGAGAAAAAAAATGTAGCTCAGTGTTTCACCTGTAAACAGCCACAGAGAACAGTCGGACTCAGAAAGTCAAGGTCAAGATTGTTCTGAACAACGTCTGTAAACAAGAGTGTACAGACCTGTACATTGGGGAGACCAAACAACTGCTACACAGGCGCATGGCCCAACACAGGAGGGTTAACTCCTCAGGACAGAACTCAGCTGTTCACATACACCTCAAGGACAAAACACACTCCTTTGAGGACAACAATGTTCATATTTTGGCCAGGGAAGACAGATGGTTTGAGACAGGGGTAAAAGAAGCCATTGTTGTCAACCTGGAAAAACCATCACTCAACAAAGGAGGTGGACTAATAAACAACATATCACCCACATACAAGGCTCTTTTAGGAACAATATCCAAAAGATTCACCTCAGTTTCACACATCAAAGAGGCATGTGACCGAAACCACTCTGATGAGGATTGCAACAACAAATTGACCCCAACGGCCACCTGACAGGAGGGACCTGAAGTTGCTTTATTCTTTGTCACATCCAGAGTATATATCTGCAGTACTCCCCACCACCAGTTAGAACTTAAGAAGCCTCTTGAATCAGAGGTGAAACGTCTTCTTTGAGAAAGTTTCACATCCAGTTGCCTAACAGAACTCTTCAACCTTGATTGTCCTGAACTTTATAGGCGGGAGATACTAGAAGATGATCTTGTTCTATTATGTTCTTCAGTCATAACGTTGATTCTTCACTTACTGTGTTTCCTTGGTACTGTTAGAAATGTCTGCAGAGTATTTGTCACAGTTCTAAATGTTTGTTTAAGTTTTAAGTTTCCAGATGTCAAAGACTCACTACAGACAGTGAATAAAGGGCATGTCTGTTAAAAAGTCAATGGTTTAAGCAATTTAGATAACTAAAGAGGTGCAAATTGAAAACCTGAAAAACAGCCTGAAAGTCATGGAAGCAGGATGGAGCAGTTAAGCCAAAACTGAAACTCCACATAGACTCCAAGTTGTTTGTGTTAGCTTCCTAAAGCACCTTGCATATATTCTTTAATGTTTTGGGTTTTTTTATTTTCCCACTTAAAGATCTTTGAATACTGTTGCCATGAAGTGTTTGTGGAGTTTAAACTACCCATAGTCTAAAGAGATTTCTTGAGATATTCACTGCCATTTCATCTCCTGCTGATCCATCGTCACGTCTGTATTTCATTTTATCCTTATAGGTTTGTATAGTTTGCTTAGATGTGAGTCAGTCACTTGTCTTGGAAACAATTTAAAAACAGTTATTTCTCACCTGACGGGTTTGTGACTAATAGGACAGAAAATATAACTTTACAGTTGAAATGAAAGGGACAGTGTTTTTTAAGCTGCACTGTCATAATAAAGTTAACCATAAAAACCAAAATACCATAAAAATAGTTGCCATATAAGACCATATAAGATATTATATAAGACCAGACTTTCTGGGTCTCTAACACAATGTTCCTTGTTCTTCAGGTTGTTCCCTTGAGGAGTCACCACAGCAGATTATCTACCTGCATCTCACTCCACCACTATTACATCTCTAGGTTTGTTTTCACTACAGTCTCGTCTTCTCTGGGTTCCATCTTTGTCCAATGTCTTCATGTTCTCTCTTCACGTTCAAACCATCTTAATCTGGTCCGTCTAGCCTCCACCTTTAAATTGTTCATCAGTTTTTCTCTCATCTGCTTATCCTGGTTACTTCTATTGTAAACCACCTCCAGCTCTGCCATCTTTGAACCATCCATCACCACAGGTCTTACTGCCATCTTGTAAACCTTCCATCGTCTACATTAACAAAAACCTCTACATAAGAATGCACAAAATGGAAGATCACAACATTTATTTAGCAATAAAGGTGTGTAATTAACTAAATACTCTGTAACTCTAAAATACCTTGTTGGTACTCAAACACATACAGGGTTAGATAATTGGACATCACAGATATGAAGGTGGATGTGTACAGTTATTTAGATAGATAGATAGATAGATAGATAGATAGATAGATAGATAGATAGATAGATAGATAGATAGATAGATAGATAGATAGATAGATAGACTTCATCAATTAGGATATTTTATAATGCGACTCAAGTTCCATGACAATCAAACACGTGCTTTATACGGGCCTGTGTGGTCAGGATGTAGTTGAAAGTACATCAAATAGCAGTTCACCCATTGTGTAAACAGCAGTCTCATCGGAGGTACTTACGTTCACCTTGAGTCCAGCCCTGCCCCCTTTCAGACCTTACACCACACACATGTTTACACTGCACACATACTAAGAGGCATCAGTTGATGGGTGTGGTCTAACTGTCACACACTGGGGGTTGTGTCATTATAGTAAAAAAAGGCAGATTTTATCTGAGTGGGGCTGCTCCATTGACCGTGCCTGTGTGATTCCTGCCTGATAACAACATCATCACGAACGCAGGAAATGTTCCCAGGCAATTTATAAGTATGTACCTGGGGATCAGGACAAATACACGGTAGCGACACAGTTCCCACAGACTACATGTACTGTCATGTTCAGAGACGCAAAGAGAGAGGAGCGGCTTCTGTCACTGTGGCTCAGTTCAAAAGGAAACAAGTATTTACAGATGAACAGACAATAGGAGAGCACACCCTCTCTCTCTCTCTCTCTCTCTCTCTCTCTCAGGGTAGATCTATTATATTATTCAGTGTTCTGAGAAGTAATCGAGGACTAAGTGATCATGGATGACAACAAACCCACAGTGCGTCCCTAGTCCTTTATTTAATATTTAAAATTGTATTTCTTGGACAGGACCTTTTTGACACAGTAACAACAATTTAAGCTAAAAATCCATAATTTTTTTTTTAAAAAGCCTTTGCCACCTTGTATAATATTCAATTCAGTTTGTGTGCAATTGTGAGTACTTCTGCTGTATTTCTAAGGCTCTGGTAAACTGTTTTAACTTCTGTTCAGATTTATACATTTTCCTGCTACTACTCACAGGTGCAGTGTGGTCAAACGTCCCTGTCTGTACACCATGCCAAAATATTCCAGATTCTTGACCAACAGCCAAGTATTTGACCAATTATAACTAAAGAGGCAATGATCAAGATCTTATATAGCATATTACTCCTCAACATAAACTGTTGTATCAGTTAAACATTTACAAGTGTTTCAGACATAATAATATCATGTCAGAGCGAAAAGAGACATGGTTTCTGCTGATGGATGCATACTTTTAATTGTGAAGTCAGAGAAAGTACAGCTCAAAAAGGCCTGACATGGCCAGTTTTCGTCCAACTGTTTCAGATGAGCTGTCCTTTGTTTCTTCTTGCCCTTGAGACACTTTAAAGGTTAAAACATGCCGTGTGTGTGTGTGTGTTCGCGTTTGATCCTGATGTGTAAGACCTACACAACGTGTGTTTACATCCAAACAAATGTACGCAGCCCTGAGAAGGCAAGATGGCAGCCCACTGCGATTTCAACGATTTCACACATGCATGTACAAACACACACATTTCACACATGCAGGAAAGAATGTGAAGTTGCATGATTCGTCGAGTGTCTGTGCTGACAGATTTTACATTAGATATCAACATGGATATTATATACCACCATCGGGCAAAACGGATATACAACTAATGTAGACAATTTTTTTAAAAATAGCAGATTTTGACTTTTCTGGCAAATCGCTCTTGGCAAAGTATAATCTGAATATCATCATATCAAAATAGGCCCATATTTAGTCCATTTCTGTTTTGTTTTTTTTTTAACAATTTTGGCTGTGTATTTATACTGCTTGGCCTCAAGCCTGTGGCAAACATGTGAACCACCCAAGTGCAGACAATTTTTGCCATATTTGGGCCAGAAATGTATCATATGCGACCCACTTGGTCCTGATGTGTAACCCCTGCCCACCTCCTCCTTTTTCTAAATCTCAACGGTTAGCAGTATCAATATTTTACCAAAAAAACTATAATTTTATAGAAGCTGTTGAAGAAAGAACAAAACAAAAAATGCTAGTTATGCAAAAAAGGTCTTTGCTTCTGGGTAACAGCTATTGACATTCCTACAGAGTCAAGGTGACTCTGTAGGAATGTCCAATTAGGAAGTTAATATGGAATATGGAATTTCTTTCCTCATCATTTCCAGAGCTCTCTTTTTATCAAAATACACTGAAACTGTTTCCAAAGAGTTTCAAGTCTCAGTTATTTTATACACTCTCAGACTGAAAAAACAAAGGCAAAAACAAGTTACCACAGTAACATCATGGTGGCTGTAAACACGTAAGAGCGATACATCTTGACCCAAATACAAGACTATTAAAAGTTTTTTAGTGGCTTTTGTGTCATTAAACAAACCTGACTTTGAGCTTGTTGATAGTTTAATTGGAACTCTGTTTTTGCTGTACTCACAGAACAACACAAAAACTGCACAAAACAGCTTTAAACCATTGAGACAAGTCATCAGTGTAGGGTTTTTAGCTTAAGAAGCCGCATTATTTTTGTAAAATGTAACACAGCATAAAGGAAAAAGCTCCTTAATTTGAGCTCAGATGGAGAATTTAGGTCATCTGTACCCCCCAGCACTGGCAGCACAAATGCCCTTGGAGCCAGCTTTGGAGCGGGGATACAGCCTGGGATAAATAAACGGGTTTCAACGTTGTGTATACTTGGCCATGTTGTGTAACTAGAGCATATTATCCCTGTGGTGTGACATGAGGATCCACTGCACACACAACAGAGGACACCCACAGAGTTAAGCAAGGAACAGTTGTCTTATATGTGTCTGTGCGTGTGTCTGTGTGAAAATCAGCCACGTAGGGTTCAGGTGTATCACACCAATTGTGTCAGTGGAGAAGATGAAACAATAATGATTGCTTTAAAGGAAGTAGTCTCATTCAGAATTACTGGTTTGAACACTGTAATCATTGTAGTCATTCTGCATGGACATCGGGCAGTGACCTAACCTGAACAGTCAGGCTGAAGTATGGGATTTTGATGTTGTAATTTTTTTAATTTGGTTATACTGGCAATCACCGCAACATGTAGACGCATGTAATAAAAACACAGATGAGTACCCTATAAGCTAAGTGTTGATGTTTGTAAACAAACAAAGTTCGACGCTGAGTTTAAAGAGTTAAGTGATGTTGATGATGGAGCAGCCTTGTCTTTTGTATCACATACACAGTATCTCTTGGGGTAAGGATGTTATGTGGAAGATGATAACAACACTGTTTGATTTTAAAAATGCTAACTAAAACTTTCTAAGGGTGTTTCAGCGTTTTCAAACATTGGAGAGGGAATTGTTGAATGAAAACTTAATTATGGTCTAAACTTGAGTTCTTGGTCTTATTTTACCAAGTAAACTTTAAAAGCATTTAAAAAAACAGAGGGAACCCAGAAGATGGAAAAAAGAGGGAAAGGGTGTAAATTATCTTTGTGTTCAATTTGTTAATCATATATAAATATACATATTTTGTAATATATGTTTATATACACATACACATGTTTATATAATCTAATTTTCAGTCGAGATATTTTAGCTGGAGACTCAGTGACAAAACTTCATCCAGTTGTAATTCTCTTCTCTTTTTTTAGTTAAGACAAATGCTTTACCTGGCCTATATTTAATCAGGTTTAAATTAACCTTGATTGATGTGTGAAACCACAGTATGAGAAGGGAAAACGTGGGGCAGATGGATCCGAAATGTGCACACAGGTCCGTTAGGACGTGAACATGTAAAAACACCTAAACGTCCGCCTCTTCTATAGGCTCTCTGTCCGTCTGTGTGACGTCAGATGTACGCACGGCACGGCGAGCTCGCCAATTAGCCGCCACTGTTCCGCCCTCCTACTAGGTAACTTGTCGGGAGTTTTCGGGCGGAGTCGAGAGCAGCTTATATTAAAGGGAGCCTTCCAACGCTCGGAGCTGGGTGCCGTCGTAGCGGTGAGTGTGTGTAACTGAATTGCGGAGCTTAAGCCCAGCGGACTAAGAGCGATATGCCTGCAAATAAAGATGACGGCGGCTGGAAGAAGTTCCTATGGAACTCGGAGAGAGGGGAGTTCATGGGTCGCACCGGCAGCAGTTGGTGTAAGTACAGCCGCCGTTGAATCAGTTCTTTTTAGGCAAAATAATAATGGAGTAGGAGATAATGGAATTGGATAATAATGGAAACACTAAAACGACAATGTAAGCGCGTACTTGTAGTGACGGTAACGCGCCACCTGTTTGATTTGACTTTGCTGCATTCGGGAACAAACCGGCTGTGTCATAGAGAAAAAGCTCCGGGGTTTTGCTGCCTCCTTCTTCACGCAGAAACCCGTTGTAGAAAAGAAAATCACAAACAAATGTTATACTTTTAAAATAAAACATAATATTGAGATAACAGAAGACATAATACCACTCTTTATGTATTTGTTTTTTCAAGATCGTTTCAGTGTGGGCCGGAGTGGTTGTTTCGTGTTGTTGTTGGGTGAAGTTATGATTATTTTTGTCATTTTTGTGGGGAGTATAAAGGGTTAAAAATGCATCATTGGCCAAGGTGAGCCAAGGTGATAGGAAGATAGAAGGATAGGTGGGTGGATGGATATGGGCCTGTTCGGAAATGGGAGAAGAGAGGGGGGGACTCATCGATCCATATCAGGTTCCAGTGATCAGGTGTCACTGTGTGATCTAAGCAGCAACAATACAGCTGATTAACTAGCTTCGACCTTTCTTCTCCTGTTTCCCGGGCAGAAGTAGCAGCAACAGCGCCCTCTTCATAGTGTCTGCTTCTCTTTTTCTTTTTCTTTTTTATTCCTCGTCAATGTCAGTGCGATGAAACAACAACAGCAGCAGAACTCACACCTGGGTAAAATGTTGTCTCAGTGACGTCCTGTCTGTTTTGTAGCTGGGGAAAAGGGAGAGTTGAGGAACAGCAGCGGGAGAAGCTCAGGGTGATGCATATAGCCATAGAGGAGTTGGGAAGAAAAGGAGGGGGTAGGACTCGTATTCGTCCTTCTGAGGTCATCTGAAAAATGCTGATGCATCAGGGAGGTGTGCCATGCGCAGTAATCTGGTGAAGTTTGCATGTAAGGCGGGAGTAGGCAATTAATTAATGATTAATTGCCTACTCCCGGTTTTCTCCAAGTTACAACATGAAAGCCTATTACAAAGCAAAGAACAAAAAAATAATCTTGTAGAAATCATGTTATTAATTACATTGGGTCACAGGTACCATAGTATTAGGTGTAAGTTTCTGGGTGAGAATGTTTGCCAATGGTCAGTAAATTAGATCTCATAAGTGGCAGTAATTCAGATTTAAATATGTATTAGCCACTGTCCAAAGAATCGGGGTTAGCAGAAGTAGCATAGCCTAACCAGGACTTGACGGTGACTAAATTCACAGTAATAAATCTCTCTGTTTTAATTTTAACATTGCATTTTTTTACACATTTCTAAAAGCATGGCTTAGATTTCAAAATGATTTGTAATTTTAACATGTTGGTACATCGCCCCCACTGTATAGTTGTAGCTATATCTTTAGCTGCCACCAATGTCATCACTGCCGCTGGCCTGTGGTGATTAACCCTTGATAATGTGTCTGTTCCACAGTGCTTTTATTTTGTTTAATCCTAAGGTTACTCTATACGATTGTATTATTTTAGAACTATTATATATCATTTCAGGCAATGGACTGTGGCCACTGCTTTCAATTAAATTACACTTTTGTGTCACTATGTACATGTACTGTTTCCAGAAACAAAAAATCTAAGTAATCTACCAGGTTGGTTTTTTGTTTGTTTTTGTTTTTTTGACATGTGACAACTCAAATAGGTCCTTAAATTTTTTTATTAACCTTACCACATACACAAAATTTTGTACTAATAGCCAAAGACTAAGGCTTGGAATTTACTGCTATTGTAAATAGGCAATCGGCAAGGTGAAAGCCATTTGATTTTAACTTTACTTACACCTCGCTTCTATTTTCATGTGCTGGAAAAGCATAAACATGTTTTTTTTCTTAAAGTTGACCTTGGAAATGTCTTTGAACCCTTTAGTATTAAAGGTCACTTATATAGCACTTTCCTTGAGCGACAAGCTTTGGGCGGGGCAACACCTCCTCTTCTGAACACTCCCTTCTCTGGTTTTTTGAGCTGCATGACTGCCATCTACTGGATGTATTTTTCACTGGCCAACACATCTGACCAGAAGCTGTCCCAAACTCTTGCAGCATGGAGGTGAAAGTAGAAATTACAATTAGAGGGCAGCACCACTGCAGTCATCTTTATAGGTATTTTTGGCATATTTTACCTTTACAAAAATGCAGGTGGAATAAATTCCTATACATTTGCCAAAGCCTCTTTTTGATGTAGGTTTTTTTTTTTTTTTTGAAATACAATTTTTATTTAGCTTTAATTTAAAGAATTTTAAACTAAACATAAGTGAATAGAGCGCACAGTTTCATTTGGTGTGTGAATTGCGGACAGTTTCAGATCATGAATAATAGCTTACTCTGTTACTACACTTTGTCAGTCCACAGATTAACTTAGGTTAGTATACAATAGAAGACTGCCAAAAAGGTTTATCAATGACTTATTTGACATTCTTTCCCCTTTCTCCCCAATGTCAGACTGCTAGAACTGATAGCAGCTGAGTGATGTAAAATTACTGGGCTGTTTATCTGCCTTTGGGTACAAAATGTTTGTTAAACAGTTGGAGCACTACGTGTTCAATATGGAAAGTTATTGTTACGGTGGAGGTTCATTTCATAAAATTTGAAAAAATGGCTGATATCAGTGCCTGTCATTATGAGGAACACCATGCTCAGACGGTGGCTCATAAAAGTCATATTTGTTGCATAACCTCATCGGCCTTTGTCCTCTCTTAGGGCTTTGTTTGAAGTCACCATTCTGTTTATTTGCTGGCCTCCGTTAAGTGCTACTTGTTAAACATATGTCATGTTACTTCTGTGACTCCTTATCAGCAGATAACATATGCTACCGACTTGTGTGTCCTTCAATTTAACACAGCTAAAGGGGGGTTTTAATGTCACCCTGACTCTTTGACATTGCCTCCTGCTGACTGAAAGACTGTTGCCGAAGCGGCCGACTTGAAGCTTGACGCTTCACGCATCAATTACCTCTCTGTACGGATAATTGGGTTGTGACACTCCGCTGCCGCAGCGTCCTAGTGCTAGGAATTAAGGATGAGGAGACAACAGTGCCTTTGGTGATTAGCATGCACAGGCTTAGAGCACAAGGAAAAAGTCGTTTTAATGTCTAAAGACAATGGCAACCACTGTTTGAACAGTTTTTATACCCTGGAATCCTGAATGCCGTCTTTGTATTTCCTTAAACTGATAGTGGAGACACAGCTACATTGTCATGTTCTTTCCTGACCAACATGTATGGAGTGTGAACGCCTGCTTTTACAATAAAGTAATTGTATTTATGTAACAGCGTTTTAACAGTGTCCAGCAGCCACATGAGGACTGAGTTTGTCAGTGTGAGTGTTGTCCTTCAGTGCGCCTGCTGAAGGGTCCTACTCTGCGTCTCATTATCTTCTCCTGACTCTGACGCCGTTTATGCAGGTGACGCATTTACCTGCAATTGCTTACCAACTGGTCAGTTAGAGGTCAGCACCTCTATGAGAGGTCTATGGTTTCCTTTTTCTTTTGGTTTAATTAAATGTTTTTGTCAATGTTTTTCTTTGCATTTTTTTTTTTTTTTTTAGTTTTTTTTTTTTTTTTTTTTTTTTTTTGGCATCAAATTTGATTTTAAAGCAGTTGTTTCAAAGATAAAGTGCCAAGTGCATAAAGCAAAACAGTTCACTATTGTCTACAACATATGTTAATACATGTACATCAGTAACAAGAGACCACTGCCAACTTGGGGAGCAGGTGTTGTCTGAAAAAAATCCCACTCCCCTCCAGGTGATGGATGATGATTGCTGTCAAATAAAAACCTGCCAGTGCAATCATAATGGAGTGCTGCGCAGAGGGGCCAAGTGGACTTTTAGCAGACAAGGCAGACTTTGACCACATGTCAGGACCTTATATAACTGTACTTTTGTATAGTCATTGGGAAAACACACTTCTGCTTTCCCATTGGACAGCCACCTTACTTTCGTTGGTTTTTCTTTCCCCACAGTCAAAATCTTTACTTTCTACGTCATCTTCTATGGCTGTCTCGCTGGCATCTTTATTGGCACCATCCAGGCCCTGCTGCTTACCCTGAGTAACTACAAGCCCACCTGGCAAGACAGAGTCGCACCACCTGGTAAGATGTTACACCTGCCTCCTGTTTGTTTGTCTGTCATCAAAGTGTATGTATAATCATTATCCAAACTATTAGACATATTGTTCTCTCTAAATGGGACTTTGTGACATAATCTACCCAATTCTTCTCAGTGTTTGTTGAATGTGTTCACTGAATGGACTCTAATTAGACTGTTGACATGAGCAGATTGCCTGCCATCAGGTCCCTGGTCAGGATGAACATGTGTTACAATATTGTGGTCAGGTAGATCATATAATCCCGACTGACATGGGTTTTTTATTGTGTTTTTGTCTTGAATGGGATTTATCTACTTGTTTAACATTTAACCCAATGGTGATAATTAAGAGGGAACTTAGTTTTCCCATCATTTACACATGCATCTCAATCTTTTAGGTAATATGACTATTGTTTTCAAGATGTGTGACATTGATCTGCATGCCACAAAGTCCCAGTGCAGCTTCACTTGTTTCCACTGCATCTTGGTTTCCTTGGTGAGAAAAACCAGATGGGATTTAGGAAGCTAATGTGTCGAGCGGTTGAGTCAGTGGCAAAGTTGACAGGCTCGCACTGCTGTTGGTTTCTCAAAGTCAAGGACACTTGAAAAATTCAACAAGAGGCTCAACTTCTGGAAAGTCCTTTGCAAGAGTTCCATGGCACTCTTTGTCTTCATTTCAGATTAAATATTCTTCAGGTGCTGCATGGATAACAACAATTGGCAGATCCAGATTCCTGAGCAGTTAAGAACACAACAGAAAGATACTTCTGGCCATAATGGTTCCCTTAAAATGTTACATTGTGGTTCTTCTTGTATTTTCCACCTTCAAACAAAGCAGGCGCAGAACGAGCTGCAGATCATTCAGAGGTTGAGGTAATCATATGTAACAGGGATATGTTAATCATATGTAACTTGATCAAGCTGCTAAAGAAGCAATGATTTTCTTAGGGTATTTGAGTCTGATCAGCAGATTCTAATGGTTTCTATCTTGTTCAGCAGCAGGAAACACTATCTGTGAGCACAGACATGATATTGATAGTAACAAGATCATCTGCTGCAGATGGCAAAAAAAACTGTACATTTCACGGTGTTCTGTGCCCAATGTGTCGCAGTATCTCTGAGACACTGAGACTCAAATTTCGAGTGATCAGAATTTGTTTTATTTTTCTCCTGTTTCTCTACCTCTACTGATTTTCTTTTTTCTTTACTTTAATAGTCTATAAACTCAAAAGGATTACAACCACAGTTTTGTAGGTAATGAGCCGTCTGATTAAAAAAATGTTCAGACAACCTTACCCAAAGTCCTGTGTAGAGAACAACAATATCTAATCCACGTTGTTTTGAAGAAAAGGGATCTTGACATGTTAGTAACAAGGCAGATGTGTATTGTCTCTGCAGGCCTCTCACACACCCCACGGTCGGAAAAATCTGAAATGTCCTTCAACTTAAACGACGTGGAGACCTACCTGCCCTACACTAAAGCTTTAAAGGATTTCCTGGCAAAGTACGATGATGAATTTCAGAAAGATCAGATGAAGTTTGAAGACTGTGGAGGTAGAGATTTTCTTGTTTGTTTTTTTACAGTACACCTGCTGCTGTGAAATGGATCAGTTTGGACTTTGTTCCTAAAACTTATTTTCTCCCTTCAGATGAGCCTGCAGAGTACAAGAACCGCGGTGACTTGGAGATGGATGTGGGCGTCAGGAAGGCGTGCCGTTTCTCCAGGACTCTGCTCGGCCCTTGCTCTGGTATTGAGGACCGTGACTTTGGGTTTAAGGAAGGCAAACCCTGCCTGATTGTGAAGTTAAACAGGATTGTGAACTTCCGTCCAAGGGTAATTAAAAAAAAAAAGCCAAATATATTGTAGAACCCTGAGACTAGAACAATTTAGCATTGGCCATCAAGAAATTTAATGGTCAAATTATTCAAATTTGAGGTTGTGGTTGTCAGTGAGCAAGTAACTTTTAGGTGGCTTCATTCTTCTTCTGTCCTGCTGGCCTACCGTGGCACAGATGCTGCCAGTCACAGCAAGGATGAGTGCCAGTGAAATTGATAGCTAGAAAAGCTAAGAAGACTAACAATTTGACCAAAATTCAATAAAAGCAGCTTAAATTTCACACTACACATTTTCAGGAAATAACCTAAATAATATCCAAAAGTGTTAAAAATTGCTCAAGAAGTTTAGAAAAAGATCAGAAAACATTTAGCAAATGATAGTGAGATCTGTACTGTCTAATGGTAATTTGTTCTTTTCTTTAGCCTCCTACCTCAAATGAGAGCATTCCTGTCGATGCTCAATTCAAGGTCCAACCCAATGTGATTCCTATCCACTGCACCAACAAGGTACACAGTGGATTTTTACACAGCTCAGCAGAAATCAGTTTGAAACTGTGAGGCTCATCCGTCTGCCTTTTTTCTACACTTGCAGAGAGAGGAAGATGCCGGGAAAATCGGAGAGGTTAAATACTACGGCATCGGTGGCGGCTTCCCCCTGCAGTATTACCCTTACTATGGCAAGCTGCTGCACCCCCAGTACCTGCAGCCGTTGGTGGCACTGCAGTTCACCAACCTGACCACAAACACTGAACTCCGTGTGGAGTGCAAAGTGTACGGCGACAACATCGATTACAGCGAGAAAGATCGCTTCCAAGGACGCTTTGATGTCAAGTTCCAGGTCAACAATTTATGACTGCCATCACAGCAGTAGTACTTTGTCGCCCAAAAGCCATCGTCATCCTCGCCCTGTTCCGTCTCTTTTTTTTGTTGTTGTTGTTGTTGTTGTCTGTAGCTGAATCTTAAACATAGAGATGATAGGTGGTAAGAGTGGGAGAGGGTTAGGTTTTAGCGGATATGTCAATCATAACTAGTCTTTAAATGATACAAAAACAACGGAGAAAGCAGAAAATGGTACGTAAATTGTTCTGCTTTTATCACTAGCTTCCACACTTAGCATTTAGACTGTAATTTAGAGAGAGTAGCAGTAGGCCTAATGATAAATATTTATTCTCCTGTAAACAACTTTTTTCCACAAGCCATGGGACAAATGTTCATCAACAAGTGTAAAAGTCTGCTCATCGCTGCCTTGTGTGGCTTCAGTAGATGTTTCTGGAGCGTTTGTTAGTCAAACTCTGCTTCTTCAACACTGCGTAATTATAAACTTTGTGAGCAAGTTCTAGGCTTAGCATAAATGTGCGTGAATGTTGCTATGAGTGATTGAAATAGTTTAATGTTCTGACCTGTTTTTTTTAAAAAAAAATCACTCCAGGGAATTTCTTTTCTCTTTTTATTCACACTTGATCAAGGGAGACCCTTTTTACTTTTGCCTTACATTTTCTTTTTGTGCTTTTTAAATCACCTAAACCATGTGAAGGGAGTTTTATAACTTGGTTTTAAGCCTTTTGATTACTTCTTTTGCCTTGAATGTAGAGTTGTGTCTAACCTTTGGCCTACTGTAATGGACAGTGGTGCTAATGAGTTTTTGAGATGATAAATATATATATATATAATATTTTGTTGCTGGATTATTCACAGCAATATGCTGTGCGTACCAGAATGTCCTTGAACACAGTGGGAGAATTTTATATATTTATGCAGCTGTACATGTTTGTTTCCTTGCAGAAATCTAATAATGTATAAATGCAATACCAAAGTGAAGGCAGTTTTGATCCGAAGGAATGCAGTGACAAATTGTTAGGATTTAATCCCATCAAGTGCTATAAAGTGCTCGGTGTCTATTCTCACCTTGGCCTCTAAACTCTGGATTTGTGTTTTTTAGTCATGAATGTAGTTCTGTGTAGAAAGAACAACTTATCGGGCCACTTATTTTCCCAGTGCATTTTAAATAAAAGAGATGACGTTCTGACAGAGCTCAAGGCTTTAGAAGACAAACCATTTTTGGCTTTAATGTTCCATGAGGTCTGTTATCCACCTTTGTCATCCAATCAAAGATAGAAACAAATAAAATCTTAATGGAACCTAATGGAAATGTGTTTCTTTTGTTCACAAGTGACGGTGGATGTAATGTGTACTCAAAAATGTAATCAAACTTAAAAGGGAAATAGTAAAAAATATCTTATAAAATATTAAAAAAAATACATATAAAACTACCCAAATATTTGGACAAAGACAACTCAAACTAGAAACGGCAATACAAAATGAAGTTTACTAATAATAAGTCGCTTTGGATGTTTGGAATACTGCTACTGCTTTCCATTTGAACTTTAAACCCTCATAACTTTTACGTAGCTTTTTTGATTGGTCAGAGTTCAGCAGCTTCATTTAACGTTCAAAAGAAATATAAGGGGAAACGTTAAAATCTGAGCACCGTAACACACACTCAAAGAAGCACAAACCTCAACCACATAGACGTTGTCCTGCAGATGATAATTTAAATAGGTATAAGTTATCATAAAGGAATAGCACCACTTGGTGCTTCAGTGCTACACAGCATATTAGACTTGACGTCAGTTAGTGCTGTTGCCTAATCCAGAGCTGCTGTCACCTCTTCCAACACTCATGTTGCACAGGCTGCACCACTCGACTACCTTACAGTTCTCAATGTATAAAATAACTCCACACAGTTGACATGATAACACTGACATACTAATTCACCGTCACTCACGTTATGGCTACATGCTACAGCATTGTGTAATATTAAGCTGTTCTGGTTCCAGAACATTGGACCATCCCAACTGAAGACGTGATGTAAACAGTACCCAGTCACAGGTCCTCTCTTCAGTTCCACAACTTTCAAAATAAAGAGTGTGATGACTGGAATGAGGTAATAAATGGTTCCTCTGCATCTAACTTTGACAAGTAAAGGCTTGTGCAAGACAAAATAAAATGTCTGACAATTGAAAAAATGTAATCAAGTCCAAGAACAACATTTTGTCTTTTTCAAGTAACAAGTTCAATAGTTAAGAAGAGAAAACAATAAAACTAAACAAACTACATACATACCTGCGACTTAAAATGGCTACAGTAACGCCACATTTAAAATAAATAAATAAACAAACGGCTCTGTTCAGCTGGATAATGAGGTTTTAAGTGTCTGTGTTTTTGGTTTCATATTCTGTCGCACTTTGCTGTTGCTTCCCCACAATTAATCTTACTGTTACATACTACATATTAACAATAGCAAGGTTGGCACTTGGTTTACTCTGAAAGTTCTTCCGAGCTAACTACATATTAGCTTCAGCTTGTGAGTGTGTGCTTTCTCGTCTGTTCTCTAACACATAACGAATACATTTAAATGATCAACTGCAGAACATGTACTGACCGACCAGTTGTTGGTCAGGACTGATTATGCCGAATAACCTGTCGTTTCTGAACAGTGTGTGTTTGATTTGTGCATCTCTACCAACCAGTCTTTGGAGCCAAGATACTAACTTCTAAGTAAAGAAGAAGTAAAACGCTAAAAACTGAGACTTAAACATTCAACTGTTGTATGGGGGACATGTACAAAGCAGCAGCTTTCAGCCTGACTGTGCCTTCTCTGGCTTTGACTCACTTAATACCTGCTCTCTGGTCTACTGGTGCCTGAAACAACATCCCTCTGTTAGCTACTGCACAGCGGCATCCTCCTGTAATTACAGAGCCGTGTGTTTGCAACACGATCTCACAGCAGTGTTCAGCCTTGTGCTGCGAGAGCTGAGTGACTGAACAGTAACAGGAATCATCCAGTGGCTGTGCTCCACCGCTCTGCAGCAGCCAACAACAGCTCATTCATTCATGTATTCAATGAGCTCAAGGCTCAAGCATTCCATCACACACAGTGTGTAATAATAATTATAAAGAAAACAGACTTAGATGTATGAATATAGGTCATGGAGTTCCACTTTCTCTCTTTATTCCAATATTATTGTTAGCATCATTCTAAAGTTATAGTAGGCAGCATCAGACTTTTAATGTCAAACTCAAATTTGACCAAAATAGTCTCCACAAGAACAAGTAACTAATTATTAATCTTCATGGTGATGTTGTGACTGAACATAGCATATAGCATTGGTTTTTTGTTAAGATGTACACCCCCTACTGCCTGAATATTATACATTATATTAATGTTTAAAATCGAGGATTTAGACTGTAATTACTTGGTTTATTTTATGGCATAAAATAAACCAAGTGCGTGAATGTTGCACTAATAGCATAAAATTTATGCTATTAGTTTTTCATGTTTCCATACCGCCCTCTGCTGGAAACAATGTGTACCAAACGTTCACGCTTAAAGGTGTGCAAACCGAAAGTCTTTAACGTTGTAAATTGTGACTATTGGTTGATACCAAAACACTGCTTTCCAACCTAAAACAACACGGTAAATGGTTTTAGTTAAAAATACCTAGATTTACATATGGTCTAAACTAGACCAAACTTCTGCAAAATATACAGTGGGGTTAAAGATCAACAAAAACATCACTACTTCTACTAAAGGTATATGGATTATGTGCTCATAATAATGTGTTTACTACAGATGAGAAACGTATAGTCAATTGTTAAATCTTAAAAATAAAAGTATTTAATTTGCATAATGTATTGCCTAATAATACTAGTTTATAGCTAAATACAACACACCGTGAAATCCAATCCATCAAAAAGATCCAGCAACATACCCAATAGTACTGCAAACATCAATTGCTAAAATATCACAAAATTCAATAAAGCTCTGCATACAACATCGGTAATCTGAGCTGTTGTGAGGAATGTACACTTATACTGGCACTTCTAAGATTACCTCCCAGTTTGTAAATGTGTAAAACAAAATGAGAATTAAAACAAATTCAAGATGTTTGCGATAACGCATAGAAAATGTTATTATTATTATTATCATTTTTGTTGTTATTTTTATTTGGGTATGAGATGGTTAGATAAAACTAAACATTGGCTCCAGATTTGTTGCATTAGTCCAAAGAACAAGGAGGGACCTAGAACACAAAGAGCACTTTTCACCAGGATGAGCTGTAAAACTGTGGAGTCATGGTGTACGGATGACCTTGTGCTTTCAAAATTGGGAATTTTGTTTGGCTAAAAGAAGAAGAATATGAGGTGAATAAAAAAAACCTTGAGAAGCCAAACTTCTGTCTTGACAATTTTCTTCTGATGACGAACACAAAAGTTAAAGACAAAACTAAGTAAACGAGTTTATTTCGGACTTAAGCGTTATTTATAGGGTAATATGCATGATGAGTTCTTCTTACCAGTCCCATTCCTTCTCTGTGAAAATCCACCTCCAGTCCATCGTGTGTCGCTCCGCCGCAGTGCATTGTGGGATGTGGGCTGGATGGTGGCGAAGTCAAGATGGCTGTGGAGCTCCGGCAGGGTAGGAAACCTGCAGCAGGGAGGCCCTGAATGAGATTTTCTACCGAAAACCCTACGTTCCCACCGCTGGCGTCGCCATTGACCTGTGACGGACTCTGAGGGTTCATCGACAGCAACAGGATCCCAAACAACTGGGGGGGGGGGAGAAAGTCTCGTATGAATTCCGACGAGAAGGAGGACTGTGAGTGTGCGCCACCACAGGCCGAGAGGAGCCCCGCAGGAGGAGCCCAGAGGTAGGTTCTCCGTCAGGAAAGAGTCGATGAAGCAGG
The DNA here is from genome assembly GCF_000523025.1 of Cynoglossus semilaevis. NCBI lineage: Eukaryota > Metazoa > Chordata > Actinopteri > Pleuronectiformes > Cynoglossidae > Cynoglossus > Cynoglossus semilaevis. The sequence continues at coordinate 11,332,669 of NC_024320.1, forward strand.
GTTAGGCTAGCAGGCTAGTTAGCCACTGATGGTAGCGTTACCATGCGGAAGCTAATTGCTTTTATCCACGACTATATTGACATAATATTTAGATTACACATGGGTTGGTTTAATCATAAATTTTGTTATTATTTTAAGAAAATATAAAGTCTTCCATAAGGACTTCGGAATAAGGCCTGTAGTTTAACGCTAGTATATGCTAAGCTAAGTTAGCGCCAAGATGTCAGAGCACCTGACACTTCCCTTCTTCACTCTTTGTTATCGCAGAAACTGTTTCGGTTTTATTTTGAAATATAAAAAATAAATGGTAAGGTTGCGTTTATGAGCAGCAGTGCCAAACAGTGGTAACTCTGCACCAACTGCATTTTAGCCAAAGTGGCTCTGTTCTTATTACCAACAACATTATGATTATCTGCTGTTTCAGATTTGGTGGTTCGCAATCACAACAGTGTAATGTGTCATGCGACAGACTTTAATGGAGAACTTCTACACTTTTCTTATTGGTTACTGCGCAGGTTGATAGTGTAAAACGGAACTTCACAGGACAAGCAGACTATTATTTTGCCTTTTGTCAATGTGTCACAGTATCACTATCTGGCCAAAATATATTTCCAAAAGCAATGCAAATACAGTTAATTGTTGTGTCTCACTTTATGAAAGAGTATAAAACCAAGCTTTTGCTTAGTTGCTTGTCTCTGTTGTTCTTATTTTCTCACACCTCACATGCATGATTTCCTGTTTCAAAAATGGCTTGATAAAAGGACAGTATTTACATAAAGTCATCAAAAGGAGTAAACATGATAAGCAATTAGTGAGGCATGCTTGTCTCTCAATCTTAACAGAAACAAATTGTCCACTAATGTCAAATGTCCATCACTGCTGCAGACTTGTGGTCCAGTGTGGGTGGCTTTAATAGGATGTATACCACCAGGGAGCCTGCACCCCTAGGTCAGTGGGGTGCAGAAATCCCAGTTCATAGAATGGCATAAATTAAAAACATAATGCCAAGCCATGGACAGTGTCTCTAATATAATATTTAATATAACTCTGTTATATTAAGCTAACAGTATGTGTTATAATTATCACGTCTGTGATGCACTTCTCCATTTGATGCTTTTTTTGTTGTTCCATTAGTGAATACGAGGAGCCTGAAATAGAAAACCCAGAAGCCAGCCGAATGTGAGTAACTTTCATTCTCTTATTGGATTTAAGCACCTTTTAGCCACTTCATAAGGTTCTCAGTCTAATGGCTAAACACTCTTGCAACTTGCAACACCACCCATCTTAAAAAAACATTCTTAATCTCAGTATTATGAAAACAGGGAAAATGTATAATTTCTGCTTTGTTGCAAATTTGACTACATATGAGAAATACCCCAAGTCAACTTCTTTACTCATTATACTAGTGATTTGCTGATGTTTGATAGTTGATTAGACGATTACAAATGCCTGATAGTTCCTACCTAGAGATTTGGCCACTCAGTGCATATCTGACTTTATACATTTGTGTCACCTTGACAATTCTCACTGATTATTTCCTTTTCTATATATGTTCTCAAGTAATCATAGAATGACTGTGACAGTGGAGAACATGAACAGGTCACAATGAAATCTTCTCTGATTTAAGGCGATGTCTTTACACAGCATCACCAGAAATCATTGTCATATTGAAAATATCTGATGCATTATGAAGAGAACAATTAGCTGTTTATTACAGACTTCCGTTTGGCAAAACAACAACAGTCCTTTTGCACATTTGCAAAACTGCAAATTGTGCCTTGCCAAATTGCAGGTATTACTTTTCATAGTAGTTCCTGAAGATGTGCCAAGAAATACAGTTACCTAAAATGGTGCATTTTGTGTTCTTCACAACTCTTTAAAACATTTGCACGTGATGTTGATTATTTTGTCGAGCCAGTGGTCTTGGCTGTCTAGTCCTGGGTTTTGGGTCTTTTGTTAATTTTCTCCCTTGACTCCTCAATGATTATCATTATAATCAAGGAATAGAAAGGGTAAGCCTATATTTTGTAATTCTGTTTTCATTTGCTCATTTATAAAGTTGATATAGAGTTGATGTGCTAATAACACTCTTGCTGATTTTGATCTTCGATTAATTACATGTAAAACCAAAGAAAACTCCAGGCACTCCTCTTTTCTTGTGATTGTTTTTGTGTGGCATGTCATTGTCATTCATCTTTGATGGTGTTCACCAATTGAAATATGTAGAAGACTTGTGTTTTCAAGTGTAACTTCTAACTTGCGTCTTACATCTGCACTGCAGGAAGCGAGCAGCTGCCAAGCATCTAATAGAGCGCTATTACCACCAGTTAACAGAAGGCTGTGGGAATGAGACGTGCTCGAACTCGTGGTGCGCCTCGTCAGTCGGCTTTAACCGCATGGACAACAATGCAGCGGCGGTTAAAGCCCTCGAACTTTACAAGGTTAATGCCAAGCTCTGCGACCCTCACCCATCAAAGAAAGGTACGGCGTCGGCCTACCTGGAAAGCGGTGCTCACAGCAACTCAGCCTGCAGTAACAGGAAAGTGAACGACAAACATGTTCACTCTATACGGGACAATTTTAAAGGTGAGTTGTTGTTAAGAATCTCACAATACGATTCCATTTGGATTCTTTATGTTAAGGCAGACAGCCATAAAGATTTCACTTACTGCAAGGTGTTTTTAATAAAGCTATTTATTGGGTGAAAAAAATATGTTTTTATGAACTCCATAAAAATACTGCATCAACTCTGTTACTTTGGACCACTAATTTTTCCACAAGGGTTTAAAGCGGAGGAAACGTTTTGCATCATAGTCAAGTTTCATTTGTCAGAATGTGGTGAATCAACAAATCAACAAAAATTTAGGTATAAAAAAATGTAGCCTCACCAGAACACTTCAATTACTCCCACCTGAGACAGTGACACTTGTGTTCCTTATGTTCAGTCTACTATGTTATTTTGTCTTTGGTACAAATAATCCAGTGTTGTAATTGTAATGATTAATTTTGATTTTTTTTTTTTTTTTGGCAAAATCGGGATTGAATACCTTTTAATAAAAAACATCAAGTAATTGTCTGGAGGTCTCACACACACAAACAAGACAAGCATCATGCCCATGCTGTGTCAGTGTGCACAACCAGAGTTTAAATAAAAGCTTATCTTTCTGTGTGGTCAGAATATTCCGTAGGTTGTGGTTGATTGGCCATCCTTCAACAAAGATTAATTGTGTCTGTCACCATCTCTGTCATCAAATGCAATGCAATTGATGTCCGGCACAACAGGGTCCACCCAGTCTACCACTTACTGTTTTAGAGTTTAATCATTGTTAAAAGAATGTGAAGTGATGTGAAAGGTAAACAAGGTAGCTTAGTAGTACTTATTACAAGTACTGATATATCTCAAGTCAATGGGATTAATTTAAAACACTAAACCGAAACATGCAACCAGTATCTACAGTAAACAATGAATCAAAGGTATTTAAGTGTAACATCTCTCCTAAAGTTTGATCGTCTGTTTTACTCTTCTGCGTAGATTCATGAATTTTAAAGTGATTACCCACTTTTATCCTTATTTTAATCATTGGTTTTATTCTGTGTGCAGATGTAAATTACCTGACAGAAGAGAAAGTGTACGAGATCTTGGACATCTGTGGAGAGAACGAGGACTACTCTCCACTGATCAGAGTAATAGGTCGGGTTTTCTCAAGTGCCGAGGGCCTGGTGCAGAGTTTTCGGAGAACCAAACCACACACAAAGGAGGAACTAAAGTCTCTTCAAGGTAAGGATGAGGACAAGGATGAAGATGAGAAAGAAGCTGCTGCTGCCTGCTCCGCCACAGCGATGGAGGATGATTCCCCTGCTGCCTCTTCATCAAGGGTCGGAGAGGGCTGTTCAGGGGATAATGATGTCCAAAAGCTGGCCCCAGATGAGGTATCTGTGGACATTGAGGCTGTGCGCCGGGTCTACGAACGCCTACTTTCCAATGAGAAGATAGAAGCAGCCTTTTTGAATGCACTGGTCTACCTCTCGCCAAATGTAGAGTGCGACCTAACCTACCACAACGTATATTCTCGTGACCCCAACTACCTGAACCTATTTGTGATAGTGATGGAAAATAGCAACCTGCACAGCCCAGAGTACCTGGAGATTGCTCTCCCGCAGTTCTGCAAGGCCATGAGTAAACTCCCGCTGGCAGCTCAGGCCAAGCTGGCACGCCTATGGTCCCACTACAGCGCTGAGCAAATTCGACGTATGGTGGAAACCTTCCAGCAGCTCATCACCTACAAGGTGATCTTCATGGAGTTCAACAGCCGCAACCTGGTCAATGACGACGACGCAGTGGTGGCAGCCACCAAGTGCTTGAAGATTGTCTACTATGCAAACGTGCTGGGTGGGGACCTGGATGTGGAGCACAATGAGGATGAGGACGAGGAGCCCATCCCTGAGTCCAGTGAGCTCACGCTGCAAGAGCTGTTAGGGGAAGAACGGCGAAACAAAAAGGGCCCTCGGGTGGACCCGGTGGAGACTGAGTTGGGGATCCGCACTAACGATTGTCGGCGGCCACTAGTTCCCTTTGAGGAGTTTGTGAATGAGCCTCTAAACGAGGTACTGGAGATGGACAAAGACTACACTTTCTTTAAGGTTGAAACGGAAAACAAGTTTTCCTTTATGACGTGCCCCTTCATCCTAAATGCAGTCACAAAAAACCTTGGTCTTTACTACGACAACCGCATCCGCATGTACAGCGAGCGGCGTATCACAGTGTTGTACAGCTTAGTGCAGGGTCAGCAGCTAAACCCATACCTGCGGCTCAAGGTGCGGCGAGACCATATCATTGACGATGCTCTGGTCAGGGTATGTCTATCTTCCTTTTTCCGCTCACGGTTTTTATTCTCTCGGATTTACTGTTTTACTCATGAATATTGTTTGGTTTCTCTGCAGCTGGAAATGATAGCAATGGAAAATCCTGCAGACTTGAAGAAGCAGCTGTATGTGGAGTTTGAAGGAGAGCAAGGTGTTGATGAAGGAGGTGTTTCCAAAGAGTTTTTCCAACTAGTGGTGGAGGAAATCTTCAACCCAGACATCGGTAATTATTTTGCTTTAATGACCACTCCTGGTTTAACTCTCCCTTCACTTTAAAGTGAAAGAAAATTGTAAAAAAATATGCATATAAAAATGAATTAATATAAAAAAGATATGATATTATTACTTTATGCTATAAAAACCGCTGCCTGTATTTATCAATAATAAAAGATTGTTCAGTTTTCTATACAATGTGGTTTATCCTACCTTTTCTAGGCATGTTCACGTATGATGAACGAACCAAATTGTTTTGGTTCAATTCCTCGTCCTTTGAAAACGAGGGCCAGTACACACTGATCGGCATCGTTCTGGGTCTGGCCATTTATAACAACTGTATTCTGGATGTCCACTTCCCCATGGTGGTCTACAGGAAACTGATGGGCAAAAAAGGAACCTTCAGGGATCTGGCTGATGCCAATCCAGTAAGAAAGGGCGTCAAGAAACCTTTTTTCTCTGTTATTTTTTACCTCTGCTAAGGTGAAATGTGACTTTGTTGTATAGGTGCTGTACCAGAGTCTGAAGGAGCTGCTGGAGTATGAAGGCAGCGTGGAGGAGGACATGATGATCACTTTCCAGATTTCACAGACAGACCTGTTTGGTAACCCGCTCATGTATGATTTAAGAGAAAACGGGGATAAGATTCCAGTCACAAATGAAAACAGAAAGGTGAGGCACAAATTAATTTTACCTCTGACCTCCAGCTGTCGTCAGCTGCTGTGACTCTGATTTAATACCACTGCTAATGTGTCCTTGCAGGAATTTGTGGCCCAGTACTCGGAGTACATTCTGAACAAAAGTGTAGAGAAACAGTTCAAAGCATTCAGGAGAGGCTTCCACATGGTCACCAACGAGTCGCCGCTCAAGTACCTCTTCCGGCCAGAAGAAATCGAGCTGCTTATCTGTGGAAGCAGGGTGAGAGTTGACACCGGCAATGTGACTTTGTCCAGTAGTTGTTTTTTTTTGCTTTACTTTATTATTTTATTTATTTTCTTTATTTCTGTGACACACTACAGAACCTGGACTTCCTCGCACTTGAAGAAACAACAGAATATGATGGTGGTTACAACAGACATTCACGAATCATCAAGTAAGTAAAGGAAGGCTGTTTTTTTAATCTACTGTTAATTAAGAAACAGTAACTGTTTTTTCTAATGAAGAGGCAGCTGATGGAACGAGCGTCTACCATGTTTGCAAGGAACTAGACGTGTGGTTACTTTTCTGACTGTCTGGAACATCTGCTGCATTTGTAGAGAATTTTGGGAGACTTTGCACTCGTTCGGTGAAGAGCAGAAGCGACTCTTCCTGCAGTTCACCACTGGCACTGACCGAGCACCTGTAGGGGGGCTGGGCAAGCTGAAGATGATCATCGCCAAGAACGGCCCTGACACAGACAGGTGAGCTACCCCTGCTGTTAATGAAGCCCTTGTTTCCACTGTATTGCAATAAAATTAAATCCAAGCACAACAATTTTTGGAAGTCAAATTTAATGTAATGATAGTCCAGGTGCTGTCAAATAGTCACTGATGATGTCATTTGTATTTTTCAATCGCTATACTTCACATTACGCCACATTAAGTAGCACGGAAGCTAAGACCAAAAACTTTGAGTGTATCCATACTGTAATCAATGTAAAATCTGCAGCACTGAAGTAATCCGTCCGTGGTAAAACAGCTGAGTCTTCCACACTTCACACACATCCGCTTATGTTTAAGTAAGACACAGTAAAATGCGATGCAAAGTGAATCATCAAATGTTTTGTGATTCGCCTTGATAGGTTACCGACGTCTCACACGTGCTTTAACGTGTTGCTGCTGCCTGAGTACAGCAGTAAGGAGAAGCTGCGAGAGAGACTGCTGAAAGCCATCACCTATGCCAAAGGATTTGGCATGCTCTGAGCCTCGCCCCCCGCCCCTCCCACTCCAGACGTTTGGCGAAAGGGACTCGATCTCAGAAAGCCTCTACGCCCCAGCTCCCGCCTCCTTCCTTTATCAGACACGGTTAATCAGAAACGGTGGCAAAAGACTAAGAAAGAGTTTGGAAGGGAAACAAAAGCAAGTCAGTTATAAAAAGGAGACATGGTTCCAATAGAGCACTCTGGTAGTTTCTTCTACTGTGCCTGTATCATCCGTCATCAGTGTGAGCACACAGACCTGATCAAATTTCCCACTCCGCCAGCATCCACTTCACGTGAATGTGCTGCAGCCTCCCCTTCCTTTTTTTTTTTCTATGTACAGAGAAGATCATTTTCCTTATTATTTATTTGAAGGTTACCGTACATTTTTTCCAAGCCTGCCTGTTTTTTCCCTAATCATGGAAGAGAGAGGGTTAATATTAAACTTTGTGAATTGAAGACTTTGCATCAAAAAGTTGATTTGAACTTAATTTCACAAAACAAAAACTATGTCGTCAAAGCCTTTAAAGTCTCGATCTCATGATGTTGACAGATTAGGTCAAGTTTTAGTGTAGAGTGTACAGAATACACATTATTGTATTTCTCATGGGAAAACTAAGGAGCTCTAGCCATGGCTGTTGTGGTGGTTGTTGTTGGTTTTTTTTTTTTTTTCTTAGTCAAACCATTTATACTGGTTTGATTCAAGCTGCTCTTACACGCCCTTGCTTGGTCTGTTTTGTTTTTCCAGGCACGTGCAGTGTAAAAGGACATTAATACCTACAAACTTTTTAGTTATGAATAAAGGAATGCCCAATAGGAATAAAAGAGCGAAAAACATTCTGTGCCGAGCAAAAAAGAAGGATGTAAACACAGCATAGCAATAACCACAACAGCTCTAGCTTCAGCTGATTACTGTAATCCTTATCAAGCAGGTTTATGGTAAAGATAAGCAATGAGAAAATTCCAGTCATTTAGTTTAATTTTTTTTATTTTTTTTATTTAAGGCCTTTTTTTTCTCCCCAGACGGGTGAGCGGACAACGCACATTCGACTAAAACCTTGTCAGAGCTGTGTAAGTGCACTTAGACATTTTCATAATGTTTTTTTTTTGTTTTGGTTTTAGGCCTCAATCCACCACCATTGATTGTTTGAAACATTCTACTTCCATATCTTCATTTGTTGGAGATTCCAAATGTAAACCCACAGTATTTATATATCAGCAAGGTCATGCGATGACAGCATATCAGGCATGTTTTTCGAGGACACACTCTTGTCAGCCTGTCAGTGACAATGTTCTCACATGGAGAAACAGATTCATTTTTGTGCCAACCCTTGCAGTCGGCTGAAGAGTGAACCCTGTTGCAGTGCTGTGTAGATTGGCAGGCGCGCTTAATTTTTGAAGCAGAAGTTGGTACAACAGTGTCGGTCATGTCCAAAAACAAAAGGCCACATAAGCATTTCTTCGTTTTTGCTCAAATAATGGGCTTTCCAAATAAAAGCGGTCTCTGTTCACACCAGCGTTTTGGCTCCATATTTGTTTTTATCCTTGTTCACATTTGCCTGATTTGCCTTAAAACCCAAGTTGCGAGACCACTGATCCATTTTTGTAGTGATAAAACATTGCTGGATACAAGTTCCAATTGTTACTCAATGCTCAGACGAGAGCTCATCCCTGCCCCCTAGCGAGCTGCATATAGACTTATGGCCAAGCACTGCTGACAAAGACCTACAGAAAAACAGGATTGTTGCTGGTTTGTCCAAGTTGAGTGAAGTAGTTGCAGAGATTTCGTTCTTCTTAAAATTAAACCTGATGAAAGTTTTGGGAAACAGTGATTGCAACTTTCCTGTTCTGGCCTTTTTACAATCAAACTCTGCTGTGTAGTTTGAAGAATTGCAAAAAGTTATGACCAAAAAATTACATTTGGTTGAAATTTGGTTAACTGTGGGGAAAAATTGCTTGGTGAACGGATAATAAAAAGTGAACCAACTAAAGGACAAATGATTCAATAACAAAAGCAGGAAATCAATATCAGAAGCCAGAGTTTTTCAATGTGGAGAGCAAACCCCTAGAGGAAACAGTGATGTACTGGAAAATCATTTTATACAAGCACTTCATGTGGCGTTGTTTAATAGAAGAGCCCCTGTGTGATTTTTACATGTAAAACACAAAGTTCTTGCCCCGGTGATGTGAATTCACACCTGTGTGAAATGTGAGACTCGACTTGAGTTTGTGGTGGTGATGGCAGCCAAGCGGGCTTTCAGAGTGCTGCTGTAAACGCCAAACCTGAGCCATCTGTCTTTTGTCCTCTTGTTCTTTTTTTTTTTTTTTTCAATCATCCTGGTTTCAACCTGATCTGGTGTTTTGTTGTGTGAGCTTAAGCAAGAAGAATGGCAGAACAAACACTGGACATATAGCAAATGTATATGTGCTTAACAAGTACAGCTGAACCCTGTTAAGCCTGACAAGAAAATGGTTAGTTATTTGGAGACTGTATTTAGTCCAGATCTGGTTTCAACTGTTCTACATTTTGTTGTACCTGTGTTTGTAACCCTGTAGCTGCTGCTCACCATGGCTCTAGTGCTTCGAAGGTCTATAGAAGGAAAGTCTACTTGATTTTGGAAAGGGAAACATTTTTAATAATTGGTGTTCCGAAACGTTAAAAAGAAAAATGAGTAGAGGTTTAAAAAAAAAAAAGTATACAGTGCTGTTGGAACATGCAAAATAAAGACGACTGCTTTTTCCAACTTGTATCTCCTTTAAAATTTTCATTTACTGGTCCTTTTGTTGTCAGTAGAAAGATTGTCAAGTGTGTGAAGATAAAAGTCCTGCAACACAATTTTTCTAAAATATTTGTATAAAAAACTCAACATGTTTAAAAAATGTTTAATTTTAGGACATTGAAAAGATAGTGAATGTAGGTGTAAAGAATTGTATTATCTGTGTAGAAGTTACTAAGACAAAGAAAATCATACAGTATATTAACTGAGCAAATTTCAAGTTCTTACATATCCAAATGAATGGTTAAATATCAACAAAAACCTGTAATGTAATAAATATTTAGTATGCTAACCCCTGATTATAAAGAGTGGGTAAAACACTTTCCTGCTATAAAGGATTTCCTGTACTCCACCATTTGGCTGCTTTGGTTATATTTTGCTAGGTACTGATAAATTATTAATATAACACAAAAATTCCTGCCAGTAACAGTTTACACTTTGGTAATAACAAAGGTAATTTAGGAATTATTCCCACATAAAGGAAATGTGGGAATAAAAAAGAAAACTTTTTTTTTATTTATTTTTTTTTATTTGCAATAAACCGTTCTCTGAGCAAGTGGAAATATTATTTCACCAGCTCCATCAGAATCAATTCAATTCACCAGAAAGAACAGCTCAGGTACAGTGGGTCAGCGAGAGGGTGTATTAACATGCGTCCTCCTCCCTGTTTACTTTGTATTTAATTTGTTAGCAATTCCACAATTGTATAATGTATAATGTATGTATAGAAACATACCATAATTTAAACATTGTTTTGTTTTTAAAATACTTACTTTTATACTTTATGAATCCCAAATTGGTTTTCATTTTTTAGGAAACCCATTTAAGTACAATTGCACATACCTTTATTAGTAAATAAATACACTTTTTGGGTGAAAACTGTGGCTTTGTTGTAAAAATATCCTAATTAAAAAAAGAACCCTCTGTTTATTAGTTTTTTATTTTTATTAGTTTATTTTTTTAAGCAATGTCAGAATGTTTTTTGTATGATCCATAAATTACAGCTAATGCATCAGGAGAAAATATTATCAAGTGCTTATTAATTTTCAATTTATGATGACTTTTTATTATGAATTCCTACACTAAATAACAGTTATCAGGCACAATTTGTGAGAACTGTTTATAAGAACCTAATTTCACCTAATAAACGTTGGTTGAAATACAATTTATTGTGCACCAAGATCCAACAGGACAACCTCGGAAACCAAGGAATGCCTTGGTTCCCTGCAGTATTTATACAAAAGCACACATTAGTCAAGATCTACATTAAGACTTCGGACTTGGTTTGACATATTCACCAGTCGCTGCTTGAGTTTACGCTGCGAGGATTCATACTGATTTGTCAGTTTTTGAAATTTGGAGGACATGATTTCCAGGCTGCTTTCGATCTGGCTCACTTTGTCTTCCAATTCCTTGGCATCAACCGCAGCAACTAGTGACTCGTCTATGAGATTGTCTTTCATCAGGATTGCCCTCCCCTTCTCCTCAAGTGCATATTTGGCGTCAGGATACTCGGTGAGCGCCTCCATCAGGTCATCTTTGGACAGGGCAAATAAATCAGAATAGCCCACGCTTCGAATGTTGGCTGTTCTTCGGTTCCCCGCCTTACTGCCCTTGATCCCCAGGATACTGATTTCACCAAAGTAGGCCCCATCACTGAGAACCACAAACTGTGTGACACCATCATCTGCTACTACTGCCAGTTGTCCTTCTTTAATGATGTACATTTCTCTACCAATGTCTCCTTTCTTACATATGTAGTCGCCGGGACTGAAGACTTGCGGCTGAAGCTTGAGGACCAGCTCGACCAGCAAACCGGCTTCGCAGTCTTGAAATATTCGCACTTTTTGTAGTGTCTCCAGATGAACGTTAATGGCTATCTCGGCCTTCAGTTTGTCTGGCAGGTTCTTCAAAACCTGCTTCTCGTCACAGGTTTTGTCTTCCGTCCACAAGTAGTCGAACCACTTCACCACTCTTGCCTCCAGATCTTTGGTGACTTTGCGAAAGTGCATGTACTGCTTGATGGAGTCAATTTTGGCCTGGAACTCTACACGTGCAGCATTCATGTTGGATATCATTGCACCGACATTTCCTACGATTGTGGCAAAGATCAGAACCCCAGTGAGGAAGTCAATCACTACGAAAAAGTACTCAACATCTCGGACTGGTGGTGGCGTCTCCCCAATGGTGGTTAGGGTAAGGGTGGACCAGTAGAAGCAGTAGACGTACTGTCGGGCCAGACGACCATACTCTGCTTTCTTTATATCTGGATACACCCAAGTGTCTGAGCCAAATCCAAGTACTTTAGAGAAGGCGAAGTATAGGCAGGCGTTCCAGTGGATAATAATGATGATATAAAGAACAAGATTACCGATTCGGAATATGTTTGGGAAGTTAGTTCGTGTTTCAGTCCGATCAAAGAACTCAAAGAGGCGCCCCAACCTCAAGAGACGGTTGAACCTCCACTCTGGGTTGTTGACTCCAAACTTGATGAACGCAATGTCAGTAGGAAGAAGGGATATGACATCCAATTTGAACTGGAGGGTCTTTGTGTACCTTTCTTTCAAGGCTTTCGCGTCCCTGACAAGCAGTCCTTGCTCCAGGAAGCCTTTTCAGAGGGGAGAATGTCTTTAGAGCCACAAGAAATGCAAAATATTTTTCTGCAAATCATCCAAACACTGACCTGTCCTGTATCTCACAAAAGTGTCAGTGGCGTACAGTGCGTCTGAAATATAGTCCAGAGCTATCCACAAGGTGTAGTTTCTGGACTGGAGCTCATTGAAACAAGCCCTGAAAAGAAGAAGAAGAATATTGTTAAAAAACAAGACAGACAGACAGACAGATAGATGGACAGACAGACAGATAGATAGATAGATAGATAGAGAGAGAGAGAGAGAGAGAGAGAGAGAGAGAGATAACCACAGTGAAATTTAAAGAAGTGTGGAAACAAAATAACATGAATACAAACCTTGCAATCAGTAACATGAGGTTGTAAAACACAGGGACAGAGATGGTGAGCAGCCAGTAGTAGTACATATCTGTGGCAGGGTCCATAATCCATACTTCTTTCCTGAATCACAAAACGTTTTAAGTAGGCCCAACATATAGAAAAATAGATCACTGATAGCTTAAGTTATATCAAATAAGACAAGGAAATGAATTTAAGCAAATAAAAGTAATAAAAATGTGCAAAAAGATCTAATAGATTTTAGGCAAGCTATATTTTACATGTAGTGAAAACTGAAAAAAAATAATAAGTGAAAATAAATATAATAACAATAAAAACAATATCTATATAAAACATTGCAGTAAAGGTTAACCAGGACATAGCTAAGTCTAGCTTTATTTAGCTTTATATGAGCAAAACTGTAATAATTCAAATAATAAAAAATAAAAAATACAGTTTAGTGTCTGAAAGTCCATGTAATGTTTGGTTTGTTCAACTTAACAACAGCTGGTAGTGACCATGCATAATAATAATAATAATAATAATAATAATAATAATAATAATAATAATAATAATAATAATAATAATGTTAATAGAAGGAAGTATATAATAGAAATATTCCTACGGCGGTTCCTTCTTATCATCCTTCTTGTCATCTTTCTTGTCGTCCTTCTTGTCGTCCTTTTTTTCATCCTTCTTTTCATCTTTCTTCTCGTCTTTTTTGCTGCAAATGTCCATAAAGTCAGATAGTTAATGTTTTGTCTGTTTATTCTTCAGTAATGCCAGTTAGACTGAAGAGGGCACTGTGGTACAGTACAGTTGACATACCTTCACCTGTGCCGAGCAGCCTGTTAAGTCTTAATACAGTTTTGTCATTTTATTAACTGCTAACTCTCCATAGACCAGAGGGAAAAGTATTGATTATTTCTAATCAATCCATCCAGCAGTTATTGATCCACAGCTGTGTTTCTTATTGACGACAGCATGAGTAGAAACAGTGATTTTCTCTATGGCCTTTGGAAAAGAGCTAGTAAACAAAGTAAATAGCAGCCAAACTGTGCTGTCACGCTTTAGACTAAAGACATTGAAGTACAGCATCTTACCCATCATTGTTGTTGCAGTTGTTTGTGTTGTGTCCCGCGAGATGAGGACGATCGCTGCAATAGGAAATGTCTTGATTAGGGTTTTTAAAAACACTCGTGAATCTCTAGAACACGTGTCAAACTCAAGGCCCCACAGATCTTCATATGTATGATTACACTTTGTGTGTGTGTGTGTCTGTGTGAGCCAAACTTTACTTCCAAATGCAATCAAATCTACATTGAGCATTGACTGCATTTTTATTGTTATTTTTCCAGCAGGATCAGTTTGCTGATAGTTATCTGGTCCTGGACAGCATGTATTTTCCTCAGAAATCGGAATTGGACGGAATTAGTAGACTTTTGGCCAATTATTTTTTTCAAGGCATTTCCTCTCTTCTCCAAATGTATAATTATATATATATATATTAAGCTGCAGTATTGACTGTCCTTGAGTTTGACGACTCTGGTCTAGAATTAGCAACATTCAGAATTTTGGACTAATAACATATAGGCCTAACTTTTTTTTCAGAGTTGTATCTAACAGTAGTTGGGTAATCGAGAAGTTGAAAAGTAGCACGATATGCAGCATGCGCTCCATTACTGTGCTCTTCTTCTCTGTGTCTTACACCAATAACTGGCTGAGTTTGCAGGTAAACATAAATCCTACCTGCTCTGATTCTGCATGTTGGCTTCTTTCCTTTGGCTGCTGGAGCTGTACTCTGACTGGAATATTCTGCTTCTCCACACTTGCATCATTGAGAACATCTTTGGAAAGACGTTGGCAGGACGTTAGTGGTTTATCAGAAAATGCATGTACTGGTGGGGGTGGGGAGGGGAGACCCCTTTAGGACTGGTGCCAGTTCCGAGTTAATGGTAGGACAGTTGAAAAATCGTGCATGTTTGATGGATTCTAACAAAGACAAATTTAAACACACACTTCACGTTAGTCCGTTCAGTCTCATTAGCGCAACACGTTTCTTCTTTAAATACTCAAATCCCTCTCTACAAGATTACATGGACTTTAAAGAGATTTTCATTGCTTCGCCTTGAATTTAGGGTTTTTTAAATCATAAAATGAATAATAATAATAAAAATAACAAACACAAAGAAGCTCACCTGAAATGTAATGACAAAGTTAGCTGTTCCTGTTAGTCAGAAGAGTCTTTTTCATGCTGCTCCAGCTCTGTGCCTTATTTCCATCACAGAGGAGACGGAGCTCCTGTTCACAAGAACAGACGCTCCAATAAAAAGCTAAGTTGAAAAAATTCACTGCAAGTGAGGATAAAAGGTAGAGAGGAGGTAAAACACTTCCTTTCTGGTGTGTTTCCTGCTGTGAAATCAATCAAAGCTATACCAACAACTGACAACAAGTGAGAAAGGAGGAGGAGGAGATGGAGGAGGGGGAGGAATTAGGTGAAGGAGGAGGAACTTCTCTGTCCCTTAAATTGTTTATTTTTTTTATGTTGATATAGTGTATAATCTGCACAGCTCTCATACGTGAATAGGTAACTTCATCTTTTTTTATTGTACAGTAAATTACAAATATTATTTGCACTGTTGCAACAATGCTACAATTAACGCCAGTCACAAATATTCACAAAGTCATAAAATGTTGTCAGGTTATAAACGTACATCGCTGAGGTTAACCTGTCCATGATTACATGTCTCTCTTCCTCTCTCTTCTCCCAGTCGGTCCTTTTAAATAATGCAAAGCTGAAGTGCAGACATCAGAGTCCACATGGAGAATCCCAGAGAGGAGGATTATCTTCCTGCAACTTCAGCTTATCTCTGCTCTCCTCTGCTTTGCCTCCCGTGAGTCTTTGCTGGACCTGCAGCATGTAGGTGGCAGCTGTGGCGCTGAGGGGGGAGGGGGAAGACATGAAGACAAGACTGTGGAGGTGAGAGCAGTTGATCAGTGAGAGGTGTAAACAGGCTACATACAGAGAATGGTGATAATGACATAATGCTCGAGTGTGTCTCCCAGCTCAGAACTGCTCTTAACTTCACTTGGGTGCGGCTTGTGAGCAGTTGAGTATAAACGTAGACTGTGTAATACTACATGGGTGTTGGCATTAGTTTGCTAAAGTGGTGCTGTGGAAGTTAGAAGAAAAGACTAAAGAAAATGACAACTGACCCTAAGTGTTGAATTATAATCTTGATCATAATATTGAATGACGTTATGTTCTCATCTGCAGTTTCAGGTTGTCTATATCCTCATGTTGATGTATGATCCTGTTTAGTGGAAAAATAATGTAATAAAAGTCACAGAAACAAATTCCAGTTAAAAAATCCCAGTAAATGAAAACTTAGAGGTAATCTTGTATGAAAAGGATTCCACACAAAAGTACATCAGTCCGAAAATGTACCACCTGACTTATGTTTTTGAGTTTTTTATGACATCATAACAGATCAAAGGCTAGAGTAGCTAATAAGACAGCTAGAGATGGTAGGACAGGAACCACTTGCACATTTGGAATGAAAAGATGAGGAAGAGGAAGAAGAAGAAGGCAGCAATGCAATATTAAAAATGGAAAACCCTGTAGAGCCTCCGCCGCCAGCTCAGGCTCACTCCTGTGGTTTCATTCATCTGTGTCATGGATCACAGTGGAGACGGACAGCACATGGGACGAAATCGACCCATGCTTTACATTGTGCCCTTTGGGGACTACCCCACAGCGAATCAGCTGGAAGAACTAGACATAGCCGTGTTGGACGAGCTGTGGGACGAGGGCATCTCAGAGGAGCAGTACATCGAACAAATGATACTCTTACAACGCGAAAGTGTCCTGGGCTCGGAGATTGACGAAGACGTTGGCGACTTTGAGGAGGATGAGGAGGGTGAAGACGAAGAAGAAGATGATTATGTTGAGGTTGAAGAAGAGGATTATGACTATAACAATGGTGATGCTGGTGGAAGTAATGGCGCCAATGTAATAATGGAGGACGACAACAACAACAACAGCAATGTTGATAATTCTGAGGCCGTGCTTGATGTCCCTCCTGCTGGCAACAATGACAGCAATCTCAATGTTGAATATATAGATAATACAGATGGAAACGAAGAGGCGCCTGCTGAAGGTCCACCGTGATCTTCACGAGAATTAGATTTTTAAAAAATGGCCCATTTAAATGTAAGGTTAAGGGGTAAGAAGTTAATAATGTGCTTAAACTGTCAAAGAAGTAGAAGAAAAACCTGATGGTGCTGGACGTGACATGAGTTGGATGTAATTCCACTCTACTTTCTTTTGTATCAATACAAAGCACAATATGCATTTTCTTGACTTCCTTGGCTTTTTACACAGGGAATTTGATACTTTGTAGTGTTAAATAGAAGGACTTGATGGTTTACAAAATGAGCAAATGCTTGGAGACAAGTGATGACATTTATGTAGATATACACTTGGTGACAAAGTTTTACTGGTTCTATTTATAATACTGTTTTCCCCCATCAAAGATTCAAATTAAATGCCCCCGCATGGGATCTATGATCAAATTCTGGACCACAATTCATTGTATTTTAACTGTGGACTCCCCACTGTAGTAACACTGATAAAACCTTCTAGTTGATGAAATCTGTTTTGAGGCAACAGAAATAACACAGCAAGTTAAGATAAGATGTGATTTTATTACCCACCCGAGCCCCTCAAAAAAGCAAAGCAGCACAGGCAAAGAGAACGTCTGAAGTCATAGATAGACAAGTAGAGATTTGAGTTTTGAGCTGTCGTTCTGATAAAATGGAAAATACTAAAATTATTCTACAATTTTTCAATCTCTCCTTACAAAGTCAGAGTCAACCACAGACAACTGTTTTTTTTCTTTCTGTTGTTTCTTTTCAGTTTCAGTGACATGTATTTGTATTTGTATTTCTGGACCTAATGGATGCTTTTGAAAATAATTTCACTAAATATTGTTATCAAATCTTTCAACCTTTCTAACCAAAAAGAAATTAAAGTATTTGTGATGACTTATATTTTCACGATACCTAAATGTTATATTGACTTCACATTACCTAAAAATACCCAGTGTTTTAAAGTGGTAGTGGATCCAGGTATATGAACCTTGAGGTGTTTCCAGTTTTACACAGTATATGACAATAATGAAAGCACCTACAGAAAAGCATTACATAAAAGTGTGTGTATGCATGCCCTTGACCAGAGTCCCTGAGCAGAGTCAGATTAGTCTTTGTATATGAGATTAGTGCTAATCTGGTGATGCTCCTGAGCAGCAGGGGGTGGAGTGAAAGATCAGATCTACCACAGAGATTTTTTTTTTGTTTGAAGTTCCAAGGACTTCAAACAAAAACAAACAAGATTCTCTGCAACACCAGCTAAATCTTTATCATTACTTCTGTTTTTTCTTCAACTAAATGTTGATGCAATTTTTTTTAACCTCGTGCCATGTTTTTGAATTTTATATTTGCGTTCAAAAAAAAGATGGAACGTTTTGTTGTGAACTGTTTGTCATGATCACTGTGTGTGCCTGACTTACGTGAGTTCATTTCAAGGTAGTGCTGATGACCGACAGATAATCACAGGCCCCGTGTGTATTCATAATTGCTGAGTTGCTCTGGAGCAGCTTGTTGTCGTAAGTGCATTGCATGTTGTGCTGCTTAATAATTCGGAAAGCACTGATGTCACAGATGAGCAAATAGAAATGGACGTTTGTGTGACAGTGTACATTTTATAATGTAATTAATACTTTAGTGTTCATTGTGGCTGCAGACTTTTGATCTCAGGGCAGACAGAGAGCATAAGAGGTACCTTATTATACCAAAAGTATAATGCTACTTTCTTATAAATGCCTGACTAATATTAAAATGCTTAAAATACAAATATTTCAGTATAATATTTTTTTCTGGGTATAACCCAAAATGCAACATAAAAAGTTTTATTTTTTATTTTATTATTGCTTTTTTGGTGAATATTTTTATGAAATGAGAATTTTTTTTCTTCAGGGGCCACTATGGCAAATCAGCTGCCTCCGTCCCATCCTGTCCCCTGGCTCCTCTGTGAAATCAAAATCTCAATGTTCAAAACTGTGAATACAGAATTTGTGTAATGTTGGTGTTAATGACAGTTGTTACCTGTAAATACAGAATTTGTGTAATGTTGGTGTTGTTCAATTTGTGGTAGAATAAATTAGGTTGATGAGAACTATTTACAAAAGACATTAGAGATACTTACTTTACTGGTGAATGGATGCACAGATAGGAGGATCTGAGAAGTTTAAACCCTGCCATAATGCAACTCCCAGAGCTGCTGATCGCGTTGACAACCTGTCAACAGCTGTTACTGATCTGACTCAACAATGTAATTAGTTTGAGATTGAAGATCAGCTCCACATTCCTTCTCCCAGGAGCCTCTGCTTCTGTATCATACTGCACAACTACAAAATCAGTTAAATCTCCATAAAACTATAGCAGCATGTGTGCATAAAATATGAACCTGTGCTGAATTATTACTATTTGGAGCGCACAAGAGATTATTAATTCACACTGATAAGATAACATATTCATCCCCCAAGATAGAGATCATATCATTGTGTGTGAAGATCCAAAGAGCTATTAAAATATGGATTTGTTTCAGTCATGGCAACATCATGTCTTATCTTTCCTTAATCATTGACTCTTCCTATTATTATAGAGCTGATAATACCTATGGAAAGCTCAGCAGAAAGTGATATATATATATATATATTATATTAAAATACTTTTTACATTACAATTACAATTAAGTGAGGACAGACTGCCAATCCACCAGAGGACCTTATGTAATGCCAAACAACCCAGTTTCCATTTAACCTACCTTGAACTGGTGATGTTATTGTTGAAAAGCAAGAACAATAACCACACAAACACAGACCACATAACTCCATATGTAGCTGTACAAATAACATTTTTATCATGTGGGCCAAGGGATTATCCTAATCAGCATATTGTGTATGAGAATATATACAATATAAACGTATTATCTTTCGTCTGCAAAATACGAGTCTATTTAAAATGTTTAGTTGTTATAACTAACTATAACTATAAATTTGATATTAGTTTAACATTTTATATTTCACTCCATTGTCCTGCATTATTCCTGCATTATTATCTTTACCATCGGTTCTAAATAACTTCTAATAATATCTGTTTATGCTAAAATGGGTCTTTGGGCGGGAACGCTGCCAACTGGCAACCGGGGCGCTCTATGCACACGCTGCGCAGAAACGCTCTGCACACGGCTCGTGACTGTGAGCTAGGACAGTGCGGCGAAATCAAGCTGAAGTTTACCTCAGCTTACACTTCACCAGGTATGATTTCGAATTAATTATATACATGTTTAAGCTTTAGATTATTTTATTTTATTATGAAATGTTGATACCTTAATCGTTTGTTGCTCGAGTAAGGTTAAGTTCATGTGACATCGTTTGCTGCTAATTTTCCGCCGCTTCGAAAGAATGTTCTCGATTCTTTTCTTTTTTTTTTTTAGCGAATGCACCTTGGTTTTTTTATTTCGTTTTAACTTAATGTTTGAAAGATACATTTGGTGTTTATTGGTATTTGCAGCTCGTTGATTTTCTGATCTCCATTGTACGTCAATGTAGTTACGAAGTGAGGCCAAAAGTCTTGACCCTGGTTAACTACGTAAAAAGTTAGGAGTTAAAGTTAATTTTTTGAAATAATGCACTAAATAACAACGGGTAGGTTCAAAGATTGAGTGTATTGCTTTTCAAACGTCAGTGAAACGCTGTAAATTAGGAGTCGTTCGCAAGAGCACGAGGCTGGATGTGTTAAATTGCACAAAACTTAATTTACGTCTCGCGATGTTTCCAATTTCCCGGTATTTGTTGCGCCCTTTTGTGAAGACTACACAAACCAGATCCCCATAACGGGGTTATACGATCCTTTTTTTAAACCACGTTTTTTCTTTTCTTTTATCCAAGAATCCGAGACCTGTCTATGTAGGAAAACTATTCGTGACCTGTAATATTATAAAAATTGCTCACTTTCACTCAGTTTGTTTACATTCAATATTCCCATTTTATCTCAATCATATATGTCAAAATCATACTTTTGAATAAGCAGCTTTTCATTGCTGCCTTTATATGCTGGTTGCACATACAAATTAATCATTCTTTAGTTTTTTGTGACCTATGGAATAATTTAAATTACACTACTGCCTCTCACTGGGTCTGCTTTCTTTTGGCAAACTACACCTTTCAGAGATGTCCTGGCTGATTATACAAAAAAGGGGGGAAATGGGCAGATAAGGAGACCACATGCAGAATAGAAAAGCAGAGTTTGGCCTGTACATGTTCTGTGTGTTTATCAAGATAACTGTACCAGAATAAGTAAGGGTCATGGCTGCACTGTGTCAAATGTGGATGTGTCTCATTTTAATTTGCATTTCAGGCTGTTGAATATGGATGACTGGGAAGAGACGGTATGTTTACTGTACCAACCAGTATCATAGAAAACCTTTACTATGCTAATTGTGTCCAACTGCAGTTCTTTCTAACTGTCAACACCTGATCAATGACCTTTGATTATAGGAAAATGCAGAAGTGGTGTCTGTAATCAGCTGTGCCTCAACAGAAGGTGATTTTACTTTCCCTTTCTGGTTTCTGTCATTTCTGGGAAAAATATTTTATGATACATCATGGTGTTTACTGCTAAAATTAAACTATGTATAACTGTAAGATAACACTGTTTCAGGTTCAAGGGAACACTTCTGGAAAGATGACAGTTCTGGAAAGAGTAAGAAAAAAAGAGTGAACCTGTTTGCCCTTTGTGAACCCTGCGTAAGATTTTTGTCTTAATTTGTTCAGGCAGTGGAGGTTGGCGAGGCAGGTGGGGAAGATTTACAGATTCTCTTTTCTCAAGTAATTCATTTCAATCTATGTTGTTGAACATTTTGGAAATTGCTAGATGACTTGAAATGGGACATAGCAGTCGCTAGATGGCATTTTATGTCCTGGTTTGGAAAAGAAGGGTTGGTGTTCACTAGTATAAGACCTGCATGGACAGTGCAGACAAGGAGTCCGGTGATAAATACAACTGTTAGAAACATTGATTTTTCTCTCCAAATGTTAAATAAAACTAGAATCTCTGAGATGATGATGTGCTTTAATCTAAAATCTGGCAAAACTACTATACTACCATTCTCTAAACAATTGCCACAGTTGTTAATGCTTCTGCCTAATCTGAACAGTAGAGACACAATGAAGCTATAGAAGAGAGATGAGTCCCACAAACAAAACTTAATGAATTAATGAAATATTAGGGGTTTGTGGCTGTTGAGGCACAAAACTAACTGGGCTGTTTTCTCTGTCATTATGTGCCTTCTGCAGGAGCTGATGAGAAAAGTAACGGCACTGGAACCATTACAGGAACCTCAAGCTTCAACCAAGGTTGAGTTTGTTAATGATAATATGTTGGATTTTGATTTACTTAATTAAGTTTTGATGTTCTGCCACACAGTACATGTCTGGTTTGTTTTCCATATGTTAGAACTAGTTGCAAACTATCATATCATAACTATCGTGTCCCTTAATCCGTTTAACGATGACACAATGAAGGCTTAAATGTAAAAAGTCATTACCCCACTGACCCTCTGATTTGTCACAAGCAGATTGGGAATTCTTCAAGAACACAGAAGGACAACAAGGTGGTATTAGAGGAAGAGGTGAGAATAATCCGTCACCTGCTTCAAGGGACATTTAAGGCGAACTATGTAGCTCCCTTTCCTGAAATCCGTACTGAGCTCATTGTTGGACCCTGTCAATAATTCACACAATCGGCACACTCACCATTAAAGACACAATTCAAGGATACACCACACCAGTGTTTACAATGACGTCCCTTTAGCTTTCAACAAAAAGGAATACAAGAAACAAGACAAATTGTGTGAAGCTAGAAACCTTATTCAAAATGTTTCACTCTCAAATATGCTGTGTGACTCCCTGTGAAATTGAAATTATTCAGTGTTATTTTTTAAGAATTCCCTGTGTAGTAAATCCTCAAGATTGTGTCATTCATTCATTTCTTCAATTCTATGTTTATTTGTCAGGACGCGGCAGAGGATTTGGGAGAGAGAACAGAAGTGATTTCAATGGTATGTTCATGGTTCCTACTTCCTTAATGTACATTCAAATAGCCTGCTGCACTGAACTTATTCTACTCTTTATTTTTTTTCACAGGAGACAGCAATGGATTTTGTGAAAGCGGCAAGTGTTATGGACTATCTTTATATTAATATATTCTGTTTGATATTGCTAAGTGATAATAACAGTGCTGGATGATGTGAACAGAGTTCAGAGGAGTAAGCCGAGGAGGTCATGGTGGCCGAGGAGGAAGAGGAAGAGGCTTCAGACGTGGTATGAACTACCATTTTTTTTTCACTTTGTGTAATGATATGTGTTCATAATAGGAATATGTCAGAAATAACCACATCCCTCATTGGTGCCAGTCAGTGATGTTGACCATTTTGCTGCAGGCACTGAAGGAGGCTCCAGGGGAGGCTTCAGAGAAGGTAATAAGATATAATAACATGTTTTTTAAAAAATATTTTGTCAATGTGCAAAGATATTTATTTTGTGTTGTTCAGCCTATTATGATTAATGGGTAATAATTTATTGCAGACGGAGAACAAAGAGGTAGAGGAGGCTTTAGAGGAGGTACAAAAACACTTTTTTTGCCCCTGTGATCCATATAAAAGTGACGATGATAACCAGTGATGTTTCAGGAGACAAGTAGCTTGTATTAATCCATGGCATTTGTGTAACGGCAGGTTACCGTGGAAAGGGCGAAAATAACTTTTTTCAAGGTTGTATGTCAAGTATTTGTACAAAAATGTTTTGATGGTTTAACCTTAGTACCATTTATTTTACTGAAGAGACTTTGTTTGATGCAGAGAAAGAAAACAAAGAATTAAAACAGAGGGATGAAGGCAGTGCTGACAGTAAGTAGATCTGTTCACTGTACTGTAACCAGTTCTGCAGTGGGATTGTTCCTCAGCTTACTCTTTCCTCCTGCTCTGACCCACAGAGCCAAAAGTCAGTTATATCCCTCCAGCCCTCGCTGAGGATGAAAACTCAGTTTTTGCTCACTATGAGACTGGAATCAATTTTGACAAGTATGACGACATACTGGTGAACGTCAGTGGAACCAACCCGCCACAGGCAATAATGGTATGATCAAATGCAGTATGTCTAGACTGAAATTATGCATAAGAGCTACAAATCTGCCCCCCTGCCCCCACCCTCCTGACGCCACTGCATGTTTACTGTGTTTAGACATTTGAGGAGGCTGCCCTGTGCGACTCTTTATCCAAAAATGTCAGCAGATCTGGATATGTCAAGCCGACTCCTGTACAGAAGCA
>NC_024320.1:11356846-11379959 GCF_000523025.1 Cynoglossus semilaevis
TGCACAGACGGGGTCTGGAAAAACGGTGAGATGAGAGCAGAGTTGAATTTAACATGAGCAGTAAATGTGATTAGATCGAAATGAAATTCCTCGTCCTTCTGCAGGCTGCATTCCCGCTGCCCCTCCTGCATCTGCTGAGGGTAGGCGGTCATCATCTTTCTTCAGTGAGCTGCAGGAGCCTAAGGCCATTATTGTGGCTCCAACCAGGGAGCTTATAAACCAGATTTTTCTGGAGGCCAGGAAATTTGCCTATGGGTATAATTTTATAACAAACTGTGGCTATGATTAAAAAAACAAACAACATTGAGGTAATAAAAGAGCTGCTTCTGCTTCTTCTTTCTCCCAGAACTGTTGTGCGTCCAGTGGTTGTTTACGGTGGAGTCAGTATTAGACACCAGGTTAGTGACCTTAACAAGGGATGTAATGTCCTTTGTGGAACACCAGGGCGGCTGATGGACATGATAGAGAGAGGAAAGGTAAAGATAAACAAAAGGATTTGCAACTGCTTGAGTTTGTTGTCATTATAAAGGGTCTGAATACGGATGCTGTGTGATCATCTTAGGTTGGGTTGAGCAAGGTGCAATACTTTGTTCTGGATGAGGCTGATCGAATGTTGGACATGGGCTTCGAGCCAGATATGCGCCGCCTGGTTGCCTCTCCTGGAATGCCATCTAGGGAGGGCCGTCAGACACTGATGTTTAGCGCTACCTTCCCTGAGGAAATCCAGAAGTATGAGCCTTTATCTGCTGCGATTATTTTAACTGTTAAGGAGAAACATATGTTTCACACTTTTTCTTTTTTCTTTTAAAGACTTGCAGCGGACTTCCTCAAGCCAGACTATCTCTTCTTGGCTGTCGGAATAGTGGGTGGAGCTTGCAGTGACGTAGAGCAGACGTTTATCGAAGTTGGCAAGTTCTCAAAGAGGGAACAGCTTCTTGATCTTGTGAAGACATGTGGTACTTTTTTATTTTTAGTTTTTTTTTTAGCTTATTCCTGCCACAGACAGATTTCTCCAATACAGTCTAATGTTGCAGGAAATGAGCGCACCATTGTGTTTGTGGAGAAGAAGAGACAGGCGGATTTTATCGCCACATTCCTGTGTCAGGAGAATGTTCCAACCACCAGCATTCATGGGTACGTTACATGTTCAACACTTGTACAGCAACTACTCTGGACTTGTATAGGTGTAATAATATTTTATTTTGTACTGCAGGGACCGTGAGCAGTGGCAGCGAGAGCAGGCCTTAGCAGACTTTAAATACGGCAAATGTCCAGTCCTGGTTGCAACCTCTGTGGCAGCCCGCGGTCTGGATATTCCTGATGTTCAGCATGTGGTCAACTTCGACCTCCCAGGCAGCATTGATGAGTATGTTCACCGCATTGGGAGAACTGGCCGCTGTGGGAACGTGGGTAGAGCGGTGTCTTTCTTTGACACAGATGTTGACGGTCATCTGTCTCGCCCTCTGATTTCCATCCTGTCGAAGGTGAGAGCTTGGAACTGGGCTATTTTTTCCAAAAGTGATTTAAAAGGAAAAACTCCAGTGGTCATGTTTGAGTTGTCATTGACAGGCTCAGCAGGAGGTGCCTCCTTGGTTGGCGCAGTTGGCTTTTAGCAGTGCCAGCTCTGGAGGAAACTTCAACGCCAACAAGAACAACTTTGCTTTTACAGATTCCAGGAAGGTAACAGTACCAAGATCAGCCTTTTTTATTTTCAGTTCTCTGTGCTTTTCTCTCAGTGTTTTTTTCTATTTCCTTTTTGTTTAGGGTCAGCAAAGAGGATCATCTTTTCAGGGCAACACTGTGCAGAGCCAGGTGACAGCTGTGCTCCAGCCTCCACCTGAGGAAGAGGAAGAATGGGAGTAGAGAAATTACATGGAGCAGCAGTGCCACACATTGACCAGTTTAGTTGTTGTTTTTCATTTGTTGCAGTGTGTGGAGTTTTATCACAGTATTTTTGCTACTGTGAACAAAAAAGACAAAAATGTTTATAATGTCATGTAAGATTCTGAGATTCAATCTGTTGTGGTTATACCAAAGGTTTTTTTTCCCCGCAAAAGTAGAAGTGAAAATGTGAATTGACGACAAAAGGGGTAAAACCACTTCATGTCAGAGGAGACAACCATGGGATTTCTTTTATTCTTCTGTTTTTTTGATAAATAATTGCATTAAAATGGTTAATGTCTTGACGATAAGGACCAATAAATGGATGTAATCCAAGCAAAGCCTCCAGAGTTTGGCTCCACCAATGTTATAACAGAAGCCTGGAGTGTTTACACACATTTTGATGGCATGAGTTTTTGTTTGAAAAGGTTTCTGTACATGGAAAAGCCCAGATCCATGGACTGTGGTGATCTTGTTGCTGGTTGCGCCTATTTTCTGTTTTAGGTGAAATTGTAATAATAGGTCTTTAAACAATATTAGGCTCCAAACAGTGAAGACCTAAGTTAAATTGATATCAGACTGCAAGATGTTCTGTGAAGTACAGTAATTCTAAACCATTGCTTCAGTTAGGTAGTTCACAGTTTCTTTTACACAGAAACAAACCTAATATACTAAAGGACTATTTAATAATGGATTTAGAACTTAGTAAAGTCAAGTTTATTTGTTTTTATATTCAAACTTTTTACTTTTCAGTTGTTAAAGTGCGCTTTATTACATTCCTGTCGTTTTTGTAAGTGTTGCTAACCATTATTTTGTTATTATGTTTATCATCAAAATTAAGGTTTAAGGCGTTAGTTTTTAATGAAAAAATATACCAGTTTATGAAGGTCCTAAAATAACGTGTCGTGTAATAAAACCGCTCGCATTTTTTAAACAAAAGAAAATTATTCGTAATAACTACTATTATAGAACATTCTTCCCCTATTGTATGTTTAAGTTTAAAATGTATTAACACGCATTTTTACAGCAAGTAATAAAGAATAAAAAATAAAATAAAACAAAAAAAATGTATATTTGTTAGAATTAACAAATAACGCTTCCTGGTTTGTAGCTCCGCCCACTTTAGTTTGATTGGTCAGCCTCTTGTTTCCAGTTTCAAATGTTTGTTTTTACCCGGAAGCGTCCGACCTAGAAGCAAAGACTCGATTTGTCTCAAGAAAACTTAAAAGAGAGATAAAAATGAATTAAGAGCCAATAGTTTGGGGTCTGAAGTTGACATTAGGCATGAAAGCAACAGCTAAACATAAGGTAAGCGCATAGCAGGCGAATTGCTACTGTCAGTGTCACGATATTGCACAAGATAGAAAATATTAACCCTAGTTCCAGAAAAGTCGATTTTTTTCACTAACAACTAAAACTAGTTTAGCTCCTTAGCTTAGCTCAATAGTCCTTTATTTATCAGGAAAATAGGTTGATATCATCCGCTGTTTCATTTACCAATTTTATTTGTGCGGTTTGGTTCAACAGTGGGGAAACTGCATTTTTTGACTGTGTGTGTGTGCGCCATGTGACCCACAGGTGGTGACATCGGGGAGATTGACCGGTGGAACCAATGTGGCAAAGGCCAGGCGATTGTGAGTAAACTGGCATCCATATTTATTAACTTATTTTTAAAACTCACTACTCTTGGTTAACATTAAACACAAATTACATTTTATATTATTCTGCTAACATTTTCTCTTATATGTGGATTCAGGGTGACTCCAGCGGCACAACCCGAGCCAGCCTACTCTCTGTACTCCACTGAGTCTGAGGATCAGGTACATATAAAATGTCAATGCGTGTGTTTGTCTACCATATGGCCGTTTATCACTTTAATGTAAAGGCTGAAAATACAATGCCAAGTTTGTTGTCATTTTCAATTGCCAAAGAATTTGTTAAACATCAAATTACTGACTTAAAGTAATCTTAAAGAAAATCTTTCAAATTTGGACTATTTTACAAGAGAGGGTTATGAGAGAGTGGTTATGAGAAACACTGTATAAACTTACAGTGATATTGAGTTGAAGGCTGAGTTGATGATTCATGTGATCACTGATGCTGTGTGTTCTCAGGTCACTTCTCTTCACAAAGGTCTGGATCGCTGTGCTGCTCTGCTCAGTGACATTCTTCAAGCTGAAAAGAGAGGTAGGATTTTCTTTCACATTGAGTCCAAATGTAGTTAATGGCAGTTTTGTTGCTGATTTCTGATTGTAACTGAGCTCTAATCCATGAACACACAGCTCACTTCTTTAAAGTTTGTGCTTGCCTTGCTGCAAAACATCAGCAGTAATTTAAAATGTGACAGAAAATACAAATATATTTATCACAATGTTATATTTGTGTTTTGTTTTTTGTGAAAGTTTCACCCAGCCCTTCAAGAGCAGCAGCAGGTCGGACACTAAAATCAAGGCCTTCCACCTCACTGGGCAAAAAGAGCATGAAGAAACTGACTAAAAAGACAGGTGAAAATCCAGTGGTAATTATTTTTTACAAATAAAATGTAGCTAATAAATACGTTTTTCCATGTGAAAAATATCTCCACACAGATGAACTCTTTGACCCCAAAAGTATTATGAGTTTTGGAGTAGTAGTGTAAACACAGAGCAAGTTACTGCCCATCCTGCCGTTAGGGGGTGCTAGAGCTTGTCAGGTGGCGTTACTTTAACCGTATATAATAATAAGTAATCGAATATACCACACTGTCAATACTGGGCTGGATAAAGTGACCACAGTTGATTTTGCTGGACACTTTTTTGCAACACATTGAGACTTTAATAACGATAGTTAAATACACAAATAACTAATTTAATAATTTACCAACTACTCTCTCGGCATATTCGTATGTATTAGGATGGATTCTTGCAAGAAAGGAGATGTATTTATTTATTTCATCATCACCAACCTTCATTATCATTTATTCTTGTGAGGATGAATTCAAAAATATACTTCTGTGTGTCTCCAGTCCAGAAGACTCCTCAGTCATCTCAGTGTAACAGCACTACTCCTAAAAGAGCTCAAAAGTTCACTGCTCCGCCTCCGCATATGGGAGTTAAGCTGCACCCACCGAGACGGCCTACTCCCCAAAAAGCTGGCGCCTCCCCCTCAATCTGTCCAACTAAGCCCCATACTCACACCCCATCACCTCAACCCCAGTCTTCTGTCCTACTGTCTGTGCTCCAGTCGTCTTCTCAGCCCGGCCGGAAGCCTTTCCGTCAGACAGAGTGTAATGATGTGGAAGAGGAGACTGTCCCTGTGAGAGACACCGACAACCAGCTGCCTCTCAAATCGAACTCCCCTCATGTTCTTGATGGTTCTGTGAAGCTGTCAAATGCCTGTCTGGAATCTGGAGGTAACAGTGAAACCCCGCAGGTCATATTTAGCTGCACGGAGAAGGAGGTGAAGGAGAGGACAGCAGAGTATCTTCTGGGACAACTGAAGACTCTGATCGCTGGACAAGGTAAAACTTTATGTTAAACTTATGGGCTTTTCTTTGGCTTTTACCACAGAGCTCATTTTGATGTTAGAATCTTAGTCTACACAGGTTAAAGGTTGAACATGCAGGACTTTCATTAATAAAAGTATAAAATTGTGCTTACGCGAGTCAGTGGAAGTGTACAGTGTAACTCAAGTAGATCAGCTCTCAGATTCAGACCTTTGTGTATTTTTTCGTTTGTAAATGTTAAGAATGTAGATGTAATGTTTTAAAATCTGGATTCATGTATAAAATAGGCAGTTATAAACATTTTAAGAAGTTGTGCATTTACCTGTCCTTCTGTAATTATTTACAAGCTTGCATGTGTATTTCCTTTTTCTTGTAGTGAATCACTGTTCTATATGTTCTAGAAGAAGAGAAGTTTTGACCAAGTTATGAGTTTAGATCTATGTCAAACATTAATGGTTGTATATTGTATCTATTTGCAGGCAGTGTAGCTGAGAACTTGCTCAGTCGTCTGGAGGAAGTGATGTCGTCACCAGTGCTGTCACTGAGTGACAGTTCATTAAATGTCCAGAGAGACGGTGTTTCAGATTTGTCGTCACTGCACAGACAGAACATTCAGCTGCAGAGGTGGGAAAATGACAAACATGATGATACGTTCTCCATGGGAGTTTGCATTTATCAGCCACATTCAACACGTGTCTCTCTACATCAGGGAGGTGATGATTCTGAACCAGCGGTTGATGGAGAAAGAGATGGCAGGAATCCAGGGTAACACAGAGACACTCTACATTCCTCAGGGTAAAGGCTCATGTTGCTCTTTTACAAATACACAGTCAAGGTCCCAGTCAGTGATGCATCGGTGTTGGAAGAACTTATGCTGCATTGTAATTGGTAATGATATTTTCAGCATACACTACAGTGTCTCACTGTTGTACGGTTACCTTGTCAACTCACAGGACGGCCACGATCCAAAAATGAATAATGCAATTAAAGAAGCAACAGTGTTTCAAACAAATTTCATAATGTTTTAAAATTTAAATGTTAGTGCATTATAAAAAACCGTGTCTCTCTCTCCTACCCACAGTGACAGCTGTAATGAAGGAGCTCACTGCAGCTCAGTCCCGACTGCAGGAGCTGCAGCACGATCTGAAGGAGCTACGGGAAGCTCTGCATGACACACAGGACAAACTGAAGAGTCAGGAGGCACACAACAAAGTTATTACAACAGGTTTGTTCTTAAGTTATACGTATGAAGAAGGTCTACAGCGATGTTGCTCTGCCTTTTTTGAGCCACGGCTCATGTTTTACATTACACCAAAGCAATGATGTCACAAAAAGGTATATGTTATCAAATAGATGATCTTCTAATTTTAGTCTACTTACACTCAGTTGTATTGTTTGCAACAGGTAGTCACATATATATATGTGTGTATATGTATATGTGTATGTACAGTATATGTGTATATATATGTGTATATATGTATATATATATATATATATATGTGTGTATATATATATGTCATCTGCTGTCACCTGTGGGAAAGTATGTAATTGTTCTGCCCGTCACTGTCACACAACCAGCACAGATAAATTGATGACAGTAAATAATTAAAAATTTTCTGGCCAGTAAAGTGAAATAGGATCATTTTCTGCAGTACACCTGATGATCACTCATGACACACTAATGTTCCATGGTACAGTGGTTGAGAATCACTGACCAACAACTCATACTATGTAAAGAAGTTGCTCACGGGTGGATCATAGACAGACATTTGTGTGTATATAACATATGATAAATCTAACCTGGTAGGTGTCCTACCATTAGAGATGAGTTTAATGTTGACATTAAAATGAATAATTATAACTAATTAATGTAATGAGTCATTTCCCACCACTAATTATAAACCTGCATGTCTTTGATGACGTTGAGTTGTTATTTTTATAGACTTGGAAGCAGCTCGCAGCAGACTGGTTGATGTGGAGAGAGAGAAGAACAAGTTCTCTATACTGGCCCAACAAAGACTGGAGGAGATGGAGAACCTGAAAAGGCAAGTCTGTTTCTGTGTCAAATAACGAATGCAACTGATGAGTGGAGGATGATTGGCCATTAAGATGATCGTGATCGTGCTTCTTCTCTGAAGGATGCTCCAAAGTCAGAAATCACCAGATTGTCCTCCAACTATGATCAGATCTGTACTGACGACACCACGTCAGACTCCATCAGAACACATCGCTCACTACCTGAGGTCGCTAAGCCTGCTGGGATCCACACACGCTGACCAGGAGACAAGAGGCCACAGCCATGATTTGGACGCCCAAGCTCCTCCTGTCCACCATTGTCACGGTTCACAGGCAACTGGACAGCAGCTGGACTCAACCCTGTCCCAGTGCGACACAGAATCAGAATTGTGCAACTGGAGCATGAGGTCAGACTCCACCTTTGACACCAGAGACGAGGTGGCGTTCAAAGACGGCCTGGCAGCTCTGGACGCCAGCATCGACAGTCTGTGGAAGAACCTTCAGCTGGAGTTGAGGAGGTGAAATCTGTCCCCGGTTTAAGATCCGTTTTTTTAATATTTTTATTTTAACATTCGTCATCTGGAATTTGAAATAAAGCAATATCTAACATTATTGTACTGGCGCTAATTTTGGCTGATTTCTCTTACTTCCTTTCCTCTGTGGCCTCGATTTTGATTTTGCACATGAAAAACTAAGAGAGTTTGATTTCTGTAAAACTGCAAAAACTGGTTTTAATGATAAGAGACAAAACTACAACCAGTGTAAAAACAGCTGTAAGAAAACAGTAAATGTCACTGTGGCACTTTAAAATGTTATAGCACATCAGTGCAAAAACACATTCAATTTTCTTTTGTGATACACACATTTAAAATAGCTGTCTTCAAACACAATAGCATTCCATTTGGTTGATCAACAGCTGCAGTCTTTGAATTTTCACTGCAGAAGTGTGTCCCTGTAGAGTCAGACCCAAACAAAAGGATTTCTACACAAACAAATGCTGGAAATAAAAACAAGCACAAACACGAATTACCACAAAAATATCAAGTATTTACCAACACAAACTGATTAGTAAGAGACACAAAGGAAAGCTGGTGATGACTGAATTAGTCCTTAAACTAATTTAAATCCACTGGGGTGTCTTAGTGCAAAGTAAAAAAAAAGATTATAGTAGGGAACAAACACAGAAGGACGCTAGTTGTTGTTTAAATAACTAAGTCTCAGATTAACGATAAACACTGCTTAAACCAAACCAAAATGGCAGCACTGTTCAACAATGCTGTGCACGAATAGAGTCTGTTACAGGATCTTAATGTCTGGAAATTGCACTAAAAATCTGTTGTCACGACCTTACTGTGTGACCAAAGTCCATACAGAAAAACATCAGTTTTAAAGGGCCATACACTGTAGTTGTTTTAAACACTTTGTTTTCAAATTCAGCATTTGAAATATTATTTCAGAGTAACTTCTGTGAATAAAACACATTGACAAGTCAGAGGTAAGCAGGTCCTGTCCATGGAATTTAAGAAAAAGCATTTTGTTATGGACTTTGATATAACATAGTGATTGGTAATTCTTGAGTCAAACAACGCTTCTGTCTGATACCTGCAGAGGTGGAGGTGAACTGACAGTATTTATGAACCATTGCAGAGTTGGAGAGTGCAATCCACAGCTCTTCCGTGTCTCTGCTCTGGCTGAATGTCACCCAGATCTTCAGCTGTGTCTCCAAATCCATGGTAGTGTCCGTAATACTGAGCGTCGCTGCAGTCTGCTTCCATCAGCCCCCACCAGGCAGTATGTTCAGATAAGCTGCTACCAAGGCTTGTGTCCAGGTGTAGTGAGCCACACATGTCGGCCACAGAGGTCCTCCTCTGCACCAGTGGTTCTA
Source organism: Cynoglossus semilaevis (assembly GCF_000523025.1). Taxonomy (NCBI): domain Eukaryota; kingdom Metazoa; phylum Chordata; class Actinopteri; order Pleuronectiformes; family Cynoglossidae; genus Cynoglossus; species Cynoglossus semilaevis. Next base: position 11,366,113 of record NC_024320.1, read on the forward strand.
GATGATTGTCTAGTGATGTTGGAGTTACATCCTGGTCATCATCTCTGCTCGGAGGTGACATCTGCTGGTGGACTTCACCTGATTGAGAATTGAAAGTTAAACATTAACTGAAATCCTAGCAGCTCATCTACAATTTTACAGAGGCTTCAAGTCCCACCTGAGTGGAGATGATGTGGATCCTCCAAGTTCATATTCTCCACCTCCTCATCTCTATCACTGTTCATCTGCATCAATGTGCCTGGAGCTGAAAAAAAGGATGTTTTTTAAAAAGAAGGGCCCTGGCACTAAATTGGAAAATATTTACTAATGTCACAGGGACTTCCTACGTATACTGTATGTAGAGGCATGGTCTGTATGGTCAACAGTTTTTTGGAAATGGTCAAGTTCATTCTTTGGGTCTGTTTTAAGAAAAAAACCCCAAAGAATGACTGAGTTGACTTTACTATAACTTCTTACTCTCTGCTCTCCTGGCTTTCTTCTGGTGACCACTCTCCTCAGTGCTCGTCAGCCTCTTTCTGCCTGGTCGCTCCTGACACATGGGAATGTTTCCGTTGTCCACGTGGCTCACAAAGCGGCCACTGAGCTGTACATGGTGCTGGTTGGCGTTGGAGATGAAGATGAAACAGTCGAGGTAACCGTGATGGTGGGCCAAGTCTGCTGCTGTTTGTCCCCTGGAGTTCTTTAAACTGGGGATGGGGAAAAGAGCTGAGGTTGAGACAAACTTTCTCTTGTCGGGAAAATACAAGTCACATCTCTAAACGGCCTGTTACATACACTTGTGACAGATCTGGGGCAGATTATAAGGTCAAAGAGGAATAGTTCAGGGTTTTGAAAACTCTTGTTGTATGAACACAAGAACAAAACTCCTGGATCTTAAATACCAGCTGACAACAATATTCTGTCTTTGATCAAAAATAAGTCAAGTCACAGCTTATGTTTGTATCTTTGAGCCTGGGATTCTACTTTTCTCGACGCTCCACAGAACAGTTAAAGGGGTCCTTCGTTTAAGGCGTCCACAACCTACGGCATTGCCTGGTTATGTCGCTATCTCCCATACATTTATTAAGAAAGTCTTGTTGTATCATTCCAACGTGAAGCATTTAAACTTGGCACAGGAAGTAGTGAAGCGGTGGAGGGGATGAATACGTCATCACGCTATATGTAGGCTTTATAAGACAGCTTTGTATACTCTCCCCAGTTGTACGCCATACATTATATTGTGCTACATTTGCTTTCTTTTGTTTTTGCCCTTCATTATGGCTCCCAAAGACAAGTCAGACTTTTCTGATGTTTTTACATCCTAGATCATGATGTTACCACTTCGTTAGTGTACAGTATGTGAGTTCAACACTTACTGTATGTGAAAATTGAGTTATGTTGCACCATAGGAATGGAATTCATCATAGAAATCAAATCCAGCATGTCTGCTTTGGTAAAATAAGATTAAAACCCATTTTAGCTATTGACAGCTCTGGATTTAATTGTTTTTTTTTTCATCTTTTTCTTTCTTCACACACAAACTTCTAGGTGAACTGAAGAATTTTTACGGTATTATACTCTTTATCATCTACCAAAATCGGTGTGGTTGGTTCATCTTCTTCTTTTCCTTTCGGCTTGTTCCTTTTTCAGGGGTTGCCACAGTGAATCATTGTTTTCCATCTCTCCCTGTTCTCTGCATCTTCTACTCTGACTACCTGGTTCATAGAACCTAAAACTCGACAAACAGACAAACCTGAACTATTCCTCAAATTTTGTCCATGTTAATACGACATGTCATGTGTGACGAAGGTTAGCAAAGTGTTACAACAAGACATTTAGTTTTAGACATTATCTGTAGACATGCTTTGTTACAAAGACTACAGAAAATTACCCTCCTCCTCCCGAGAAGGTTAGTTGTAAGTCAACTCATGCAGGTCTAAAAAAACAAAAACAAACAAACCATCAACTCATTCGACCAAGCCCTGCAGAAAGTACCTTGACAGTTTGCCAACAGCAGATATTGTAGGGAAGCGATAGTGAGCTCTCATTGCTGCAACTGTTAGACGCTCATCAACTGTGTGTACCACATTCTGTAGTGCTTATATGGACTGCTCCAAAAACTTCAATCATGTTCAATCTGAGTGGCTGTAAAACATCAGAACATGCATTGGAGTCCTGGTCTCTGCCAGTGTACATGTTGCTGACATGATAAGACTTTTTTCTTACTCAAACAGACAGTCTTTTCAAACACTTCTGATTTAACATAAGATGAATTATATTTACCAGCTTTGGTTAAAAGGCCACATGCCGCTGTGGTGCTTACGTAGCACAAAAGAGCTGCCAATTATCTGCTCAGTGTCAGAGATGTCAGGTAACTTACTGTGGTTTAGCACCAGCTACAAGCAGCACCTGCATACATTCCAGGCTTCCTGCGCACGCTGCTTTATGGATGGGAGTATCACCTAAACAGTCCTGAAAACACAAGATTAATCCCTTTAGGGGTACATAATTTAAAAATGGTACTTACAGACGTCTCTAAATATAACAAATCCCCCAAAATAACGCAAGTCTCAAATTTAATACGATTTTCTAAAATGCTAACATCTAAAATGGCAAATGCGCTCCCTCTAGCGGCAGACAAAGGGCACTGCGGTATGTCGGTGCCGCGTGACTGACCTGTCTGTTGACATCGGCTCCAGCCTGGGTCAACCACAGCACACAGTGAGGATGTCCTCTAGTGGCTGCAGCATGTGTCGGTGTCTGGTTGAGGTGACTGGTCTCCATGTTCACCTCACAGCCCATCTGAACGAGTAGCACTAAACACTCTAGCTGTAGAGAGCAGAGAAGACATTTGCACGGCATGATAATAATAATAATAATAATAATATCACTGTATTATTGTTCTCTGAGTTTTTAATGCATGTTCAACAATGAGCCTTTTTTATTTTTTACATTTTTTTTATTATTACAATTGCAACGCAAAGAATTGGTAATACATGTAAAAAGCCAAACGTCAGATAATGTCAATGAACTATATTATTATAAATGTTCAAACTTCCTGGTCGAAGTTTGGCGCCTGCGTCGTCATTGGCTACAAGGGAACCAATGGAAATGATGCATGTTTTTGTTAAGTCAAACCACTTTATTTTATAGTATATGCTGAAATAACAAATGTAGTAGAGACTGTTACTAAATAGAATAATTGGGATGTTTTCACGTTAAAATGAGTCACTAGTATTCACCGCCATTTTGTTTGAATGTAATAATAGAATAAAAAGTAAAGACAAATATAAAGCTGTAGCCGAGCTATAGTTCGGTTGCCAAAGTTTTTTCTTTTCAAATAAAAAAACACAAAAACGTGGGTGTTCAGTGAGTACCTGTCCAAAGTATGCAGCCCAATGTAAGGGCGTCCAGCCGTAATACGGGTCCTCCGCGGTGAGCGCAGCCAGGCTGGAGAGCTGCTCGGACAGCGACAGCAGAGCTCCGACATCTCCATCCCGGCAGGCGCGGTGGATGGGGAAACGGCTCACCAGCGCCTCATCAACGGGTATGTCCAGCGGTAACTCTCCCGCTGACATGAGTGAAGCACTAGCTGACATGGAAACGTATTCCTTTGCTTTCCACTGTGATCGCTCAGGTTAATAAATAACTTTTAAAATTGTTTTAGAACACAAAGGAAGAGGAGGTAAGCTTCTGTCAGCGGCGGGAGAATCACAATACCCGGACAGGACTCTGTCAGGATTGGGACCGGATTACCTCGGAAGCCGTTCTAAAATAAACTACTGCCATCTCCTGGTTTACTTTGCTAAGAAAAAAATAGCATTTAATTCAAGAGGCCGACCAGAAAGAAGAGTAGAGGAGATAACGACGCGCTAGCAGGAACATGTCAGGTGGCGGGAATGGGCAAACGTTGAGTCAAGAAACCAAGGTAAAAGAAAACACCCAATTAAATAATGCTGTTTGTCTCTGATTATCACTCAAACAAAAGATGGACTCTGGTGCAGTTAAGCGAGTTAAGGCACTGCTTCTTTTTTTAGTAGTTTTTAGTTTTTAGAATCACAGTGAGCCCTTCTTCTGCGGGTGTTCCTTTTTTAGCCACATTTAGCTAATCAGCATCCCAGGCTGACAGAAAGGCGCCTATGAAATAAAATGTATTATTGTTATTATTATTATCTGGCCTTGTCGTAAACGTAAACGTGTAGATATTAAATATGTTTTTCTAAAATAGCCATATTAGCATTCGACTAATGATAATAAACTGGATTTTTATACTTAGACACACAGAACGATGTTCCTTTCTCCCCCAAAATCAGCAGAATAAGGCCTTTTAAGGTTTTATTTTGAATTTGCCTCAGGAGGAATACGTCAGAGTGAGGAAGAGTGATTTGGACAGTCTGACCACAGAAGTCATGCAGATGAAGAAGTTCCTGCCCAAAGTGCTGAATAAAGACCTTAAAGAAACAGTGCGTAAAGTGAAGACAGCTCAAGCAGGTGTGTGGATGCCGTGTGTGTGAGGTCTTGAAGTGTGTACAGGTTCATGTTAAATACTTAAAATATGCCTTTATTTAACTTTCCAGTTGTAAAGCATCACGAGAAGGAACGGGAACAGCTGCGTCAGCAGTGTTTGCATCTTCAGTCACGGCTGGATGCGTCACAACGTGAATGTCAGAAAGAGAGAGAGGTGAGAGAAAGAGCAAGAAATATACAATTTTGCTTTATTGGACCTTCTTCTTCTTCTTCTTTTTCTTTCGGCGTTGTCCCTTTTTTCAGGGGTTGCCACAGCGAATCATTTATTTACTAATTGTCCTGTTCTCTTTTTCTCCCTGTTTATTGGACCTTCATTGATTTTTCTAAATTTAAAACACATTTACATTTTGATAAATACATTTAGCTAAATAAAAACAAATAATGTCTCAGGTTTCACATTGACTTTTATTGTTAACGGTTTTTCCTAAAATGATGAGATAAGAAATAATCTGGTTGCATGCAGGGCAATAAAGGAAACATTAGGACGAGGTTTACTCAGGGCGCCCTCTGTTGGAGGATGGGGAACTTATTTAGGTTGTGCACTAGTAATGAGTTCTAATTGGCTATTCGAGAACCTGGCAATTTTACATTAAACTAAACAGTGAGTGTAAGCTGTTAGACTGACAATTAAAAAATGAATCCACAACCACACACGTTCTCTATGTCTTTGTGCAGGAGAAGCTGCTGTTGCGTGAGCAGCTGTGGCAGAGCGGTGCAGAGCTGCAGCAGCAGGCCGACTTCTGCTCCGCTCTGGGATCAGCCACCTGCAGTCTGCTGTGGAGCTGCTCATCCAGCGAGAATGCGGTGGCACAGTGGCTGGCTGATGTAACTTACCTGAGCGTGTGGATCAGACTTATCTTAATGACAGTCAGGATATACAGTACTTGTGTACATTATGATCATGTGTGTATGTGTTCACTGACTGCAGGGAAAGCTGCCGTCATTCCTAGGTGTAGCTGCTCAGACTCTGGAGAGCTTTGTCGACTCTTTGGACGCAGAAGTAAAAACTCAAACCGAAGACCAGAACTCCCTGGAGCATCAGTTTGTTTTAGCTCTGGCTGGAACTGTAACAAGTGAGTTCACTGCCTCTGTATTACCATTCATATATTACATGTACATATATATATCTATGTGTTGATTGTCAGGAATTTACAGCTGAAAACCCTCCTGCCTTCTGCAGACATAGCTGCTGTGCCATGTGGTCGGAACTTCCTCTCCAGCTCGGCTCACGACCTCCTGGACACTCTGATGAGGCTTCTGGAGCAGATGGACTCAGGTGTTTTCCCCAAACTGAAAGTGTACGTGGAGAAAAATACCTGTCGTTGTTTACTAGTAAACTCTCAGAACTTTTTAAAAGATTCACTGCCATCAGGCTACACTGTAGTCACAGTTCAGTCTATTAAATATTAGAACCAGTTAAATTAACAATGGAATCAGTGCCAGTGGGTGTCAGTGATGCACTGGTCTCTGCTTGTGCTGCAGGTTAATGTTGATGGCCCTGTATAATGTCAGCATCAGTGTGAACGGGCTGAAGCACATGAGTGAGAACCCAGGACTCCTGCCTCTCATCTGGACCAGGATGAACGGTGAGGATACAGTTTGAAAACCGTGTCCAGAAGAGTGGGTCATTTACCTCAAACCTTTATTTAACCTCCGAAAGGACAAAGAAGACTTTTTCACTCACTTTTCATTTTGGTAACATATGAACCAATTTTATTGTCGTTACACATATATAGGAATACACACAATGTATTTAACTTATTGGACTATTCCTGGGTATCTATAAATATATGTATTAAATGTGTTGTTGATGGGTTAAGTGCAAGGATCCTGGGATCAGTGATCTCAACACAGCGATATATAAAACTACTGGAGGATGAACAGGCTTGGCTTCATGAGTCCCTTTAAACACACCTTGATTTCTCTGTGTCACAGACGGAGACTGGGAGGTGTGTCTCCACTCTCTGCGTCTCCTACAGTCTGTGCTGTTGGAGAAGGAGGCGGTGCTCCTGTTCGGCTCCTCCTTGCTGGAGCCAGAACTCCTGGCGTGTGTTACCCAGCTCAGCTCCAGTAACAAGCCTAGTCTGAAACAGGCTGCACAGCAGACCCTGGAGGATCTGCACGCCCTTCAACAGGTACGGTGTGTGACACTCACTCATGACATCACATCTGTTCTCAACGATCCTAATCTGTGGTTGGCTGATGTGAACACCTCTCTGACATCATCATCATCCACTGCTGTGACTTCAACATTTTTATTCAAAACAACCAGGGTAAATATAAACCACCAGAACGTAACATATTTGTGTTTCCAGAAACTGGAGTGTAAACGGAGTAGCCTGTGATGTGGATCAGCATCTTCACTCCTCCTGTCCAGTGTTTCTTCATTTCTTTCTTCCTAAACTATTATTCAACAATTGAGGAAAGTATATAGTACAGTTCGGAGAGCTTCTGTCCGTGTCATCGCTCAGTCAAACTTAAAACAAAACACTGAACATCCAAACCCTTCAAATTGTGTTTGCAATCGTTTAGTTCCCTGTTCATCAGATTGAACCATGATTAAACCTTTTGTTAGTAATTTGTAGATTTTATGTTTACTTGTGTTTCTCAAATGGCCACATGGTGGCAATCTTTGAAAGAACACAAATGGTTGGCTGTTGCAATCCCTGGACAAACCAGGTTTCCTCACAGAGCCCCAAAACATGTATGTGACACCCAAGCACTGAGCTGCAGAAAATGACAGGCAGAACAATTAAATACTCGTCCACTAGGTGGCAGCAAATGGCAAAAGATTTAAAAAGGGAGCTGCAGAGTCTTTGAAGATCTTTGTCTTCTCCAATTCCTGCCAGTACATCAGCATTGTGTTCAACTAAACCAGCTCATGTTTCACATTGAGTAAAACGCAGTGCCACCCCACGACCCTGCAAAGGATAAAGCAGAAGATTATAAATGAATTAATAAATAATTAATATTTTTGGAATAGAATTAGAATAACTATCAGGTGTGATGCTATAACCAGATCCCTCTGTGCAGGAAATATATTTTTCTTAATTTTAAAAAAAACAGAATCATCGTTTGCACTGATAAAAAATAACATGCTCGGGGCGTGGCGGTTGGGGACATGGTTGAAGTGAGAGTGTCGTACTGTGGTGTGGAGCTCTACATTCAGATTCTTATTTACTACAGCACTTTGGTTCATAGTGAGACCTTAATAAAGGCCATATGAAGAGTCTGATTCCTCATCAAGGGGAGAGTTAAATATCAACTCATAAATGCTGCTGCTCTCGTGCTTCTTCATTTAGACCTGTGATCTCAGGTGAGTCCTTTCACTCACACACTGAAAGAATGTGTCTCTCATACATAAATTCAGAGTGCATTTCTATTCACCACGTTTTTTTTTTCTTAGGGTTAAAGAAGGTTGGACGCTGTCCTTGTCTCAGATGATTGACAGACGTCCATTGACGGGCACCTGAAGGAACTTCCTGTCTGCACGGCCACAGCTGTAAAAGGCTGTGAACGACCACAGGTAAATGTCAGGACACTAGACATACAATAGGGTTTTGTTGGACCACAGGAGGTTTAGCAGTGACCCACAGGAAATGGAGCTATTCTTTCTGTCTGTACAGAGTAAAAGACGTGACGTGCATCAGCAGGCAAATTTATTAAAGAAAGTCTTGTTCAGATTTAACATGGGAACTAGTTGGTTAGCAAAGCAGAAAGGACGTGTCGTCAGGCGGTGCTAGACGTAGAAAACATCATTGTTTACATTCGACGGTTGCATGCGATACAGTGGATTATGCTACATTTGCTTTCTTTTGTGTTGTTTTTTGGGAAATCTTGCCCTTCATTATGACTCTTCTGATGTTTTATGTCCTAGATGATGATGTCACCACTGTGTTAGCGTAGGTGAGTGACATAGGTACTGATGTACAGTATGTGAGTTCAGACTTACAGTGGAAATTGTGTTATGTTGCACTGTAGCAACAGAATCGCTTTCTAATCATTTTCGGAGGCTAATGGCTGTGAGCTTGGAGCTAAGTTATATAAAAAGCATTTAGCAAAGCAGCTAAAAACCCAAGAACAATATTAAAAGATATATTAAGTCATAAAACATTTTTTTAACGTATTGTGTAATATTTTAGCGGTCTGTGGTTTTATATGTGAATATGTCATGTTGATACATAAACATAATTACAAAGTGGAATAATACATTCTTACATTTTCCCACAGACATGTTTAGTTTTAACGTTTCAAATTTCAAGTTTAAAAATAAAAAGGACAATGAGTGAGCTGTGAGAAAAAAGTGCAGTAAAGGAGTGAAATGGACAAAACAACAGTTCACTTTGTGAGGTCTGTCTGTCTCCCTTCCCTCCCTCCCCCTGCTTCTGTCTGCTGTCCAATCAGTGTCATCACACTCACCTGTGTCTCTGTCATCAGTCTCACTGGTGTCACCTGGTGGCCTGGGTATATATACCTCTGTCCCTCACTCAGTCCTTGTGGGGTTGCTGATGTGTGGGGAGGTATAGTAGTTGTTTATCTTCATTGTGGGTTTTTATGTTGCCTATTCTGTGTTCTTGTGTGTCTTGTTATTTTATACTGATTTATGTGTGCTTTACTGTTGTTCCTGCCTGGTCCTGTTTCCAAAAAAAAAAGAAGCTAAATCAAAGTGTTAAGCCCAAAAAATGTGCTTTTGACGAAGGAGGCCATAAAGTGAAAAACGTTCACAATTTACAATTAGTGTGCAGGAAGTCTCCTCAGTGTCAACGCCTTAATCCTCCAGAGGGAGAACCGGCGTGTCAGTGGTCATATGCTGTCCAGATTTCTCCCATGATTCATTAGGAGCTAATTGCCTCCCTGTTCAGCCCAGCTTTTTCCCAGAAAGCAGTGGCTCCACAGATGCTGCTGCTGCAGATTGTAATATGAGCGCAGACTTAAAGCTGTCAGTCAAATCTCACTGTGACCTTTCAGCAGAAAAGGATTTTTTTCCTTCACTTGGTTTTTAAGCGTGGGACTTTGTGTGTGTGTGCGTGCGTGCACATGTGTGTTCTTCTGTACTTCTGGGGTCCAATCTGTGAAATCTACATGGGTTTTACTTTTAAACAACACCTCACAAGAAATCATCTCACACACTTCACTAACAACAGGTGTCACAGAAACATTCACTAGCTTCAGTTGTATTATTTCTGACAGAAACTCAAAATTCTTAAAATGTAATCTCTTCCAAAAACTAATGATCATGTTCAATTTTAAGATATTTTTGTAACAGAATTATTTTAAAATATTATTTTTAAATGATTAACAATAAACTGCTTTTATTTGTGACACTTCCAACCAGTTTGGGACAAAGGTCGATATCTTGGCCTTCCACTATACATCACCTTTATTCTTATATCACATTTTAGTTGATTAATTAGTTGATTTAAATGTTAAATATACACACATATGTTTTTCTAACTTGTCTACTGGCTGCCGCTCCACTTGACATAATTCTGTGATGCCCACAAGAGAAACACAAACACAAAAAACACAGACACACACAAAAGTAGTTTGAAAGCAACCAGATACATTTAATTATATAATTGCTCTGTTTCTTCTTTTACCTGAAGACAGTTGTGTTTTTACAGTGCAGACAGTTAAAAAAAGAACAAAGAAATATGAGGAATCTGATTCTCTTTGAGTCAGGATAAAGCTGAAATTTCATCCAAACGGAGACAATCAAAGTTGAGGATTTAAGTTGTGATGCCTGCGAGCTATTTATGACAGGGTTCTTCCCATGTGACCACAGACACACACACAGATACACACTCTTCACACTCTTCAGTAACACTGTGAGAAAAAACAGCACAGAATGAATTGGTTTGTGGCACCAAATTAAACCAATACGTCAAAAATGTTCTGTTAGCAATAAAAATGAATTAATATGAAAGAAATAAAGGCGCTCAAGTTTTTTTTTTAATCCTGTGAATAATATTAACAATGGTATGGTAAAACGAGCATCTTATAACTTTATTCATTTATTTTTATCTTTTTTTCCCTCTAAATAATGTTTTCTAAACATGGATCAACACCTACATAATTTTCTTCTTTTAGATGTTTTTTTTTTCACGTTTTGGATTTTTTAATTCTTTTTGAGTAGATAAAAATAAAACTACAGTTTGGTTTAAAGTATACACAGAGAAGTGTTTTTCCATCCATAAAATATGTAAAAAATAAAACGGGTCAAATAATTTGTTTCATCAAAAAAAGCAACAAAGTGCAGTAGAGAGAGAGAGTGAATGGAGTCAGGCTTCAACACCAAGACTTAACGTCTGCAGAAAGGCAGAAAAATCCCTTAATTTAATATATTACACATAAATGTTTCTCTTTTGTCCACATGCCTTCTCCATATAAATATCTCACGGTGATAAACACTATGATAAAATCAAGTTTAGGTGAATTGTAAATGCATTTCTTATTATCTGAATTATATTAATATGTTATATAACAATGTCTGAACGTATCAACATGCAGAGTTTGTATAAAAGTGACAGCGTTATATCCTCCGTACATTAAGGCACATTAAGATGACATTTATACAATGAGTTTTCATCCATCTGTAGAAAAAAAACATCCCTGAATGTCACGGGTACAACATGCAAAGATATAAAGGTAGACTATGCTGGAATTTCCTCATTCATTATTCATGTGTTTTGTGTGGTTGGGAGGTTTTCATGTAAAAAAAATGCTCCCAGTGGAAAATAGATCCAGTAGGGGGCAGTGATGCCACTCAAAGGATACAGAGTAATTTTTACTACCCCCACTGTGCAGCAGAAGTCAGCTGTGGCAGCAAACAGAGTAGTTTTGGCATGGTTATAGGAGTATAAAGCAGCATACACAGAGTCTGCTGTGGGTAAAAAAGTCTTTTACAACATACTAGGTGAAAATGCAGTTGTAAAACGTACATGTTCGGGGTTTAACTTTTTTTAACTTTTTGTTATTCAAAAACATTGAACAAAGACATTTTTTGTAAGAGCTACATGCTCTACGGTCAGAATTCCTGCATACCCTTCCCTGAAGAAACAATGCAGTATTACATTGTTTGTCACAATAAAAACATTATCTCTCAGCATGCAGTTACTTGTTAACTGACTACTAGTTAACTGTCACCAGACAGACTGCTTGTGCGTAAATACAGCTTTTGAAATCACTTATATATACATATATGTATATATAAGTTCAACCTAATTTTAGAAAATGAATTGATAGGGTTACATGTGTCATGTCATTTCATCTATTGGACATCATACACTTACAAAAAGATAAAACTACAGGAAGACCACTTACTTTAAGAGCAGCAGTGACGAAACAGAAAAGTATGGCTGTGTAAACCTCAGAATTTCCCTGGTACTCCAACAGATGGCGAAAAAAAACCTCCTTAGACTAAACCCTGGTCATTTGTTATCCTCAAATACAAAAATGTTTCCTGAATATATTATATTTTAGCTGATCAGTAACATGTTGGGATCAGAAACAAGACACAGATCATGGCTGAGACTCAGTTCCAGAGGAAATATTTCCTCAGATATTTTTTTTGTTGCTTTTTATAAACATTTTTGGTATAAATTGAGTCACTAACTATAATTTGACAAAATTAAAGTTTTAAAATTAAATATCTGCAAAATTAAAACAGAAAAGCTAAAAATCTGTCCCTTGTTTTAATTTGAATAAAAATATGTAATGAAACTCATTGTAATTTCTAGATGGAAAATATTAAACTGCCATTATTAAAAAAATATCCTAAGTAAGAAGACTGTATACAATAAATAAATGATGTGCAGTGATGTAGCTGAGGCACCGGATCTTGACAATTTTCATTCACTCAACTCACTCAGACTCAGGGTTGTTACCGTCCTGTGCTTTTTTGTCATTTAAACGGTAGCATTTTCATCAGTTTGTGTAGTTTTCGTCCTGGTTACCGGTTTGAGAACTGGAGCTGACGGTATTCCCTGTCAGAGCTCCTCACACGCCACCTCCGCTGCGGTCCACCGTCACTGGCCCCCTCTTTTCCAGAGTCTCCTCTGCTGTCTTCATCAGGATGGCCAGACGACTGCCTGACACTTGGCCCTTTTTAACTGCGCTCATCAGCTGTAGGGCAGAGCAGGGGGAGGGGCGGAGGTCAACGGGTTGAATCAGAAGCAACAGGGAACATGAAGTGGTTCGGTCGTGCCGTATAAGAAAAAAAAAAGACCCTCCAGCCACAGTCTCCACAAGTGTTCTACCACCTCCACATGCCGCGTTTAAGGAGAAAATGAAACCAACACCAACCTTCCTTATGTGTAAAGCTGAACTAAATATTTATAAAAAAGGGGAAAACTTTTAAAGATTCCCATGAACTTGACAATGAGAGGTACTGGGGGGGAGTAGTCTGTGAATAATAAATTGATTACATCATTAAGAAGTAAAATGTATTTACAAGCTTTGCTTAATGGCTGTGGGTAAAAAGAAAAAAAAGCATTGCTGCTCAACTCTTAGGATAAAATACTTTTCTTTACCTTTAATTAAAACATTTTATTTTTTAACTAGGGTTACCTAGTGCAGCTTTGACACTTTTCAGATACCATTTTACTCTGTTTTTTTAGTTTCAGAGTTGTTGAGGTTTTTTTATTACACAATTTTTGCACTTTAGGGTTAAAAATTGTGTAATTTGTGTTGTTATGCAGGTCAGTCTTCCAGGTATGTTTCATACAGTAGAGAGAGGTGACAGCAACATGATTCCACATCAGTGCTACGCTACCTGTTTGTTGTCCCTAAGTCATCCAAGGGTCAGGTGGAACAAAGACAGGCAGAAACAAACATGAACAAGATGACACTCAGCATCATAATCACAACACCATTATGTTCTGATCAATAATAATAATTGTCTAGTGTTTCACTCATTTTGATTTGTTGTTTCCTCAGAGAGTCAGAGCCTCTAACCAATTATCAGCTGTCACCAACCTCTGCTTTAATGACTTGGTGAGAAAGTCATTTACATGCAGGCGGATGTTGCAGCCACTTTAGAACTCATTAAACGAGTCACTGGCCGAGATTTCTCAGCTCTCATTAGTTTCAACTCAAACCTGCTGGTTTTCAGACTTTACACTTTCTGTGTTCCTGATGTTCACCAGTAGACAATTAGTTCATCTGTGAGGAGGAAAATATATACAGTACCGGCTCTGGATAGGGAAAAAAATAATCAAGAATAAGGATGATTTATTTGCTTATATTGGGGACTATAATAGATGTAGCTTTCATTTCATTTCCTGCTGGAGTTGAGGCGATAATAATGAGAAAACAGGGGAAGGAAAGAAGACAGGAAAGAG
>NC_024320.1:11380021-11393076 GCF_000523025.1 Cynoglossus semilaevis
GTAGGTTGATAAGGCAGTAGAACTGGTCAATGTGTTGGTGTGTAAGAAGATAGACTGGTGGTTGGGGAGTGTTGGTGGTTACTAGATAATGGAGGCAGGTAAAGTGAGAAGTATAATTAGAGTTAGGAGATGAGATGATAGGTTTGTTGGACTGATAGAAAGGTCATTGAGTAGGAGGGGTCTGTACTGTAAATGAAAAGACAGATAATGTCAATGAGTGTGAATATTTTATATTTCAAAACAATATCGGTGTATTAAACAAAAAGTCACTGCCGTTCCATTAGAATATATATCAATAAAACTAAGGATAAAATATATTCAGAAAATTATTAAATAAATGATTAATAAAATAAAAGAAATCTGCATAATTAACACAGAAAGTGAGCAGAGCTTTTACACCAATAGTGCATTTGAAAACACTATCTCCACTATCTTGGCTGTTTTATTCAATAGTTTGTGTTGTAACAAAAACATCCCACAGTGTTGCTGCTGTTTTCATTAGGGATGTTAAAATTTCTCTGAACTCCTGACATTAACTACCCATTAGGACAGAGACACACTGAGCTGCAGTGAGAAAACACAACACTGGCTGACTACTGGGCAGCTGCCTGTACTGGAAAATCATTATGCATTAACAGATCAGCTGGATCAGTACATGTTATGAGTACAAGTATGAGTATTTAAATAGGGTAGCTCCCCAATGCTGATACTGGTCTTGGTGCATTCCTAGAGATAATGCTAGGTGGGAGGATGTTAGGTAAGGAAATAGGATTTGTAAAAAGGGATGTAGGTTTGAACGGACCATTTGTAGGAAAGGATGTAGGTTGATAGGCAAAAAGCAGGAAATGTAGGTGGGAAGATGGATACACATGTGGGAAGCAAAGTGTGTGCTTTAAATGCATTTGTAATGGTGAACATGTGGGATTCCCTGAATCCACATTAATTCCACATTAAAACCAAATGTTCTAAAGTTGACTCAACAAACAAAATTGATTTGATTTCAATGTTTGGTACAGCTCCAATGTAGCAGATCGACTTTGTCCCTTATATCATTAAGGGATGTATGCACATTTGCATATGTGTGATTCTCATACCTGCAGGAATTCATCTATTTCTACTTGTCCATTCTTATTGAGGTCCACTTCATTAAGGATCTCATGGAGTGCATTTTCATCAATGTTGACATTGATGCTCTGCAGAATATAGATAGAAAAATAGTATAAATTAATGTTGTCCAACAAGCTAGAATGTTAAAGTTAAACTGAATTGACATTTAGTTCTGCATCACCTTAGAGAACAGAAGTGCTATGTGACTAGAATAAAGACAGAAAGAAAATTCCACTCACCTCCAAAACCTGTTGAACGTCGACGGTGGTGATGAATCCTTTGCTCTCCTTGTCAAATTTGTGGAACCGCTTCTTGTATCTGTTGACAGAAGAATGTGAGCAGTTATGGTTTTTAGCACATGTTGGAAAACACAATAAAAATCAACAATCATTATCGTTTTTAGGTTGAATTTATATTTGATTGAGTCCTGGAACCAAACCAACCCTGTGTTTTTGTTCCATGATGCTGGTTTAATTTGTTGGATGATTGAAATTTAGCAATTACCTGGCGACCTCCTGGTTGTCTAAGTTGATGTCAGATGTTTTAGTCAGCTGCTCAGAACGAGACCTGTAGCCCATCTCATGGTACAAAAACTTCTTAGCAGCTTCAAGTTCTGCCTAGTTTTTCAATAATCAGAGACAGGGAGGAGACAACACCAGCTTATTGTCAGATTTAGATCTTTCTTCTCTGTCATATAGGAAAGAACAACATTTAAATAAACTAAAATTGTAAAAATCTCACCGTCTTCTTTTCCTGACTCCAGCCAAGCTCCTTCCCCATGATCTGGACGATGCGGGGCAGAGCTTCATCTGCTGCCTGCACATTCAAAAAGCCCAGACGTGTCCTGCGAGCAATGACATCAGTGGCGGTGCAGGCATATTCCTTGATTGCATACAGAACCTAAAAAAAGACATCAGCATCACACACAGGTGACAATATCAAGACAGACTGAGGCATTTTGCTGTTAGGCATTTGTCAACATTCCCACCTACCTCACTTTCTATGTAAGGAAACTCTGACACCAGTCGTTTCCCCACGATCGGCCATCTTTGTCCCGTGACCTGAGCCATCTTTGCCACTTCAAATGCTCTTCCACCATAGGTGGAAGCCAAGTGCTGAGCTACCTGTGCGCAAATTAAGTAAATAAAAAACAACCAAACAAAAAAAGAATCTTACTGACAGATCACAGCCATAACTAGTGAAATCAGCACAGTTCTTTCACTTTGGTCATCTGTTGATGTGGCGACTATAAAACAGCTTGTAGACTGTCAGTGTGAAGCTGCTCCTGATATTGGTACCAATGACTCCACCTCTCTGTAGTGAAGGCATGAACATTAGCCCCACTTTGTCTGTCGACTGTGATGGTGTGACAGAACACGAGCAGTCTATTTGTTATTCAGATCGTCGGCCTGCCTCTCCTGTTGAAAGGGCAACAGTTGTCCAAATATCAACAGTGACCTTTTAGGAATATTCCAGAGAACAGTGGAGCTGCAGCCAAATGGCTCTAATGAGGAGTAAGTACACCGTGGGCTCGCACAGCACGAGTACTTTTTCTTTGTGAAACAATGTCCTTTCGGGTTTAATGAAAACACTCAGGCCAATTATTGGAAAGATGGCATGTAGGTGATGTAAATCAATGCGCCATCTACTTAATGCCATTGATAAATTGTTCAACACCAGAGTGTGTTTCCACGTGTGTCCAGTCCTTTGTGCAGCAGAAATGTCAGCGTTGTTACAGAAGCTGCTTTAATGTCAGCTCCTCTGCTGCTGCTGGAGAAGATGGTGACTGTGGCTGGGTGAACACAGTCACATGTTAGTGTAGGGACGTGTGTTTGGTGTCTACAGTATGTAGTCATTGGTTTACCCTTTTCTTCACCTTGCTACACCAAAAAAGTCAATTGTTCTTTATGTCCCAACTGCTGCTAAAAATGTCTGAAAAGTTTTATTATAAAAGGCTTATTATTAGTTCCATAGATGTGCACATCATCTTGAATTTTTTTTCTGTGAGCTTCTACGTAAATAGACTCAACATTGACATTAAAGGATGCACCGTTATTTGTCTGTCTGATATTCATACTTCAAGTGTCAGCTCCAACTGGACAAAGAACAAAAACCTGATCTTTGTAAAAATGAGGTCAATGTTTCTCACCTCCATCTCCAGACCATAGTCCTGCACTAGACGGATGTAGAGGGTCGGTGTCCATCCCTTGGCCCCCTCCAGCATCAGACCAATAGACTTGCAGGACTCTGCTGGCAGATTGTGGGCTTTGATGGCTGCGTCCAGAGTTTCTTCAGCCATAGACCTGTATGTGGTCCACTTCCCACCTGAACACAGATGGAAATTGTGTCATGGTAAAAAAAAAGTGATTCAAACAAATCAGTTAAAAAAAAAACAACAGAAAGGTACTGACCAGCAATAGTGACCAGTCCACCGTCACTGATGCTGACGATGTGGTTCCTGCAGATGGACTGAGTGTCCTTAGAGTTGGGATCAGTCACCAGTGGGCGGATGCCGCTCCAGGCTGCGAGCACATCACCTCGACGCACTTTGTGCACAACACAGAAGCAAATACATCTTTTAGATGGTCAGAAACAAACATGAATATATTTTCCAAGTCAAAAGTCAAGTCCTGTATATGCAATAAATAGGGAGGGCTCAATCTGATACTCAGAATCCAGGTAGTTCTAATAGTGGTCAAAATTTAAGGATTGAACCTTGAAGAAAAAATCCAATCTGATACATAAGTCTAAATGCTTAACTTTACTTTGCGTGACATGTTGTAAACAGGGACATTATTGCCCCTGCGACAGGAGGAGAAAAGAAAGTACTGTATACCTTCTACATCAGGGCTGAGGTAGTTGCGGACTTCTCTCAGAATGAAGTTGATGTCGTCCTCGCCAGGAATTGGATGAGCTGTCACACTAGTGGGACTGTCAGTCGTTCCGGCGACAGTCATCTTCTCCCAGGGCAGGAAGAATATGACACGTCCGTCACTTGTGGCTGGATCCAGCAGACCCATGTTGTCAGGACTGAGGAACAGAGGGGTTGTTACTCGTGAAAGGCAAAGGTGAAGCAATTGAGAAGTAGAAGGTAAGAAAACAAGAGAATGGACCTGAGGAGTAAGGNGCATCAGGATGACAGGAGTAAAGGAAAGAAAGAATTAGGTGGTTGGCATTTTCGTCCGCTGTTCAAAGGGCTCTCGCTCCCTCGGGTTTTCGCTCAATAAGCTGTGCTGAACTTTAAAAACCCTCAAACTTTAACAAAACCACTCTATTGCTCTGCAGTATCATAACCAGAGGAGATTGGTCTACGCTTGTGAGTATAGGTCAGACAATAGTTTAGCAGGCTTACTATTTACACATGGATAAAGAAAGAACAGTGCCATGAATTTTTAAGGCAGCACATTTGTAATAAATGTTTCTGGAAAAGAAATGAAAATTGGGGTCACACTGCAGTGGGTTGTAGCTGTGAATACCTGTAGTAACCAGGAATGACGATGTGAACACCTGCACTGGGCTGACAGATGTTTCTGGTTTCCTGGTTGTCCATCTTCCTCAGTGAGTCTGTGAATGGTCCAGTGGCGTTGATCACACATTTGGCCTTGACATCAAACTCCTCTCCTGTTTTAAAGACAGGATCAACTTAGCTTTGGACTTCAAAGAAGTTATCATTTCAAACGTTGGGCTTAGGTGCTGTGTTGACCTGCTGTCTTCCTATCCATTCACTGGGATAAGTGATACATTTTCTCAGAGATGATGGTGGAAGTACATTTAAATGCACAGACTGGATTTCAGGATATAATGAGTCATTTGACAAAGCCACTTTGGGGACCGGCCATCCAAATAAAAAGAAATAAAAATCTAATTTTTACTTTCTCTATAATTTGATGTTTATTTTGGAATCTAGTCACGGGCCAAATTGGGTGATTAGGTAGGCTGGATTCGGCCTGTGGGCAATCAGTTGATGTTCATTGATCATAAGTGTGACAAACTATCCTGACCTCAATTTCCAATGTCAGTTAGAAATATTCAAAGCCAAACTACAATTACTGTAATCATATTAATGTCATAACCAAGACATCTTCTGTCTTCTGTGCATCGTGTGTGAGATAGATGGTGTTTTTAAGTCACATTGATGAAAATGTAATATGTTATGTTCTGTTTAATACTGTGACTAATAGCAACACCCTTTAAATGCACAATGATATTTGTCCTCACCTGTGATGGTGTCCCTGCAGCGGGCACCACACACTTTCTCTTTGCCAGTCTGTGGGTCTGTTGTCTTTAACAGGTTAACGACCTCAGTGTAGTTAGTGAGGCAGGCACCATAGCGAGCAGCAGTCAGGGCGATAGCCAGGTTCATACGGGCATCATTGTGTTGACCTACAAAGTTCAGTGACAATGTGTGTGTCAGAAATTTGGATCCTGTACATATTTGTACATTAAACTGAAGGATAATGGCAGCATTCTTCTGTCATCACAGATTTCATTCATAGTGCATTTTGTCAAGTGTAAAACTCAAATAGCTTATTTTCTGCTTCTCTGGGAGAAATGGCGGCTTTTAAGCCAGTCGGACCGCTGCTGCTTCCTCTGCGTTCTACATTTCCAGGAGAGAAGGTCAGATTTTGAAATGTCAGGGGCATGATTGTGCCAGACGGTATAATTGGAGTAGAGACCCTCCACCCCTGCAACAGCGTGGATCTGATTTACTCAGAGCAGGTGATGGTAAGAAACTCAAGGAGATGGAAATCAAGGAAACATACTGCAGCCAGTGTGAAGAAAATCCAGTTAAATCCTGACATTTATGCTTTACAATTAATGACAAATGGTTCAAATCACGGCATGGGTGATTTATTTATCAGAGATGAGTATCACATGTTAACAACAGATCTACAGCGTAAATACACAATACAAAGGTTGAATAATCAGCTGAAATAGTCAATGTCATTTTTTCTTTGAGATTTAAAACTAATAATAGTGAGTCTCCTTTAGTGATCACATCAAAACTTCCACCTGAAGTGTCTTAAATATAGCAAAAGAAAAAAAGACAAAAAAATCAAATACAGACATAGAACAACCTTGCTCTAAATTTAGTTAGTTGATTAAAACCAAAAAGTATTTTATAAACATACTTTTTGACACAATAACTTTCTTATAACCTATTGTCTGAATACTTTATAAAATAACCTTTCGTACCATTTTCGTATTATTTTGGTCTCTGCACTTAAATTAGCCTTCAGAAGCATGTTTGTTTAGAAGAGGATATCTATGTTCCAACAGTTGAAAATGCACATTAGTTTTGCAGCCAGAGGGAAGCGAAGCCTCAAACCAGTCTGTCAACATGTCAACACCAAAGGCTGGTGTGAGCTTTAATCTCTAAGCAGGATCCATTATAAAACCAACAGAAAACCAACTTAAATGCACCAAAAAGGTTATGTTTGCACAAGAACTAAAACAGGAAAAAAGGGAAAAGGCAGCAACACTGACTCAGCTGCTTTTTTGTGTTTACAGAAAATAAAGACAGAGTGGCCTTTAGGATTCCACAAAACATGTGAACTGGAGAATAGACAAACGCTTTGAAAAATATCTTACCATCGTAGTAGACAATTGCTCCCACCAGTCTGTCCTTCTTCAGCATTGGGAACAGCTCCAAAGCTTTGGTCTTACTGAGGACATAGCTGCTTTTCAAACAGTGTATTCCAGCCACTAAGTCATACATCTTGATCCCTGCCCAGTAGTAGGGTAACTGCCACCATCTGGAGAATCAAAACAGAAGGTAAAGGAAAGTGCAAAAACTGAAATTGTGAGGTTAATTTGTTCTGCAGTCTCATTTTTCTGATGATAGAGTAGTTTACTTGTAAACAGGCAACATGATTGGAAGTGGTGCAGACAGGTGAGGTGCGATCTCCAAGAGGTTGGCTCTCTCATGGAGGGCCTCTTTGACCATCTTGTACTGATTTAGACGTGAAGAGAATGTAAAAGACAAATGATGAAAGAAGAACATCAATGAGAAGAGACAAAGACAAGGAATGAAATGAAATGAAAAGGAGAAGAAACCTGCTCATAGTCCAGCTGCATGATAGCCTTCTGAAGATAACGTACTCCACCGTGGATCAGCTTGGTGCTGCGGCTGCTGGTCCCAGAAGAGAAATCGCTTCTCTCTACCAGGGCAGTTTTGAGGTCTGAATAGAAACAAATCATTCAATCTGAATCACACGTTACTTGAAGAGAAAAGGTAGTTCTAAAGGCAACTTGGACAAAGAGAATAGGATTTATGAACTTACTGCGTGTGACCGCGTCTAAGGCACATCCTGCCCCTGTTGCACCTCCTCCAACAATCAGGACATCAAACTCCTCAGTGCTTTTTAGCGTCCTGAGCTGGGCCTGTCGGCTGGGGAGTTCGTCCGCAAAGGGAACCTTCAGCTCAGCTTCTGCTGTCACATGGGCTAGTCGGGCCTGATTATGACACATGAACACAAGCAACACAAACACAGTATGGTCTGCACCTTCAGGATTAAACTGAACTTCCTTAATTGTTTATTACTATAAAACATTTCCGCCAGAGTAGGTACACTTCCTAAAAGCCAAAATATAGTCTGTTAATTCGTGGACTTGTTTATCATGCATTAAAAACAGAGGGACAAAGAAAAGGAAAACTGAAAGTAACCTCAGGAAATGTCCTTCAGCTAAAGTTTGTGGTGACAGGTTTGTGTTTCAAGATTGAAAAACGATTACAACAATAAGTAAAGGTCCATGTGCATAACCAAACTGTAGATTCTTGTTTTTATTGCATTTCAAAGAAGGTGTACCAACACTTTTGGAGACAGGGGTTTCATATTAGTTTCTATGTTATTACCTATATTGAAATTATCTTTGCTCTCTTTGTAAGCATTATTACGTTGCAACACTTGCCCAGTGCATTTGTAAACACAATAAGCACAATCACTTTCAACAGTTTAGTAGCATTACTTTGTCAGAGTGTAATATAATGTATATTAGTTGTCTGATATTGAATAGTGTTTTGGTGTAATTTTTTTGGTGGAAACAGTGAAGTTAGCGAAAACATGTAACATTTGTTATGTTAAAATGCCTGGACAAATGAATGATGTAGAGAAGTTATCTTTGAAGCTTGAACCTATTCATTGAATTTGTTTGATGAACATCCGTTATAAACTGATTTGGCAACTCATTGAACTAATGTAGCACACTTGTCACAAGCGACGATAGGCTGATTCAGTCTAAATGGGACTGGATTATAGAACAGGCTATAGAAGTTGAGACATAATATGATAAATAAATATAAAGTGTTAAAAAATTTACCAAAACCATGAAAGAGACCCCTCCCACTTTTGAAAATCTGAATCTGAATTTCTGAAGATCTTCCTGGAACTAAGTGATACCACAGTGTGCTTAGGTGTCAATTTTCCCCTTTAACGTACAAGTGTCGCCATAAAACTCTAAGTTTCAATAGTAGCACAAGTTTCCTATGGATTTAATCTTGAGGCAACAGGCTGCTCATTTTGAAGATCATCTTTTATCATTGTGTGATTAGAAAAAAAGAGAAGAAAATCAGAACTGCAATAAAAACACACAAAGGCCAGTATAATGGTGTGGGCTTTCATATTATTCAATTCTCTACTCATCAGTTCAAACAAAATGATTGCATCAAGCAGCTTCGAAGCAAGCGGAACATTTGACTTGCAAATGGTAGCAGCTTTTGTGATTCAAAGCCTGCAACTGCAAACGAGCTGATGGTATAATCATTGTCTATTTTTTGAGACAGAGAATTAAGTGTCAGCGAGGCCCCCTCCACGTAATCAAGTTCAGCCAGCGAAGAGCACAGCAAGGTCCATGCTTATCGGCCATGTTCGTGAAAACTTCTCAAAGCCATGTGCTCATGATATAAGAGAGCAGACAAGACATTTGTTTCATCAACGTTGCAATTACAGAGTTAGGTGCATGCATGATTATCAACTATTGTGAAAATGATTAGGTATCATCTGGGTCGAAATTGTGGCTTACCAATCCAGGCTTGGTTGAGAGGACGAAGATGGGCAAGAGAAGACATTATTGTGCCAGAACAAAAACAGAGTTCAAATTAGGTTGTACAGTCAAATAGAGGCTAGTATGTAGTTGTGTGACAGACCTCAAACAAGCCCATGTCAGGTCAGGGGTAACACAGCTGCTTGTCTATTTTAAATGACATGTGGTTATTTTTACATGTACATGACATCACCCTGTGTTTAAGTTTTGAGGACAGAGACACTGGGATATAAGGCTAACACCCCTGAAAGCACCACCAGTTGAGAGGTCAATTTCTAAATGTCAGTCTTCAAGCAGCAGGTTTGTTGCATGACTTGTACAACATTATCATTGTATAATGTGTCCGCAACGATGGGCATTCAGGTACCATCGGACATTTGAGAATGTTAGCTTCCTCATGTTTATAAAAATGTTTATGTCTGACTTTTAACTTGTTTTGAACTTTTTCTCTCAACTACAGGAAACATAAACAAATGCACCTTACCCACTTACAAAACTGCAATCTCCAGTGTCTGTTAGTGCCTAAAAAACTAGATGTTTCCTGTCTCTCACATTTAATATTTGGAAAAAAAAACAAGGTATACAAAAATGCAAAACATAAAGGTACCAAATGTGTATAATCATTTAAACACCTCAAGGGCAAATGCAATGACATTCCAAGATCTTGAAAGAACTTGCCTTGAACAGTAGCTCATCTTGTCTATGTAAACTTTTTATCAGAACAGAAAAAAAATCTGCTCTTAAAATGATACTACTATGGTATGCACAGTAAAGATTTTGAAAGTGTCCCTAACTGCTCTTTATCAGCTTACCTGTGTTTTCTTGTACTCGATCAACTGTGAGAGGCCCAAAAACGTGGCGGCTGCCCCACCCCCTATGAGCACGGTGTGCTTCAGTGCCTTCCTGAACGCCATTGGCCCTGCAGACAGAGTGGAGTGTGGTGAGAAGACAGAGCCTAGACACCTGGACTACCCAGGCAGCAGGCCTCTGACATGACAGGTGATCATGTGACAGAATGTGCTCTTTCACAGAAGGAAGTACTGAATGCAGTGTCAGAGGGGAGGTTCTTAAAACCCAAGCTGGGTTGGGCAAGAAGAACTAGAAGACGCTGAAGAATGCTGTCAATGCGTGCTGGTGTCTGTTTACATCACCTCTAGCTCTAAGTCAAAACAAACGTAACTTTTCAAACTCAGAAACAAACTTGTCAAATTGTCTTTTCGGATGACTGCACGTATGTCTACGATAGCAGATTATCCAACTTTTCACTCATCTTGCTAAAATCTACTGATTAGAGGTGAGATCAAAAGGTTAAACCAAGTGTTCCCAAGTGTTCTGTTAACTCAAAACATTTTCCATGGGGTCAAAGTTGTAGCTTTGTGCAACCTCATCCTTTTAGACATAGTTGCTTGCCACTTTTAGATTATAATCGAGCTGTTGTTTAACTGTAAACGTAACAAAAAACCTGTTCTGCGCTCATATCCTTTTCACACCTCCTTGTTTCTTTTTGCCGATTGTCCTTTGGGTTACACTCCTTTCCCTTTTTTTCTCCAAATATAGGAGGCATTTTGATGGCTTAAGAATTCTACAGTTTAAAAAACAATGTAATCTAAATATTGGTGCATGATGCTTCAGATCCAGACTGGTCAAAGTCATTTATGTGTGTCTGGGAAGTTATTTGCACAGAATAACTTCCTAGTGCAAAATGATTGGCTCCAAAATCAGTAAGAGGTGTGATCAGGACCAGTCATGGCCATGTTGATTACTGGCTAGTCAACTGGTGCATCTCTAAATTTGATATATGTTCATTATGTGCAGTAACTCTGGCCACGCAGTTAAAATATATATTGCAGGAAATTTGTAATGATAAAACTATGATTTTATTTTTTTCTTGATCATGGTGAATTTGGCTTTTCAAGGAAATATGTAATATTTTCCATATTTAAGTAAAATGTTTTGGTTAATGTTTTTGTGTATTATATATTGAGTTAAAGTGATGGACAGAAGACTCTTTAAAGTGTTTGCTATAGGGCAAGCAAAAATAGCAAACTTTATATTTAGTGTTTAGCATAAGCACCTGTTACAACAACTTCTCCATGCCTTTATAATGACCTCCATTCCATAATGAGCATAACATGACACCGTCCTGTCTGACAGGACTGGGGCCTCAATTCCTTCAGGGAGCTGTGCAAAAAAAAGATCAGCATTGTGACTGTATCACATGGTAAATAGAGATTCCCAAGGAGTGGCAAAGACGGAAGCAGATTCTAATGCATTTTAATAAAACACAATCACAGATGGCACAAATGTGAACAACTGGTTTGGCCAATGACAAAAACAAGTTGTTTTTTTTAACTGGAGAAACAAATATGAATATAACTAACCAGGTTTTGGCACAGATTTTGATTTGAGATCACGCAAATGCTAAAATTGAATGTCTTGAATAATTTAACTTTTAAATTAGAAACACACCAGTAAAATTTAATTAAGGAGAGCAGTCACCTTTACACAATTGCAATGTTATTTAAAAATTGTTCCCCATATTTCAACTTGGAAATACTATGTATCCCTCAGTCCTACAAATACTGTGTTAGTATGTTCTAACAAAGTAGTAAATAGTTTGTAGTAAATAAGCAGATGTTTCCATAGTATCACATTTGGAGAAAGAAAAATCACCTACAACTGCATTTTGTGTTGCCTTCAAAACCCCTATACTATCAGATAATGCTCAGTGGTATACACTGACCCTAGCATTAGCTTTCACACCCTTTCAAAGAGGCTGCTCATTACTGCAGACTGTAAAGGCCACATATGACAACAATTAGCCCTGAACAACCCACTGACAGGAATCTGCTAGAGGTGTAGTTCAGCTGGAAGAACCACAAGACTGTGTAATTGTTGTGTTCAACCCTGAGGTTGTATGCTCAACTGTATTCATCAATTTGTCTGTGTGCACCTTAATTTAAAGAGCTAAGGAAAAAGTTTTATACATTTAAGAAGGTCTATTGGCCATGACAGTATTAAAAACATTTTGGGAAACAATGAAGTTTTCAATTATGTTAAATTCTACATCCTGCTGTTAAAAAGTGGCAATTCTTGACTTGAAGATGTTTTTCATATTTGTAATAAATATGTTGTAAACAGCCAGCACAGAAATGCTGAAAAAATACAACAAGTGATGCAGGCCAGTCTAACATCACGTTCTTGTTTTTCATGTTTATTCTGTACACCCTCTTCTAAACTAGTAATAAACTTCAGGTGCATTACTGCCACACAGTAGGTGGTGTGTGTGCATCAGTGTTACAGGTATGCAATGTAATGTAAATGTAATGTTTGTTAATAGGGAACTGATAAAGTTGCAATATTAAATGCGTCATTTTTCTATTTTTTTACGTATTAAAAACTTTATCCCGCCACTTTGCAATTCCTGTATCATATTTACATTTACGGTCTTTTTTATTTAAAGCGGCGTCTATTTTCCCAGGGACCTACTCAAACCGGCTGATAATGCTGTCCACTTTTTTAAAAACTGTTTCTCCTTCTTAAAAACTGTCTTTGTAATTATTCAGGAAATGGGCAAGTGTACGGGAGTCCTTCCCTGGCATTCTGGGAAAACCCTTAAACCGTCGAGCTGAATGTGTGCTGTCACTTACATCAGCCAGCAGATTCATTATGAATCAGCAGGGGAAGGTATGTGTCAGTGTGTACGTGCGCGCCCGCGCGAGTGTGCACGTGAAAGAGAAATAGAAGAAAACGTGAAGCAACAGACCAAAATACTCGATAGGAATTTAGCTTTAAAAACGAAACAATGACACACAGAAGATGAAGAGCAGCACTCGTGTGTGCGGTAGTAACTGGTATTTGACACAACATACCTGTCCCTGTGTTGTTGTATAGCACAGTAGATT
>NC_024320.1:11393135-11412353 GCF_000523025.1 Cynoglossus semilaevis
CTGGATTAAAATGTCAGCTCTGTGCTTTAAGGAAAAACGCAACAAGAAGAAGCTTCGTCTTAACGGTCACGAATAAGCTCATTTACGTTACAAACTACACATTACAACAGAAGAAGGTCGTGACATATACACAATATACTTACTTTTATTAACTAAAGACAGAAATGTAATTTGCCACCACAATTCTTATATATTTCCGCCCTTGTTTTATCTAATTTCCTCACGGACAGTGATGTGCAACTAGCGAACAAGATAACGGGTGCTGCGTCGTTTTTTGCGAATGTCTGCCAATACACCCGGGACTTAATGGTATTCGTACACATCTAAGATGTATAAAATGAATGTCACACAGGAAACGTCCTCACTTACAGGAATTCTTGTTTTGCAGTTGGAATACACTCGCTCACAGCAACGTAGGGCGGCGACCGGGCGCATTGGTTGTCGTAGAGCCGACCAGTGTTTGACAGTTACAACCAGGAAGCAAGGCTGTCTTTGACTGATACCGTACAAAGCCAATAAGAACGCACTACTTGGTCCTTAACGACCAATTACGTTTTACAGAAGGCGGTAATAGATCAGAGAGGGCGTGGCTGTGTGGCACAGGCTTTTCATGTTTCTTCAAGATGATAGTAAAGAGGTGGAGAAAAGCACCAGCTGTCGTTTTCTTCTTCTCACTGTCTTAAAGGAAAAGTAGGCACCCATTCTATGTTATCGTCACTACCCTTTTCCACAGTAGGGGGTGCTATAAACACATTTGTAATGCCCTGGTATAGGAATGTATATATGAACTGGAAAGACCTCTACAAGGCCTCTAATTATTCCCTTTTAAACGCTTTTGCTGGTTTTGAAAGATAACTGTTTATAGGCTAGCATATATAGATCTGTGTGAAATAAGACCAGTTTTGTCAACGATGGGAATCTCTGGCTACCTTTATATTTGCTTCAGTGACAATAATGTGGCCAAAGATTAGGTCTATAATATTATTTTAGAACGATAATGAAACGGTTTTAATAAAACACAGATTAATAAACATAATAAGCTTGTTTAAAAGCCACATTAAATAACCCAATAATTTTATAGCCTCAACATTTAATAAAGCAAATGGAGCATCATATCCATTTTGACACTTCTACATGTTCAAATATCTGATGGAATTCTTTGGAAGAATATAAACAAACAATTAAAAAATAAGTTAATTAAAAAAAAAGAATATTTCACATCAACTGATGATAATGTATTGGAGTGCAATACATGTGGAATATGTATGTGGAAGGGGCAAGTTATACAAAAATAGCGTCAAATCTTTAACAATCAAACTGCATCCCACTGTGGGATATGAAACTCCCCAACGTGGGAATGTACATTTCCGACAATGGTGCAAAAATGCAAAAACTATTCTATTATTTTGGAAACAACTTGAATTGCCTTTCATTACACTTAGAAAGCTAGGCATTTTGAAACATTTTTAACACAAAGTTAAAGTTTTGTTTACACAAAAAAATGCGATACAGAATATAAACATGAAACAATGTTCAATTCAATCCATATGTATTAAGTCAACAGGAGCAAATCTTTTCAACCAAAATCATTGCCATGTAGTACTTTTCTTAGTTTCTTTAAATTGTGGTTAAAACTTAAACTTTTGTCTGCTAAACATGCATCAGGGCTGTACAAATATGTCAACACCTAATAGCCGCGTCCCTCGTTATTTACGAATTCACGCGAAAATCAGAAGATCTTCCGCAAATCGACTCCTCCCAAATGCTATTTGCGTAATTGCGCAACCTGTGCCAGGCGCAATTACGCACAGAAAAGGGAGAGTCGATTTCACGGACTGTCAATCTGTCTGTGAGCAAAGACTCTTCATTGTTCAACACACAGCTGGGTGGTCTTTTTCAGACCGCTGTTGGTGAAGCTCACATGGAATCGATTCTCGCCTTGTTTCTTCACTGGGCGGATTTTTAAGGTATGATTCCTTCATTTTGTCTTTGGCGTTGTGTAGTGCGCAACTTGCTGAAATAACTCTGATTTGTTTCTTTTTTTTTAAACCAGGAAAACATAATAAAAATTAATCTTCCGCAGCGTCAGTCAACAACAGGCTCAAGGTAAACACTTGAAAGATCTGAACATTGTCTCTGCATGCAATAAAGGATTATTTTATGCTTACATTTTTTAAAATAATTACTTTGTAAATTGTTTATTGGTCATGTTGATCATATTAGAGCCAAATGTTTTGTTTACTATGATAATAGTAATATTAAATATCATGTCTATATGTCTTTCGTCATAAAATATAAAATTATGTCTTCCAAGGAAAAACGCGGAAAAACTAATTTTATTGCAAAATAATAAGGCATATAGGAAACATTCTGATTTTTATGCATTTTTCTCAACTTCTTCATTGAAGACTTTTTTCTTTAAGAAAAACACATCACCTCTTCTGAATTAAAGTTAACATTTGAACTTTCCTCCAATAAAGTAGTGAGTTATTAATTTTAAAATTCTGTTTTAAACTAAGTATTATCACTGGGATTGTGATCTCATGAATTCAGGATTATTCTGTTTTTTTCAAAAACACATCCTAGAAATGAGATAAAGATGTTTTTACCTCAATCTCATAATTTTTTATAATTGATTTATCTGTTTTGAATGGAAATATTTACAAAAATAGTCAGAAACACAAGCAGTTTGCGGTGTAAAAGTCAGTATTCTGAAAAACAAAAACAAGACTCCCGTGATTCAGATGTCAAAAGGTCAGAGTTTTAGTAATTTAGTAATAGTAATATTGATTTTCTGGCTCTAATGTCACAATCCCGACACCAAAGTCTTGTCCACTGAGACTGAACCTCACCCTCTGATCATGTCTGCAGGGACAATGCCGTGTGTCCACACCCAGTGCGGCTCCTCTCCTCCAGGAGCCAGCCCCGCTTCCCAGAGCGCTGAAGCAGAGCGCGGCTGCGGCTTCCTCACTCCAGAATTTGTCAAGTTCAGCATGGATCTTACCAACAGCGAAATCTCTGCTGCGTCGTCCGGCTCAACTTTCGGAACTCCTACGGACTCCTGCACCCCTGGCTACGACTTAAAGCCTCCCTGCCCCTTCCAGACCACGGTCCAGGGGGATCTCCCGTGCGTAAAGGTGGAGGATGCGCACGGGTGTCTGCGGTACCAATCGAATCATCTTCCTCCGCACCATTCCGAAGATCTCTCCTCTTCCTCCTCTCCGAGCTCCGTCTACTACTATCGCCCCTCTTCGCCGTCCAACTTCCAAACGCCAGGTGCGCACATCTGGGATGATTCCAGCTCCCTTTACAGTTTTCGACAGGACTATTTGGCGGCGGCGCAGAGGAAAAATGCACTGTGCAGGTTTTCGCTGTTGTCCCTCAAACACGCACAAGAGCGCAGCGTGACCTTTGACGGATCTCTCCATGTGTCCATGAACCTGGACACCTCTGCTGGTACACACGGGCATATGGACAGTTCTGGTGGAGTTCTAGGGACACAGCTCGCGACGGGTTTCCCTCAGCCACTGCACTTCGCCCACGGTCACCCGTTCGTGGAGTACCAGACCTGTGGCGGCCATCGAGGAGGAGCAGGAGGTGCGCTGAGCGCGGAGAGGTTGTGCGCAGTGTGCGGGGATAACGCAGCCTGTCAGCATTACGGCGTCCGCACGTGCGAGGGCTGCAAGGGCTTCTTCAAGGTTTGTTTTCGGTACAGTCTTAATTAAACATGGCTGAAAGAAAGTTCAAATGCTATCGGGTTCACGGTGAAAAAGTTGAATTCAGCTTCTTTACCATGAATTAGGGATGAAACACAAATAAAAGTACACAGACAAGCTGGAAGGATATTTATTCCTACGAGTAGATTATAATTTAAAGTTCCCTCTGGGATTTCTCCTTGACCTCCTAAATTGGACATTATACTTCAAATACACGCCCTCCTTGATCCCTTGACGCTTTACGTTTTTAGGGGCAAATGTCATGTATGAAAATGGCTACAGACGTGCCACGAATAGAAACATCTCCTTTCTGGATTCTGAAGAAGAGTCCCTGGTGATTCTCCAAATTATGACTGACCACGAGCTCGTATTTACCCAGACTACCCTGAATGTCTTACACTCCAGCCCCAGGCTGGCCCACTGGGGTAAGACTGCTGCTAATCATTTAAAAAAAAAGGGAATCCTGACATGTGAAATAATTTCATCAAGGGAACTTGTAATGAAAAGCTGTGTCTAATAGGAGAAATAGGTTCTTCATTCAATTTTATAGAAAAATGTGAAGACTCTTTCATCCACCTCGATTTCTTTGAAGATTTCTGCCTTTCTCCTAAACTCCAGGCAAACGTTATTCTAAGAACAATTTATTATTATTATTATTAATAATAACAATATTTAAGGAAATATAAAGCCTTTAATTTTTAATAGAGGATTTTCTGTGAAAAGTCAGATTTCCCTGTTCAATTACGGTTAAAACATGTTGTTGCCAAAAGTAATTATTACCATAAAATGAAATTCTTTGAGAAACTGATATAAAAACGACATAATTCTAAACAATAATTCAATTTTTTCGGTGAAAACCATCCTAACCATCCAAAACCTTGCATAAATCCTTGAAGTGTAATAAGACCCAGAGATGAACTTAAGTGCATGAAATCGTGCTCCCACTATTACATGATTGTAACAAAGTTCTGTTCTCCTCAAGCGCACAGTGCAAAAGAATGCCAAGTACGTGTGTTTGGCTGCCAAAAGTTGCCCTGTGGACAAACGCAGAAGGAACCGTTGCCAATACTGTCGCTTCCAGAAGTGTCTGGCAGTGGGAATGGTCAAAGAAGGTAAATTCACACCTTAAAAAAGAAATCAGCTTCTTTTTTATGCACTGACTTCAAACATCATCTATTGAACGGGTCGACCCTGCAGTGTTGGAGATTTGATGCAACTGCGACCCAGTCTTGATGTCAGAGTTACGACATCGTTAAAAGGTTCTGTTCAGTTTTTAACAAGGATGTTTGAAATTACACTGACAAATTTGAAGCCACAGTGATGTCACAACAACATGCCAAATAGTTACCAAAATGCCTTACAATTCAAAATGGCCCACATCCTTTGTATTTTTTACCAGATTTGGTGAACAGATGACAAACTGTTTTTTGGGTCTAACAGCATGGGTTTGTCAGAATCCATTTTTGTCCAATTTAGGCCAATTTATTAATTTTTTTTAATTCAAAAAATACTTGCATGCAATGTTTACCTGGTGTTTTCTTTTGCCAGTTGATGGCACTATGACTATGATTTCATAAGGTTTTATATTGTGGTTAGACCAGGTCTTTTAAACATGCACGTTGACATTTTATACAATAGTTAAAACAGTTTAGTTAAAAAATCCCTGCAGAATGAGCCACAACATCAAATTAATTATTTTAAAATAATTTCAAAATGTTTATTTCGTTGTTGTGTTCAGCACATGGTTTTTAAGGGTGTACCGATTTGAAGCCAAATCATTTCTTGACATTAACTTGAGGGGCTTTTTTCAGTGACTTTACCAAATGCATTGAAGAAAAATCCCTTCTCAGTTTTGTTTACATTTCTTACATTAGAGTTTAAGGAGTTTATTTTCTGCATATCCAGCACTTCAAACCTATAACTCTTCTTAATGAAGCAGGAGATCAACGGGATGAAGAACAACAACAATCGCTGAAAGAACTGAAGCATCCTAGCATCTGTTATTGCTTGGGTTGTATAAATTCAGAATTGGTGAGTTATCAGTGGTTTCCACCTTTATTCCCCATTTTCTTCAGTGGTGAGGACAGACAGCCTAAAAGGTAGAAGAGGTCGCCTTCCATCTAAACCCAGAATCCTTCCAGACTCATCTTCATCCATCAACACCCTCCTGAGTGCCCTTGTTAGGGCGCATGTAGAGTCAAACCCTCAACCGTCTCACCTTGACTACTCTAAAGTAAGCAGACTGATGGAGAGCTGCTATCCAAACAGAATACATGAGCTTTCTCCGTTCACTCAACGGGTTTTGCTGTAGTTCCAGGTAAAACCTGGAAGTCCTTTGGGAGATGATGCACAGCACGTCAGGAAGTTTTATGATCTTCTGACGAGCTCGATGGAGGTGATTCGTGGTTGGGCACAGAAGATCCCTGGCTTCACCTCCCTGCCTAAACACGACCAGGACCTCCTCTTCTACTCAGCCTTTCTGGAGCTTTTTGTTTTACGGCTCTCGTACAGGTAATGTATGGACCTAACCCTAACACCACAAGCTGGTGTGTTCTCAATGACAAACTTCATCCTTTGTGTTTTAGATCCAACCCTAATGAGGGGAAACTAATCTTCTGTGATGGCTCGGTGTGGCACAGACTCCAGTGCACAAGAGGCTTCGGGGAGTGGATTGACAGCATTGTTGAATTTTCCGCCAAACTGCAAAAGATGAACATGGACATCTCCACCTTTTCCTGCATATGTGCCCTCGCCTTGGTGACCGGTGAGAAGCTCAGAAACAATAGGTTTAAAGACATAATGATTGCAAAGGTGCTTTAACACAAAGCACAAATCTAATCAGATCATTCCCTCTTTTGGAATTTTTATATTTAATTGTTTAACGTCTTAGAGACGTCCTAGATAAGAAGTTACATGTCTCTTCTTGTCGCTGGAGCTATTTGAGACCATTATCAGTGAAGCCACGGAATGTATTT
Organism: Cynoglossus semilaevis; assembly: GCF_000523025.1. Classification (NCBI taxonomy): domain Eukaryota; kingdom Metazoa; phylum Chordata; class Actinopteri; order Pleuronectiformes; family Cynoglossidae; genus Cynoglossus; species Cynoglossus semilaevis. The sequence goes on from NC_024320.1 coordinate 11,399,827, forward strand.
AGTTTGAAGAAGCTCAGTAGGCTGGACTGGATTTGTTTTTGATTTTTTTTGAAGATGTTTCACCTGTACTCTAAGAGTTCAGTTTTCTCTTGTTTACATTTTTTACAGTAGTACTTTCAGTTATATAAATACCTCATCTAGCCACTGTGCCATGAAGGAGAAAATAAGAGAAATTGGCATAGTAAGTGGTAGGACGTAGCGTATTTAGCGCTAAGACATTAGCTTGTTGAGCGATATGGTGCGCCTTCAGTGGTTTGATTAAATTGCTGGTATTGTGACAGAACAAACCTTACAGTGAGTCTTACTCCTGTCTTCATCCCTGTTGTTAACCTCCTAAGTGCTGACAGTGTTGACCTTCTCACATTAACAACACTGGCTGAACCGTGGGCAGGTTGTCAGTGTTAAAAGCCATTATAAATGATCAGCACATGTTTTCAAGTGTGTTTGAATGAAGTATCAGGCTCTGAAACTGATACCAGCTTTGATACATAGCACAGGATCCCTCACCTAAGAATGGTCCACTCCTAAAATTGCATTTCCTAGTAGTAACTGCTTGTGTTCTAGCAGTTATTGCACAAATTTTGTTCTCAACTTAAATATCACACTACATAGATAAACCTCGTATAAATTGTTAATGGTAGGATTTCTTTATGCAAATTGAATTCATGTTTTAGTGACGCTTATGTGCTCAGTCTGCATGTCTTAAAGATTCCTCGCGTGATATAAATGCACTGAAGAGGTCCTTAAAAAAATCCATGTTTTTCATTCATTTTCAGAAGTTGTTCATTATGACACACATTATCGTGTTATACAAAGGGTGGACAGATAACTGAAAACAACCGTAATTCAATTTTTTTCTCTGAAAAATCCCATTCTATGGTCCACAGAGCGACACGGTCTTAAGGAGCTGAAGAAAGTGAAGGAGCTGCAGGACAACATTGTCAGTTGTTTGAAGGACAGCGGGACGTGTGGAGACAGCAGGTCAGACTGTTGGTCTGACCATTTGTCCAGACCTTTGAAGAAGCTGCCCGAACTGCGCACTCTGTGCATCCAAGGCCTGCAGAGGATTTTCTACCTGAAGCTGGAGGATCTGGTGCCTCCACCTGTAGTAATAGATAAGTTATTCCTTGACACACTGCCGTTTTAGAGGTGACAAAGAAGAGACAACACTCATGGCAGCTTTGGGTTACTTTATTTCATTCCTCAAAAATTAAATTATGTTAAAATCCAACAGCAGCAAGGATTTGCTTGACGAATAAGTGTGTTTCCACTGAACTCGTGTTCCCAATTCTAAGTCCACAAGTCAAAATGTGACACATTTTGTTAAAGGAATGAGATAATCACCACAATCATGATTACGGTATGGTCCATACTTCTGTAGATAGATTATTTAGATAAGTTCCTCATTAGTTGTAGATACTTTCTTAAGAGAGATGAGGAGAGAATCACTTTAAGTTTGCTACTTCACACGGTGTTGCCACCGTGAAAATCTGCACCGAGAGTTTTTAATACAGGATGCCCTTCTTGGAGCAACACAGCCTGGGATTGGCGGACTAGGTGGAACCCGGAGCTTTCTGCTGCACTGATATTATATTTTCTCATTAAAATGAGATAGTGTTTAACTATTTTTAGATATTGTATCTTATGATATGATGTTACATCTTATTACGAGCTAATGTCCTGTCACCCTGAGTGTCTTATAACCATGAAAGACCATAAAAATACATGGTTTTTATAGTTTCTTGTTATTATGACACTGTCATATGTATTTTCTTTGACATAGCTTTTGAAATTAAAGGAATAGTTTCAAATAATTATGATACAGTTCCTCATAATAATATGATTACATCACATTATTTTGAAATGTTCTTTTAATTACAATAAGCCTGTCACTATTTTGAGATAGTTTAACATAACTTAAATGTTATGTCACAATTTATCATTAGATAATACAAATAAACACATACATGTAATGTATGTATATATAAATATACAGTATATGTATATACATATATAGTCCCTCATTTTTGACTTGTAGATTTTAGATTATTTTACAGTTTATGGGTAAAAATGTGTTTCAGTAATTTTCAGGACAAAATGTACGAGTAAAATGAGAAAAGATTATTGGGAATAACACTGTTTGATATTTCAGTAGACCTGAATGTAGTTAAATTAAAAGCATGGTGATGGCTATTAGTTTAATTCATTTGTTTTCTAACTCTGTGGTTATTGCAGGGTAAAGCTGTGGATTTGACAGGTAAGGTCTGTTTCAACCCCTTTATTGTGCTCCCCTGATTCTATACAGACAATATTTGTGCGTCATATTTTGTTATGATTTTTGTAACAGAACTCTCATTATTGTGATATAGTAACACACAGTAGTCAGTCTAATTTCATGGTGCTGTGTTTTCGTATACTGATGTTGCCGTTAATTTAATAAATAAATGACCTGCAGCTACTGGATTTTAATTCATGAGGTTCTTTATTATTTTTCTCTCTCACACAAAATGATATAAAACCATTTAAACTAGGCTGAGGACCGTCTGATGGACAAAATAACTATTAATGATAATCTGGGAAGGATTTCTATCACATCTTTTTCAATACACTTTATTTAAAAATGTTTTGTCCTTGCTTTCATAGGCTAAAAAGATGTTTTTAATAACATTACCTGGAAACACAGCAAAAAGGAAATTACGCTATCCTCATTAGCCAATGGAGACAGATGAGCAGATGCAGGATGGATTAATCTGTGGTCACTCAGAATGTAAAACAACTGACTCTGGGTTTTTTTCTTTTCATTGGCAGGAAATATTTGATTAATGTGTTCAATGCACAAAACTCCAGAGGTTTATTAGTGATGCTGATCAATACTGGATGCTGTTCATTGGCCCAGTCTGTGTGTGAGGCTCAGATAGAAATGAATCAATGACTGTATCTGAGAAGTGTCCCTTTTGGTTTGACCATGGTGGTGCTGATTTAAAGACAGGGATGTTGAGAGAATGACAGGATATTGAACAGCAACAAATAAACTTTAATATATCATAGTAAGGACTTGTGGTAAATTTGTTTTGAGCACAGTGACAGAGCAATTTATATTAAGATGAGTAGTCATCAGTGTACTCCTGCCCCGAAAAGAATATAAAATATCTCCCAAAGTAAAGTGCTGCTGTGGTGGTTGTGTCATCTGCTAAAACATGTACTAATCTTACATCTAATTGTGAACAATTGTAGGACATTTTGTTAATTGAGGGACATGCATTACATGGCTCATTACCCTGGACCAATCAAAAATAGCAGAAAACAAGAACAAGGTGAAACATTGTCAGGGAGTCTGGAACTGCAATAACTTCGCAACAACAGAGACATCTGTTGCTCCCCACACCAGTGTTTCTAAACCTTTTTGAGCCACTTTAGGATCATACAACCAAACTAAAATGTCACTAAAAGGATATGCCATGTTTTACAATGATATCCTAGTTTCATTTTTTTCAACAATCAGTTTACTCTAGCCTGTTTTGTTGAACACAAAGATAGAGTATACTCACATGAATTGAGGAAAGACAAGATCTTCTGTAAGTCTCTCTCTTTCTTTTTTGTAGTCATTCACTGTCCTCTATTGGAAGAGTATTTAAATGGTTGGGAATCACTGTCCTACAAGCCATGAGTTCCCTGTGTCCTTTGACTGAACTGTTTCTGAAAAAAGTTACATTTTATCATTTGTACTTTCTGAAGGTATGTTACAGTACAAAACACTACATGCACATCAACAAAGTAACTTGGTATTCTATGTAACACTTTGTAGTGCTAGTGTCGTCCACAGAATTTCCTTTTCTTCAGCTAGAAGTGCATCTCCATTCTGGGTGAGGAGACGGACGCATTGTTACAAGCAGAAAAAAAACAAAAGCTCAAATTGTCTTCAACCAAAAATGTTTCTGTTTTTGGTGCCGGTATTAAACACATGCTGTTTCTGTTTTAAGAATTCAAGCTGCAGTGATATTACTGAGGCACCAGGTGGCAGCCTCCATAAATTAAGCCCTACGCACACAGTACATATTAAACTCACTAAAAAAAAAAAAAAATTACACTCTATGGTAATAAACCGTCCTGATTTTTATTTTCATCAAACAAAAAACATTGATCTGTTTGGGCGGTTCATGGTAACACTGGCTGTTTTTTTAGGCTGTCGGCTGTTGACATGTGTTGACGTATTGCACCAGCATCAACAACTTTATCTGAAGAGCATGATTTTTTGAGATCCCCCCCCCAAAGGATGTGGTGACTTTGATCTCTGCATCCATCCAGCTTCAATACAGCTTAAGCCTTATCACTGGCAGACCAGACAGCAGGCATCAGGACAGATTAATACACAGACCCCCCCCACTCCCCCCACACACTTTTAACATGTAATCCATTACAGATTATTACAGATTTATGATTAGATGCTTCAACCGCTCAAAAGTATTATGACATAAAATGTTCTCAGACCAATGATCTTCCTAGATTAGAATTTCTTCTGCCGCTAAAAAGAACTGTCATTTTTTTCTGACAAAATGCTAATCAATTTCTTGCCGGACAATTTCATTCTTAAAAGTTTAACATTATACAAAAACAATAACAGACACAAAGTTATGGAGAATATATTTAGATATAGATTCTGAGAGAAAATATAAAAATTGAAGGATAAAAACATACCAATGATATCTACAATGACAAGGAATATAAGAATATAAAATAAAAATAGATAGATAAATATACATACAAAAGGCGTTGATACGTACTAAAGAAAGTAATAAAACATGCAATCAAATATGAATAGTAAACCCAAGTACAAGAGATTTATGCATATTTATCAATAAAATGCATCAATTAATAAATAGATTAGAAAATACTACAACAAGGCACAATTACAAAGAAATACCTAAATTGTGGGGAGAAAATACATTATGGTTCTTACCTTGTAATCATGAAGAATTCTTTTTCAAACATAACTCATTTTGAAACTAAAAAAAAGACTTCCTCTAAAAAGCTTAAAGCAAACTTTGGGACAAACCCTCTCTTGTAAATTAACAAAACACTCAAGGTAAACTCTTTTGGTTAATCTTCTCATTGAAGCCACACTTAAATTATTTTATCTGCCGGTCTTAATCCCTCTGGGAGTCTTTGTAATCCTCCACTAGAATTGAAAATAACACAATTTACCAAAGACTCCTTAACACTTGAATGAAGAACAATGGATTATTTCACCTTAACATGCATTAGTCTGATGACACACACAAACATAGAGGATCTCATGTGGTTTATTTTCATCCAGAATACCCAACTTAGGTGTTTAAACAGAGTGTTAACAGCCAAAATCAAATGTTAAAAGGATTTATTTGCATAATGCTAAGCTATTTTTAATTCCATTCCTTTGGAAATGCGTTCTATTTTACAAAGTCTTGGGGTGAAGTATTTGGAATGTTCTGTAGTATTAAGCAATGACTTAATGGCAGCTATAAATTAAGCATGTTATCCGTTTGGGATTTTCTGTTCGGTAATAAAATTATTTAATTTCGCGTAGAAAACTACAAAATTAAAAGTTTTAAATATTCAGGGTTGTTTCCTTTGTCATTGTGTCTACCTAGTGAGGGACAGCCGGCAAATAGAGCTGCACGAAAACCGAGATATGATTGGCGGAAAGATTCCGCGCCTGTATATGATTGGTTATCAAGAGAGCAACAGTCAGTCAGAGAAAAGATCTTCTTAAAGAGGTGCAACTGTCGGATAGGACTCAGATATATGGCTTAGATGTAAGTTGTGTAAGATGTAAATTAATGTAAGGTGTGTTTTCAAACTACAATAATCTCACCTATCAAAGTAATAACACGCCATAACATTGCAACGGTCTAGTTTGTTTGCCTCTACATAGGGCCTAGGGTGGACTACAGAAGACTCCACAATGCATCACGTAGGTCGAAGCTCTTCGTATGTGTCAGTAACGTTGACATCACTGTGAGTTTTTTTTAAAAAAAAGCTGTGAAGCTGTTGAAGCTGTAGTTATTTACAAAATCTGACCACCAGGCTGTGCTCTTTCATAAATTATCATAAAGTTCTCACGACATTGTTTTACTGTCCCGTATTCTAGGCTCAGCGTCAGTGCAGTCATTAATGAAGGAAAATCTGTGCATTACAATCAAAAATGAATATAACAGAAAGAAGGGGAGTTGTGAAAAGCACTTGTTTACAGTCTGCTCAGGTGAATGTGACATGCTTTCAGCTTTTCACTGAAGAAATACAAAACATGACACTCACAACACAGATCTTCCTTCTCTGTCTATGGCAAACTATCTCCTTTTCAAAGAAAGGATGGTCATGGGAGTGTTTGAAGAAAAATGAGCTGTTTGAGGGATAAAGACCCAGACTCCTGTGGATTGAGTTGTTTGTTTGAGGATTATGAGGGTGTTAACCTCCAGAGCTAAAGTCCTGGTGAGTTGAGCTCAGGCATCTTGAGGATCAGGAATCAACTCAGAGTGACAGACAGGTTAGGTCCACAAACTAGACAGGAAAACATTTCTGAGACAAAAAAAATCGAATTAATATAAATAAATGCTTTTAGATTTTTCCCCAGACGCCAGCCTTGAGATAATATCTGAAGGGTAAAAAAAACCCCCAAAAAACCAAAAACAAACAAACAACCGTAGTAGTTTTTTAGGTATGGTACTTAATCATACAAATTATAAACTTCACAAAGTAAATAGAAGTCTATGACTCCATGGTCTGATTCTCTAAGTACAAAGCTTCAGGCACATTTTCAGATGGAGTTTACAAACACATGTAAACACCAAGTCATTAATGGGTGCTCATGTCATATGAAGCCTTGCTACTTGCAAAATGTTCTATATTGTTACTTTGAACTCATAAACTAATGTAAAGAGTTCTGAAGGCCTCCATTTTCAAGTTAATATGTGGAGCTATACAATAAACTGGTCCTCTGTGGTTGTTGTTTGATTTTAAAATCTTATGAAACCTATAAAAAATATTCAGTTTACTCCCTTTTTGCTCACCAGATCACCACAGTGTTTTTAAACAATATATTGATAACTTCACACCAATTAAACATTAGTTGTTAAGAAGAAAATGTATTCTGATATATTGTATTGCATTTGATTATGTAAATATATTTTGGATAAAAATGGACATGAGCAGATGCAACCTACTGATAATTTATTTGATAAATACTGAAACCTGACTGTTTTCACAGTTCAGCAGTCACACCTGAGTTTCAAGGAGGAAGTGAAAAACTGAAAAGCAGTTATTTTACTTACAGTAAAGTCTCTATGACACATTGAGAGAGATTTTATTCAAATATGTTTGATGGTTTACTTTCAACACATTGACCCCAATCTTCAGTTAACTCCACCATTTTGACAACGTGGTTATAGTTGTGCTGAGTGATTGAAGATTTGTTTTCTTTTCTTAATATTTTTGAAATATTACATGAAATACAAAAACAATACAAATTTAATTAGAATAGAAATATAAGATAGACAAGGGGAAGAAGAACATGAATATAAAGCAGCAGGGTAAAATTTAAAAGGTTGAGAAAAGTAGTCATATTGCAAATAGTAATTAAAATAAAATGGAAAATATTGGAGATGTCAATATAATTTTAAAAAAGGGTACTTTAAAGATGTGTGACAGGAAGAAAAAACAAAAACAACGCTGTACTGTATAATGTTACAGTAATACTAGTCATCCACACCAAGGGTGGCGCTGTTGTTACATCTGTACTTTGACTTACGGTCAAAGTTGAAGTCGCCCGTCGATGATATTCCGGTTTATGAGGTAAGAGACGTCAGGGAAATTTTAATGTTTTAAATCAGTTGTTTGTTAGCAGAGTTTTAAAAATTCAATGCATATTTATATTTTTTGGAAACAAGTTTATATTTGCAGTTTACGCATTTCTATGTTTTTAAACGGTGTGTATGAAGAAATATGTCAGAAGCTAACGACATGCTAAGATTAAGCAGTGCGGCTCACCAACCTATTTTCATCAGAGTTTTTTTTTTATTATCATTAACTCATGACAGTAAAATATAAACGAATGGTCCAATGTTTTAACTCGTGTCGCAATCATAATATCAGGGCAGAATCATGAAGGACATACACCCACATGCAGTATATATTTGTCTATGTTTTGCCCAACATAAAATACTTTTATGGTAAATTTATATATAGTTGAATCAATGTCCCAGTTCAATAGGCTGAGGTCGAGATGGCAAAGGATCTTAGGGTTTTAACGGTTGTAATCAGAAAAGCTAACCAAGGTTGAACTGTTTGGAAGTAAAGTTAGAAAGGTAATGTTAAGATGGGTTGGACACGTACTTAGTGAGAATAGTGGATATAGTGGACAAAGGATGTTAAAGATAGAGCTCCCAGGCTTTGTGCTAGGCTGTAAAAAAAACATTTTGGTTGTGTGAAACATTTTGCTCTAGGTAAGGTGTTGTCCTTTCAGTCCATGTTCTTTTCATGTGTCATTGCCACAGTCTAGTTACCAGCTGAAACGTGATGTGTCCAGAGCGGCAGACATGGCAGCCATATTCAGGCACCAGGGCCATGGCCAGCACTGTCTCTCTTCAGCACCTCCTGCAGAACATCAGGCCTCCTGCCTTTCTCTTCTCTCTCCCAAAGGTCTATGCAGCTGAGGCGGCAGCTGCCCATACAACACAGAGACTTTCCTCCCCCTCAGGCACTGCTGCTTCTGCAGAAAACCTCTCGCAACACTGTCTGCCTAAAATCATAGGCCAACCTGAATTCCCAGACACTGGATGGGACCGTTTAAAGGAACTTTTTACCAAAGAGTTTGTGATTCTTGATTATTCTTTCTTTTCTTAAAAACTAACTAAAATATTTGAAGCATCTAATCAAAACTAGAGGAAACCAAAATTTAAAAGTCACTCTGTCATTTTGACATTTGCGCTGATACTGTGTCGTTCTACTTGCAGTGAGTTCAAGAGGTACCCAGAGGAGATAAGCAATGTGATTAAGAGCGGGTTGGTTGCAGCATTAGCAGGCATGATCTATGGAGGATTACCTGCTGGATTTCACGCCAGACAAAACTACATCCAAAAAAACCAGGCCGAGATCTACACCTGCAATGTGGATGCTGTGGTAAAGCATTTCAATTAAGGTTTAAGTGGGACAGTATCTGGACAAACATGGACCAAAAGTGAAGTCTAAGTTAAATATGTCACAATTAGTAAATATCATGAAAAAATTATTAAGTGCTACGATTGTTTTTTTTTTTGTGTGTGTTTTTTTTTCATCGTACCGTTGATCATACAGGTGACATACCTGTTGTATTTTTGAACTTTCAGCGCTCAGCACATAATGCTGCAATCAGGGGATTTATAAGATACGGCTTTCGGTGGAGCTGGAGAGTAGCTGCTTTTGTTACCTTATTCAAGTATGTTTCATTCTTTAAAAAACAAACAAAGAAAAAGCAAAACAGTATTTCAATGTTTATGCCTCGTTCATAATTTTGTGACTTTTGTTTCAGTTCTATCAGCATTGGACTAGAGGTCTACAGAGACAAGGTATCTCTTAGTAACTACGCTGCAGCTGGAGGTCAGTCACATGACAGCTATATATTTTATCTTAAAAGTTATATTTTGGCTGTTTTTAAGTTCCTTTTTTACCTAACCTTTTGCTTTCTTTGACTTTTTAAAATTTCTTAAATAAAATATCTACTACTTTTTTCTTTTTTAAAGCTATTTGGTGTTGACTTGTTCGATTCTCCTGGATAATTTTGGCTAACCTATAACTTTAAACTTTTGTTTACTTTTCCTTTAACACTGAGCAAAAAATGTTTGATATTTGATAGTAATTTAAATAACTACTGTATTGATGGCTTCATAGTTAGGGCCAATTTGAAATGATTGTAGCGAGGTTATACAGAACCGTTACTGAGCAAAATTGTTACATTTGTTAGTTTGGGTGGTAAAATGTTTGTGTGTGTGTGTGAACAGCTGTTACTGCTGGTCTGTTCAGACTGAACCTGGGTCTACGAGGTCTGGTGGCAGGAACAGTCATTGGAACATTTTTAGGGTAAGGTAACATCCTGACATCTTACACAAGCCCAAATGAATTAATTTATCGTCCACTTGTACCTTTTTGTTAGGACTCTGGGGTCTGGAATGGCATTGAGCCTATCCCAGCAGTCCATGGGGCTCGGACACCCAACTATTCACATTTATACCCATGTTCAGATTAGAATCTGAATGTAAATAGACTCTAAGTGTAAATCAAACGTCATCAAGGGGTGAAAAGGGACAACTCTCAACTTAAAGTTTGTAATATAAACAGAAAAACGCTTTGCCCGGATATAGCTGATAGTTGGCCAAAACTGGAGCTAATTTGTTAGTTTTTTGTCTAGTAGGAATGTAAATGTCTGAAAAAGTCACTCTTAGTTCTCTACAATTAGTGAAACTTTAACTAAATAATTTATCAATCTGCAGAAGTTTTACTCTCTTACCTCTAACCATTTTGTTCTTTCTGTGACAATGTTAATGCAGTTATGACTGTAGTGCAATTCTACGTTTGTTTTCTAGACTTCCTACTGGTGCTCTGATCCTCAGCCTGCAGTCTTTGTCTGGAGAAAGTGTCAGAGAGAGAAGGAAGAGGGAGCGCCGGGAACTGTATGAGCAACGTCTGGCAGAATGGTAGAGTTCATTTTTCTTTCTGTCATTACACTCGGTCACAGAACACAAAAGACTTTACTCAGAATGTTGCTTTTTTGTGTACTAGGACTGAGAATTTGCAACTCACAGACGAGCTGATAGGAAACCTGGACGACAGAACTCACAATGAGGAAACATCCAAGGACATAAGGAGGATTCAGGAACTGCTTACTTCACCAGAGAATACGAATGAGAGGTGAAAGGTCACTCTGTTGGACATTCAGATATATTAAAAAAAAAGATTACTAGTGACCCTAAGCTTAATAATAAAGTTTATACTGTAAATGGAAACAGTCCATCTTTACAAAGACAAAAATACATGCGGTTAAATACGGTATACTGAAGTATTTTGTCTGTTTAATTGGCCAAGTTTGTTAAATTTACACACCCGTTGTTGTATATTTGTCAAATTGCAAGTAATGTTTAATATGTGAAGTGAGTACAAATTAACTTTTGTCCAGTGCTGTACAAACTGTTTATTATAAATATACAAAAACCCCAAACATTTCTGTTGTGGCGTTGTTTGTATTTATCATACATCTAAATTTATAATGTGTCAAACTACATTTACAAACGGTTCTTTATAAATGACACTGCAAAACATTTAACCCTCAACATCACCATCCACAACAGAGCAGAAGAATAGCAAAGCTAAGTTTCATTTCATTAGTGTGGAATTTTAACAACTAGTCAAGTGTTCAGGAGTATAATATATATAAATATATGACGATATACAGTATATATATAAATACAAGTTTTTTCTGCCAAAATGACTTATTTTTCTCCATCCACCTGCTACATCGCTAAAAGCAATATGATACACCATCGACTCCACTTTACGTCTGTCCGAAACCAACAGGGGGCACCATTGTTTAATAGTTCCCTGAGTAGAAGCCATAAGATAAATACAGTACAAATAAATGAACAATTCGATTAATATAACAAATTTGACAAAAAATCATTTTGTTTAAATTACACAATATAATCTAATATGTTGTGAAATCAACATCCGATAGTGTCATGTATCTTGTCAGTATCTCACATACTTTATGTATACATTACATGTCAGGGGACTGATGAAATTAGTGTAGCTTAATGACACATTACTACACATAATGGGATTGTAGTTTTTAAATTTGAATTGTTCTTGATCTACTAGCTTTCCTGGTGCAATCTACTGGTAGGTGGTGATCTACTTACTGGACACCCTTATCTTAGACAATATAATAATAATATTAATAATAATAATAATAATGTAAAGTTTTCTGCTTAGTTAACACTCGTCCTAATCTGTCCCTATGACCTGCTCATTTCGAATTGTCTAATTTTAAAGTGTATATTATATGTACAACACATTTTACTTGATGTGCAGATAAAACCAAAAGTTTTTGATGAATGGAAACTGTTCCACAAAGGGAAACTGTTAGGTTGGAACCAAAACCACCTGATTGATTGGTCAGTCACTGTGCTCTGGATAGGTTGGAACCAAAACCTGCAGCCACAGTGGCAGTTTGCCACCCCTGGACTAAAAACTCTTCATCACTGATAGATTTCACAGTGAAAGATCATTATTTTTGAAGTACTGTTTAATAAGTATAAGTTATAATTTAATGTTTTTCTAATTATATGTGTTCTTTTCATTAGAATAACTTTACAGACACAGTTGAACCAGTTGATCAAATGACTGCAGTGTGTCTTCAGTAACAGTATCAGTCTGACTTCAGTTCCTGTTCAGTCTGACTGAGGGAGGTTTTTGTACGAGGCTTTTTCACTGTGTGAACACATATTGACTGTTGATGTAGTGAA
>NC_024320.1:11414817-11415416 GCF_000523025.1 Cynoglossus semilaevis
GTAAATAAGGAGTTTAGGTTTTTCTCCATCTTTCTGTTGATACCAGGATAAAATGTGAGTACTGCCAGAGACATAAACATTCTGACTGGTTCTACATGTGATGGTGACAGATTGTCCCAGAGCAGATGTCACTGCTGCAGGCTGAGTCACTGTGACCTGACTGGACTCTGAGGACACAGAGACATAAAGCAGTGTCATGGTTTGGTCCACTTCATTTCAGAGGGACAGATGTTGACAGAGGACAGGAGACTTTACCTGTGAAGCAGCAGCAGCAGCAGAGCAGAGTTGAGATGAGGATGAAATTCAAAGTCATGTTGGTGATGAGGACGATTTCTGTGTCTCCTGTTGTCTGGAAGGACAGCTGTGGGTCGTCCACTCTTCAACTCTCAGGACTATAAAGTGTCCCAGAGCACTGGAGCATGGTGCTGCTGATGCAAAGTGTCTCTCTATGGAAATGTTCTGACTGACTGCAGCAGAGAACTGGATCATTCTGATGATCAATGGATCAACTTTATCACAGTATTGATCAGGATTGTGTTGAAATATTTCCCTGTACAGTATATAGTAACAATACTGATCACTGTAGTACAATGTGTTTT
>NC_024320.1:11425135-11429132 GCF_000523025.1 Cynoglossus semilaevis
AAAAAACTGTTTATTTAATTTTCTTATATTAGTACAAAAAGGAAGAAATTCACTAGAGTTAAGTTTTTGTATTTCAAAGTATTTCAGATGAATCTTTCTTGTTGCTCAGAGAATCTTTTTAAAGGAAGTGAAACCAAGAACTAATGAAGCATTAAATCAGCTCTCACACAGGAAATGTGTCTGGGTGTGTGTTGTTGGACTGACATCTGTCTCCTCACTGTCCTCTAAAGTGACTGCTGTCTCCTACAGTTTTTGCCCCCCCCACCCTGACAGTGCTGCCTCCCTCCAGCCAGGAGCTGCAGCAGGGTAAGGCCACGCTCACGTGTCTGGCCAACAAGGGCTTCCCCTCAGACTGGACTCTGTCCTGGAAGGTGGGCGGTATCAGCAGCAGCAGCAGCTGGGAGGAGAGCAGGAGCCGTGGGCTGATGGAGAAGGACGGCCACTACAGCTGGAGCAGCACGCTGAGGCTCCCTGCTGACCAGTGGATGAAGGTGACCACTGTGACCTGTGAGGCCACCCAGGGCTCCCACACTCCACTCACAGAGACACTGTGGACAAACCAGTGTTCTCAGTCCTGATCTGACTCTCTGAGACTCTGCTCCTGGTTTTACTCTCTTCTCTGCATTTCTGTCTTTTAACAAGAATTAGAAAAAGAAAACTTCTAAAAAGGATTCATTTCTGCTGGTTATGATGCTCAGTCTTTCAGTGTCTAAGAAAAAGAAATAAAGATTTTTGTGATTCATTCTAAATTGTTTTGTCATGTATTATATGATGTCATCAGCATACAGGTTGATTCAGTGATAAAGTGTTGAAGTTGAAGAGAATGAATGAAAAGAAACTAAATGTTTATATTTAAATCAACATGGTTTGAAGGAGTTTTCACTTAAATACTGATTTTAATCATTAAAAATAATAAAGATCAACAAAGTTTAGAAGTTGAAGATTGGTTTTCAACTACATTCAATGTTGTAAAATAACTTTGGAGTTCTTTTGGTAATTCAAATATTTCATATTAATGTTTGAATGAGATCATTTGTTCAAAACTTTGGTTTTACTCTCTAATTAAAACTAAACAGAAGTTTGTTCATGAACTGATACAATTCTAGTTTGATGGAAAATTGACTTTAATCCCATTTAAGTGATATAAAACTCACTGTGTTGGCATTTGGATTTCTACACAACTATTTTCTAAAGATTGAAATGGAAAATGTGAGGTCTGTCTGTCTCCCTTCCCTCCTGTGTGTGGAGTTAATCAGTGTCATCACAGTCACCTGTGTCTCTGTCATCAGTCTCACTGGTGTCACCTGGTGGCCTGGGTATATATACCTCTGTCCCTCACTCAGTCCTTGTGGGTTCATTGTTCTCAGTGTGGTGTTCAGTGTCTGTTGTGGTCATACCCTGTTGATCTAGTTCAGTCCTAGTGTTCTTGCTGAGATCCTGTTGTTTCTCCCCTGTCCTGTATCCACTGAGTTTTTGTCTTAGTTTTGAATAAACTGATGACTGAGTTGAGTTTGAAACATAAAACTTGATTATTTTTATAGTTCATATTTGTTTTTGTTCATCACATTAACTTAAGAGAACTGTTTCATTGAACTTCATCAAATGACTGCAGTGTGTCTTCAGTAACAGTATCAGTCTGACTTCAGTTCCTGTTCAGTCTGACTGAGGGAGGTTTTTGTACGAGGCTTTTTCACTGTGTGAACACATATTGACTGTTGATGACGTGAAAACTCATACAGTAGTAAACTGCAGCATCTTCAGCCTGGACTCCACTGATGGTCAGAGAAAAGTCAGAGTTTGATCCACTGCCTGTAAAACGATCTGGAATTCCTGATGCTCGAGTGGAAGCATAGTAAATAAGGAGTTTAGGTTTTTCTCCATCTTTCTGTTGATACCAGGATAAAATGTGAGTACTGCCAGAGACATAAACATTCTGACTGGTTCTACATGTGATGGTGACAGATTGTCCTAGAGCAGATGTCACTGCTGCAGGCTGAGTCACTGTGACCTGACTGGACTCTGAGGACACAGAGACATAAAGCAGTGTCATGGTTTGGTCCACTTCATTTCAGAGGGACAGATGTTGACAGAGGACAGGAGACTTTACCTGTGAAGCAGCAGCAGCAGCAGAGCAGAGTTGAGATGAGGATGAAATTCAAAGTCATGTTGGTGATGAGGACGATTTCTGTGTCTCCTGTTGTCTGGAAGGACAGCTGTGGGTCGTCCACTCTTCAACTCTCAGGACTATAAAGTGTCCCAGAGCACTGGAGCATGGTGCTGCTGATGCAAAGTGTCTCTCTATGGAAATGTTCTGACTGACTGCAGCAGAGAACTGGATCATTCTGATGATCAATGGATCAACTTTATCACAGTATTGATCAGGATTGTGGTCACACTTTTACATCTAATATTTGTGAACTGTGACATCTGTAACATCTGGAGGATTTTTTCCCCTGTTTTTCTCCAACTAATGTTCTAATACTTTTTTCTCTAAATTCCAAATGAAGCCTTTATTTGTTGTTGTCAGCTGCTAAATGTTACAAACAGACTCCTTCTGGTGTCTCAGTGAGTTTGTGTGTTTGTGTGTTTCAGAGTCAGAGCTGTGTGTCTCTACACTGAGAGGTTTTTGTACGACGCCTCAAAGACTTTGTATCACTGTGGTACACTTTTGGTGGAGGAACCAGACTCGATGTTGGAGGTAAGTATTTTACTGAAATACTAAAATTAAACTGTACTACAGAGATCTGTTTACCATGTTTTTTGTACTTAATAATGTACTACAGTAGGATAAAGTATTGGTTTTTACTTTTTCATGTTTATATCAGGTATACTTAATTTTGCTATACTTTGTTTCATGCCTAAATTATATTCCTCAATTATTGTAAAATATTAAATTGTCTAATTGCACTAATGTAAATGATTTAAATTTTTGCCATGCATTGATCAATTTTGTAACTATTTTTAGTGTAAGTTTTTATTACTTAATTTTTACAGAATGTCGAATAATATTAGTGTGCCTAAAATGTATTTCAACAATATGAATACAGTTTAAAATTCTTTAATTAATTTTTTATATGAAACTCTTTTTAGATTAAAATCCAAATGTTTCATCCGTTCAATCTTTTAAAAAATCTATCTGAAAGTTTTTAATGAGATTTCAATTTTTTCTCCATTTTAATTTATGATCTTATATATTTTTAAAATTAACATTTTTATTAGTCATATTTATTTAAACTTAAAAAAACTGTTTATTTAATTTTCTTATATTAGTACAAAAAGGAAGAAATTCACTAGAGTTAAGTTTTTGTATTTCAAAGTATTTCAGATGAATCTTTCTTGTTGCTCAGAGAATCTTTTTAAAGGAAGTGAAACCAAGAACTAATGAAGCATTAAATCAGCTCTCACACAGGAAATGTGTCTGGGTGTGTGTTGTTGGACTGACATCTGTCTCCTCACTGTCCTCTAAAGTGACTGCTGTCTCCTACAGTTTTTGCCCCCCCCACCCTGACAGTGCTGCCTCCCTCCAGCCAGGAGCTGCAGCAGGGTAAGGCCACGCTCACGTGTCTGGCCAACAAGGGCTTCCCCTCAGACTGGACTCTGTCCTGGAAGGTGGGCGGTATCAGCAGCAGCAGCAGCGGGGAGGAGAGCAGGAGCCGTGGGCTGATGGAGAAGGACGGCCACTACAGCTGGAGCAGCACGCTGAGGCTCCCTGCTGACCAGTGGATGAAGGTGACCACTGGGACCTGTGAGGCCACCCAGGGCTCCCACACTCCACTCACAGAGACACTGTGGACAAACCAGTGTTCTCAGTCCTGATCTGACTCTCTGAGACTCTGCTCCTGGTTTTACTCTCTTCTCTGCATTTCTGTCTTTTAACAAGAATTAGAAAAAGAAAACTTCTAAAAAGGATTCATTTCTGCTGGTTATGATGCTCAGTCTTTCAGTGTCTAAGAAAAAGAAATAAAGATTTTTGTGATTCATTCTAAATTGATTTGTC
>NC_024320.1:11432433-11434568 GCF_000523025.1 Cynoglossus semilaevis
AAAAAACATCTAAAAAGTGATATTTTTGATTTTCCTGAAGTTGAATCATTTAAATTTCCCCCAAAATGACGGTCTTCTAATCAGAATCGTCTTGTGATGTATTACAGGATGTCATCAGCATACGGCCTGAGTTATTGATGGACTTTCATTGACAAAGATCAAAAGATTCTCCTTCTAACTCTCTTCATTTCGCTTTAATATAAATGTGAAAATGTGTTTGTTGTTCAAGAAATAATATTCCTTGGAGACAAGTTGTCTGCTGAAGGCAAAGAACCAGATGACAGGAAAATAAAAGCTATCCTTAGCATTCCACGCCCCACAGACAAGGTAGGGATACTCAGAGTAATGGGAATGATCATTTTTATTGGCAAGTTCATGGTCAACTTATCAGTGAGGACATCAGCACTGAGGGAACTACTCCATGATTACAGAGTTCAAGTGAACAGCGAAAAATGAGCAAGAATGGAATGCTCTAAAGACAACACTGACCAATTCCCCCGTGCTTGCTGATTATGATCCCACTAAGAGACAGAAGATTTCAACAGATGTGTCAAATGATGGTCTTGGAGCTGTCCTGCTGCAGGCAGAAGGAGATAGCTGGAAGCCAGTTGCTTACGCTTTGAGATAGATGACAAAAACTGAATCTAAATACGCTCAAATAGAGAAAGAGTGCCTTGGAACAGCCTATGGACTAGAAATATTTCAAAGTGTGGCAAGTAGACTGTAATTGAGAGACAATAGAATTGTCATTCCACACAGCCTTAGGCCAGAGATACTGAGACGGCTACACGAGGGACGCCTTGGAATAGAGAAGTGTAAAAGAAGATCCAGAAGCACTGAATACTGGTCTGGCATTAATAAGGACATTGCAAACATGGTAGGAACGTGTGAAAGATGCAACAAGTACCAAAGCAAACAGGCAAGAGAACCCATGATGATTCCAGATCTTCCCAGTGCACCATGGGAGAAAGTTGGAACTGACTTGTTTCATTGCAATGGCAAGAACTATTTGCTAGTAATTGATTACTCTTCAAACTTGTCAAACTGAAATTGCTCTGCTCTTCAGCACCTCTGCCAATCTGTCAAGTCTGTATTTGACTGATACAAAGACTGTAGTTAGTGACAGTGGTCCTTGGTACAACTGCAGAGAGTGGCAGCAGTTTGCAAATCAATATGGTTTCCATCATGTAACATCCAGTCCTCAGCATGCACAGGCAAATGGCAAAGCTGAAAAGGGAGAGCACATTATCAAACAGATTCTGAAAAAGACCACAGACAGCAAGTCAAATCCTTACTCAGCTCTTCTAAGCTACAGAACTGGCCCGGTTGAATGTGGTTTATGCCCAGCTGAACTGTTAATGAATCGCAAGTTATACACAATCCTACCCTGTTACACAGACATCAAACAGAAAACAGGGATACAGACAAAACTGGAGAACATGAAATGGAAGCAGAAACAACGCTATGATGAATCAAATCAAACTCTCAGTCCACTTGGTAAAGTAATGATGGGGTAAGAATCCAAGACCAGGATGCGTGGAACCGAAAAGCGAAGGTTCTTCAGTAAGTTGGACCAAGATCCTATGAAGTGAGGACTGAGGAAGGACATGTGCTCAGAAGGAACCACCGTAGCCTTCTAAGAACAAGAGAGACTTTCACAGAGACCGAACACGAACTTGATAGAAAGTATACAGATGTAGTGTTCAAATAAATAAATACATGTTCAATGTAACTACCACTATGTGAAGTCAATGTTTGGTTCACAGCTTCAAAGAAGGGGATTTGTTGATATGCAGTGCATCAACTACAGTAATGAATTCATAGGTTAAATTTTTTTCTTCTGAAACATAGAGTCATAATTTAATATTTGTCTAATTATATCAACGTGTGTTCTTTTCAATAGAATAACTTTACAGACACAGTTGAACCAGTTGATCAAATGACTGCAGTGTGTCTTCAGTAACAGTATCAGTCTGACTTCAGTTCCTGTTCAGTCTGACTGAGGGAGGTTTTTGTACGAGGCTTTTTCACTGTGTGAACACATATTGACTGTTGATGTAGTGAAGACTCATACAGTAGTAAACTGCAGCATCTTCAGCCTGGACTAGTTATAAATAACAGTGAAACCTAACAGT
>NC_024320.1:11435840-11487768 GCF_000523025.1 Cynoglossus semilaevis
AAAAAACTGTTTATTTAATTTTCTTATATTAGTACAAAAAGGAAGAAATTCACTAGAGTTAAGTTTTTGTATTTCAAAGTATTTCAGATGAATCTTTCTTGTTGCTCAGAGAATCTTTTTAAAGGAAGTGAAACCAAGAACTAATGAAGCATTAAATCAGCTCTCACACAGGAAATGTGTCTGGGTGTGTGTTGTTGGACTGACATCTGTCTCCTCACTGTCCTCTAAAGTGACTGCTGTCTCCTACAGTTTTTGCCCCCCCCACCCTGACAGTGCTGCCTCCCTCCAGCCAGGAGCTGCAGCAGGGTAAGGCCACGCTCACGTGTCTGGCCAACAAGGGCTTCCCCTCAGACTGGACTCTGTCCTGGAAGGTGGGCGGTATCAGCAGCAGCAGCAGCTGGGAGGAGAGCAGGAGCCGTGGGCTGATGGAGAAGGACGGCCACTACAGCTGGAGCAGCACGCTGAGGCTCCCTGCTGACCAGTGGATGAAGGTGACCACTGTGACCTGTGAGGCCACCCAGGGCTCCCACACTCCACTCACAGAGACACTGTGGACAAACCAGTGTTCTCAGTCCTGATCTGACTCTCTGAGACTCTGCTCCTGGTTTTACTCTCTTCTCTGCATTTCTGTCTTTTAACAAGAATTAGAAAAAGAAAACTTCTAAAAAGGATTCATTTCTGCTGGTTATGATGCTCAGTCTTTCAGTGTCTAAGAAAAAGAAATAAAGATTTTTGTGATTCATTCTAAATTGTTTTGTCATGTATTATATGATGTCATCAGCATACAGGTTGATTCAGTGATAAAGTGTTGAAGTTGAAGAGAATGAATGAAAAGAAACTAAATGTTTATATTTAAATCAACATGGTTTGAAGGAGTTTTCACTTAAATACTGATTTTAATCATTAAAAATAATAAAGATCAACAAAGTTTAGAAGTTGAAGATTGGTTTTCAACTACATTCAATGTTGTAAAATAACTTTGGAGTTCTTTTGGTAATTCAAATATTTCATATTAATGTTTGAATGAGATCATTTGTTCAAAACTTTGGTTTTACTCTCTAATTAAAACTAAACAGAAGTTTGTTCATGAACTGATACAATTCTAGTTTGATGGAAAATTGACTTTAATCCCATTTAAGTGATATAAAACTCACTGTGTTGGCATTTGGATTTCTACACAACTATTTTCTAAAGATTGAAATGGAAAATGTGAGGTCTGTCTGTCTCCCTTCCCTCCTGTGTGTGGAGTTAATCAGTGTCATCACAGTCACCTGTGTCTCTGTCATCAGTCTCACTGGTGTCACCTGGTGGCCTGGGTATATATACCTCTGTCCCTCACTCAGTCCTTGTGGGTTCATTGTTCTTAGTGTGGTGTTCAGTGTCTGTTGTGTTCATACCCTGTTGATCTAGTTCAGTCCTAGTGTTCTTGCTGAGATCCTGTTGTTTCTCCCCTGTCCTGTATCCACTGAGTTTTTGTCTTAGTTTTGAGTAAACTTTCTGCACCTGATCCTTGTCTCCCAGGTGTTGCATTTGGATCCTGCCTGCTTCTTCTCCTGGCACAACGGAATTATGAACTTTTTATTATGTAGTAAGAATGTTCTTACTTTTTAATGTCAGATATTACGCAGGGTCAAAGCCAAGCCTCACCTGAGTCTAACCTAAAGTGTTATGCATTCCCTACTGCTCTCTTTCCATGTTATCGGTTCACTTTAATTAGTTTGATCTAACATTTTAGTATCTCAGTCATTCCATTTTAGTAAGTTACAAGAAAGATTTATCGTTACACTTGTAATGGTTTATAGTTCACTCGTGGACTGTTTCATGTATTTATAAAATTGACAAAAATAAAAATGATGACAATTGTCAGTATCACCATTTTTGATCCTAAAACATATGCATCATTACATACTGTTTATTTAGGAATTCACAGTACACATTACCAAAAATGTAATCAATAACTTTTAAACTTTAGTTTCATTAACTAACACTTAACACCATGTCTAATTTCAATTAGACCGATATAAGCCTGGTAATTTTTTATTCATTTTTATTTAGCTGCACAAACCGCTGTATCAGTTGCTAGCACCAACGTTCTGCATACAGTCCCCTGATTGTTAAAAAAGATTTACTAAATTAGCTGCAATGCTACAATTTAGTGACTTTCACTGTAATATGCAGCCGTTTATCCCCAAAACTATTTTAATTTTTAAATGTATTATCGGGTTGTCATTATCGGAGAAAAAACCGATAACGATTCTTACAGATTTTACATGATCTGCTAATATAGGTCAGAGAATATCAACACTATGAAAGAAATGAATAGTGACATAATTATATATATGTTATTTTTACATAATTGGTATTTTAATTAAATAATGACACATTAGATCATATGTTTATGTTTTTAATTCCAGTTTTAATTGATCTATTGATGGCAGTTTTAATGTCCTCACTTTACCTCAGCTATAAGGGAAACCAGCACGAGCTAGGTTATACTGCCTCCTGCTGGTACACACTTGGTATCTGCACATTAAGACATTTTCCATTCGGAATACTTTATTTCAAATATCTTTCCCACAAAATAAAATAATCCAACTGCTTTTCAGTTTCAGCATTTATTTATCTTCAAGAGTAAGCAGACGTTAGTGTGTTTCACTGCAGAGGAATAATGCTGTACTGCATCCCTGAGGATGAAATCCAGGGAAGGTCGAGATGCTTCGTTAAAAGGAACATGCCGTGTGAAAATGGCAATACGTGTGTTGTCTGTGTATGACTGTGGAAGCTTTGGGTGTACGTGGATCGTGTTATTTTGTCTATGTATTCAAACGTGTCATCATTTAATCTATTAAATAAATAAATTATTAAGTAAATTCTATTTACTACATACTGATGTGCAATACTGCACGTTGTTCTTGACAGCCCTCGTATCCATGAAGTACGTGATGTCCAGCTGTTCGGCTAAGACGAAGGATTAAAAAAAACAAACAAACAAACATCTGAACTGTGTAGCATGGGTTCCATTGTTATCCAACTCTGCCATCTAGTGACAAACGACCATTCACACTCACAATCATACCTGTGGTCAATGGTTATAATAATAATAATAATTATTATTATTATTATTATTATTATTATTTTCATCATCATGTGCACATACTAAGGAATTTGGTTTGCGCTGAGTGTTTATCTTTTTGGAAATAGTTTTGTTGTTGTTGTTGTTTGTTTTGTTTGTTTGTTTGTTTGTTTGTTCTGTTTTCTTTTTCATATAATGTTGAGGACCGATCTTGGCGTAAATGTCTATTAACGTTGAACATGAAGAGCACAAAGCTTGTCATCTGCACCTCAAACTGTTATTTATATTTGTTTTACAAACGGATTAGCCTGAGCTGTGCAGCATTATCCAGTAGATGGCAGTATGAGGCTACCTTAAGACAAAATGAACGCAATCACAGATCTCTCACTGTAGTGCACACGGATTTAATTATGGATTGCGTAGACTCTTTATCCATCAGTCAGATTATTGGACACATCCTGCTAGTTGTTTGTTTTGAGTCTTTTCAAACCACTGTATTCGTTTCATATCGTTTTATTCTTTACACTGTCCTATGTAAATCCCACAGGAAGAAACAGGCCAAAATACCCAGGTAGTTGAGCTGCTGCTGAAAGTGATGGATGGCTTTGAGTGGGCTCAAACTACGGCGGCCGTGAGAGACCTGCTGGGGCCGTCAAGCAAACGTGCTCTCAGTTTGCAAAACCGTAATCTCATTTTACTGAATTGCGCTCTAGTTAAAGTAGACCTCGTGCTCACGTTATTAAACCGTGCAATCGCCTATCAAAACCGTGCTCTTGGTTTATTTGAGCTAAATCTGACGCACGATTACTGTAGATTAAAGTGTGAAATATCAGCAGGACGTTCTTAAACCACCAAAGAGTGTCACTATCGCTGCTGATATTTCATCTCTGTACATACACTGATTAAAGTCCAGGGTTTACCCACTAAGGAACTCAAGTTCAAAAGCTTCCTCTCAGGTCATGCATACCGGTTGTTGTTTTATGCCTGTTTTCCCATTTCCATTTCACTGGCTGGCAGTCAATAGAAGCTAAAACATTTTTTTTTTAAATCCCAAAGAATTTCCAAATGTACTATGTGCTTGTTTTAAACCAAGTTGGGTTCATCAGGACAAGAATTCAGTGCTTTTACTCATTTCTTGCTGAAATCTGAGTTTTGTGACTACAAAAAGACTAATTTTCCAGTTCAGGATATAACTCACAGTTTCTGACGTTGCTCCCGTCCTCAGAAGATGAAGCCTCCACACCGGTTCAGTAATTGCTTGGATGTAATTAAAGTTCAGTGCGAGCAGTGTGAGATTGGGATTTATAAAGGTCACGCTGGATGAAAAAAAAGATAAATGTTCTTTCTTTTTCACGTACTTTATAAGTACTGCAGTATTTTTTATTTATTTTTACTGGTTTCTTCTAACAATGAGTTTGAAGTGGAGTTTATGTGAAACAGATTCTGGCGTCACATCTCATCCCTCTGCACAAAAGAGAGTCATAACCAAGTGTTACCTCGTGATTATCCATCAGGGTTTGATGTTATTATCTTCAAGGTACAGCGTGTTAATGAGATCAGGACATCACTGACGATGATCATTATTATTTCATGTTCTGTCTGATGTGAATGAAAATAAATTGTAGGACTCCTCGTTCAACAGCCAAGATCTCACTCCGAGCAAACAAACGCAAGATGGCGTTGCATTGAAATCATTGTACATTATCATCATCATCTGCACTTTGCCTCGCCTATAAATTCATTATGAGAGGGAAACCATATCTGATGCACCACAGACGCTGCCCTGCCATTATCAGGACACATCTTGTTCCGACGTCAGGGCCATTTTGTTTTTGCCGATGCCTTAAACGTATACCTCATGGTACAGAGAGACAGCTCTGGTTTGAAGCTCACAGTGGCTTCTTGTGGGTTTCTTTTGAAGCAATACAACGTGTTAGTATTAATGAATCACTCATCAAACATTTTTTACTCCAGAACTCTCCTCTAGCACATCCCGCCCGTTTTAAATCAATCGTCTCTGGGCTCCTCAGCACAGGATCAGACCACCTCAACCGTGCCTATCCACAACTAACTGTTAACTCATCTTGTCTGATCTGCCCAAACTTAGCATCTTTAAAGCTGCGAGCTCTGTGTTTTCACTCCCTCCCTGAACACATTCTCTAATCACACACCAGACATTTCCTGTATTATGGTACACACTGTTGTGTTAACTAATCCTCCTTCAAATATCCACCTCTCCATGTTATTCCAATGCATTTAAATAGGGATGTCCAATAATATCGGTCGGCCGATATTATCGGACCCCCAATAATTAAGTAATATCTGTAAGAATTGTTATCGGTTTTACATCCGATAATGAAAACCCGATAAAGCGATGCCTGAGTTTCACCAAAAATTCTGGAATCACTTGTGGGGTACTGAGATGTTTACCACAGTTTGGGGGGAAAAGGGCTGCATATAATCGCTATCAGTTGATATCGTAATCGGAAATTAAGTGTTTGGACAATATTGGGATATCGGCAAAGAGTTAATACCAGACTTCCTGACATTTAAACATAGATAACACTCTTAGATAAGAACTTTGTGGTCCACGGAGACTTCAGGCTACCTCATCCCAGTACTCCCTGACACAGAGTTCTTCTTTTTCTCTACATTTTCCTTTATTTGTGAATACTTAAAAATACTCCAAGTTTTTTTAAATCAAATTCTGGACATTAGTACATTTCCACATGTGTCAACCTTACCCGCTGCACTTCCTTTTCAAGTATTTCTATACTTTTGTCCAGCTTCAAATACAATTACATTTCAGATTTCTGATTTTGTGGCTGAACTATTAGTGGATTAAATTCCCCGGCCCCTTGAACTCTTGAAATACCAGAAGGTACACTTTTAGAATGTATACATATTTACTGTTAGAAACAAATGGGAACAGCAATAAATTAATTCTATCACATAAAGTGAAGGTCTGTACATCTAAGAATTGATAAATTACTATAGCACAAAATCACAGTGAGACGTGTTGTACTGTATAAATAAACCAAAACACTCAGAGGAAAAGAGGTGGAAATTAAGCAGAAAAACAAATCACAATGACTTCATTCATAACTTGACATTAATTTTTACATGAAAACATTTTGGTGAGCTCACAAAGTAATGTAACCATGAACTGCTGAGAGGGGCCAATGTTGAAAGTGGAATCTAAACAGAGCCGAAGTAAAAGATTCAATAAAAAATAAAAAGTTGTTCAAACCTACAAATCTGATGGTTTCATCAGACCATCAACTCTTTAAGGTGTACGATAACAAGAACAATAATCACCAGAATTTGTGAGAAGATACATACACACACACACACACAAGCCAAAGTCAGAAACACAACCGTTTCTACTGCTGAGCTGAGTGTCCAATTCATATTTAATATTAATACAAATAGCGTTTTTAACATTTATGTGCATTTGTCTGACTGTCGCTGTCCACATCAAGTTTGACTGGTATGAAATAAATCAACCAGCGTTCTGGTCAATATTGTCATAAATATCGATCTATAAAGGTTTAAAAACAGGATTATAGAAATTATTATCAATGTGATGACATAATGATATTTGATATAAGTCAGACAGGTCTGCACATACGGATTCATAAGGCTGTCCAGATCCACCACACACCTTAATGCTCTCCTGTAGCTTGTACTTAAACATCTGTTTCACCCTGATAAAGCATTTTGACATTTAGATTACCTCACTGTGGGAGGAAGGGTTCAAATGATCTCTCTCTTTCACAGAGTATTGAAGATTGTATCGATAAGAGTACTTTTATCCCGAGAACTATACTCTAGTATTATCTACAGCAGATCGATTATGTGTGTATTCCATAGAGGCACTACATGACACCACTGTATGTTGGGGTTTAATTCTTCTTTTTTTTTCTGTGTTCTGAATTTTCTCCCCAGCCGTCTCAGACGGACAGCGATCCTTTGTTCAGACAATGGGTAGAGAAAGTAAAAGAAAACTAAAACCAGCTGCTACTTCTTGAAAAGAAACAATTTCAGTGAGAAATTTTCAGCCAATCAATAAGAGCCAGCTGCTGAAACTCTGGCCACACAGGAGACGGTCATGTCCAAAAATAAACTGAGACCAAACGAAATTCAAAAACAATCAGAAAGAGCTGAAACATTAAATATACAGTATATAAATATATATACTGTATATAAAGGTGGTCCTTGACTTGCGTCCGAGTTCCTGTCCTACGATGTGACGTAACTCAAGTCAGAACTCACATACTGAACATAAGTGTCTATGTCACTCACCTACACTAACACAGTGGTGACATCATCATCTATTACATAAAACATCAGAAGACTCTGACTTACGCCTGGGACTCATAATGAAGGGCAACATTTTCAACCTGTAATGACGCTCCGAATAAATGAATGGGAGATGGCAACGTAATCACAAAACACCATCGGTCGAGGACGCCGTAAACCAAGGACCCTCTGGATATATATTTATATATAGATGGTCTAGATAGATAGATCTATCTATCTATCTGAATATATATACATAGATAGATAGATATAGATATACTTGTATATGTGTTCACTATAGCGCCCCCTACCAGTGAAATCTGCAGCACAATACTAACTCCTTGCAGTAATGAGCAAATGGAAAGATTTTTTCAACCAAAGAGACTTTGTGCTACAGGTATAAAACACACACACACACTCACTCCCATACACAAAAGCTTATAAACACACACACAGTTGTTAAACTGTTCACCAGGGACCCTCTCAGTCTTCATCCCCTTGCTGGTCAAGTAGAGATGCTGCGTGAAGCAAACATCCTCTAAAATATCCAACCAGGGAGTGAGTGAGCTGAATGCGGCTTCGTTCCGACAAAAAGTGTCCCTCGTCTGGATAAATCTGTATTGAAAAAAGAAAATACATTTACAAGGTTATTCTTTCGTAATAATTTTTCAAACAACACCGAACCATTAGATTTTTAAATTATTATTTTTTTAATTCAAATGGGTAATTTTGTGTTGAATTAGCCCTTTAAAGTGTTAACCTTCTGGTAAGAACGTCACTTTTTTTTCTCAGTGTAAAGTGTAAATTCACTACGTATAAAGCACTTTTTTTCATCAATCGGAAAGCACCACACTTTTAATATACATATGATAATGTATTAATTGCAAAGCTTATTTGTTTAACGTAAATCTTTACGAAGACAAATGATCCCCATCTCTGTCTGTGTTTCTGTAGAGACCAAAGTAACAGGTTTTTATGAGCTTGGGTTTGGAAAATTACATTTGAATGAAAGAGTAGAGCCATGCAGACATGCAGTTTTTTAAGGTGGTGAGGGTGGCTAATCATTCCAAAGACGTGAAGATAAAAATCAAGAATTTTCAATCCAGAAGCCTGTAATTAAATCACATGGAAATGCAGTGACGTTTGACCAATTTACTAAGCACATTACAGCCTCTGTTCAAATGGTAACAATGTTAAATCCACGCAGTTAATTCATGCACATTATGTGAAACGATACAACAAAATTAAACATGGCTCAACTCCTCAGCAGTGAAAACATGCTGCAGTGCTTCTTTTTTTTAACAAAAGCACAAACAACAACAAACAACAGAAAACACATTAAAGGTGAAAATAAATAAAATAAATATTAGATACTAGAGATGAGAGGTCGGTAGCTACAGGTTAGCCAAGAAATAATGTTAACTCCAATATCTTAGCTGCAAAAACAATTCCAAATTAGTTCAGTCTTAGCTAAAGGGGCAGCTGACAATGGTAGAAATAGCCAAAAATGTTGCAGTCATGACTAAAATGACTCCAATCATCCAGCCAAATATAAATATTAGATACTAGAGATGAGAGGTCGGTAGCTACAGGTAAATAAATATTAGATTCTAGAGATGAGAGGTCGGTAGCTACAGGTTAGCCAAGAAATAATGTTAACTCCCATATCTTAGCTGCAAAAACAATTCCAAATTAGTTCAGTCTTAGCTAAAGGGGCAGCTGACAATGGTAGAAATAGCCAAAAATGTTGCAGTCATGACTAAAATGACTCCAATCATCCAGCCAAATGTCACTGAAAATATATAGAATGAAAATCAAAAAAGGCTCAAAGCTCAGGAACAGCACCACACTGACAGAATTGGGGGGGGGGAGCAAAAAGCTCAAATCCCAGAAATAGTGGAATGCCAGGTGAAGAAAGTTATATTTCCTTAAACACCAGTAACAAGCTGTATGTTGTGACCTAGTCTAAAAATGTCACTTTATCTCCAACACCTGTACCTGCATCGTGTAGTTGGCTCCAATCTTTATCAGATGTTTGATGAGCTCTGCTGAATGTTGGAAGTGGACGTTAGCTGTAGAGAGGAAATAAGACGTTAGCTTGGCAGATACTCAGGCCAGATCAATGTTTTATTGCTAATTTTGTAAAAAACAAAACAAAAGAAAGAACGTTAAGGAGACGTTAATACCATCTGCTGTGCCATGAGTCAGAAACAGGGTTCCTCCCTGAAGACCCTTCAAGTTGGTCAGGACTCTCGATGCCTGGACGCACAAAGACAAACTTAAAAAACTACAGTATTTCAAAACATGTGAAACATGTAAATGCTTTACATTGGACAGAAGAAGTAGTGGAGCGGTACTTCACCCAAAGAACACCACCTCCCAAAGTAAAACAAGGGAGTTTGAACATTACTGGTGCGGTATAAGAGAAGTACGATGAGTGATGACGTCTCTTTTTGTCTTTTATCTCTTTTTTTTATGTTACTCGTCTTTTGGTGTCAGTTAAATCATCAGCTGTGACAGTTACAAAAATAACATCCTGTGGCCCACTTTCTAGAAGCCCACTGGGGAGAAACAACACACTTGGTGACCTTGACCTCAAGGACAGGAGAGTCAAATCAAAGTAACGCTGATCTGGAGAGCTGGGAGTTCAGTTTCACTCAGACTTTTAGACACGTGTTCTAAAATACCTTTTTGATTATTAATTTAAATATTTGGGTTCTCAGTATAAATCAATCATTATTTGATAAGCCAGACTTCATTTTTATTTAGTTAGGGACAAATGTATTTCAGTTGCAGACGTTAGCAGCAGCTCACCTGGTATCTGTTATTCTCTGCTGAAGGAAAGCCCAGGTATCTCTCTGAAAAGGCTGACGCTGAAACAGAAATAGAAAAACAACATTTATATCGAGGGGAATAAGAAAATAAATTATATATAAAAAAGAACTCTTTCTTTTCATTTTGGTACGAGTACACAAAAGTTCAACATTCAACAGTACGTGCCGTAGGTTTTAACGAATGAAATCCTGAATCTATTCTGCTTTTGAACCAGAACAGAAGGATTTCCACAGACATTTTCAGAGTCTATTAAATTCTCATCTCACTCTGCAGATGCTCCTCATCTACAGCATCGCTGCAACATTGCTGCCAGAAATTAGGGCTTTTCATCCTTAACTTCAAATAGCCCAAATTCCCACGAGCAGAACCCTAGGATAATTAAAGTCACGGTGTCCAGACCAGACATGATGGACACGGTGCGGCGGAGACTGCAGCAACAGAAGTCATCAATATTTTTAATGAAGACGACGTGCTTTTATTTTAAACTTACCGTACATGGACCAGTCAACGATAGGGGTCTGAGCGGCGGCGCACCTGATCAGCCGCTCTGTTGACTTCAGCATCATCAGTGTCAGGAAGCCACCATAGTCCTGACAGGGACACAAAGAAACTATTTTCATTTTGCTTTTAAAAGTCTGCTCATTGAACAACACAGACGCCTCAATCCTGAGTGCATTTCCATTTCCTTTTTATGTCTGAATTCATACAGCTTTTTGGACAACTTGTTATAATCTTTGTTGTTGCCTTTGCCACTGTTCTGTGTGTCACACTATACCATTCTCCCAGCTCCATAAAACCTTTGACTAGTTTGGATTATAGAATAAGTGTTATGTTGCTTTATAATAGAGATGTTTCACTTCCTATTACAGTTATTTCAAAAACAAGACCAACAAACCACTGCGACGGTAACTAGTCATCAGCTTGGGTAATCATTTTTACATTGACCTGCTGTTTTTTCCCCGCTCTGACTTGTTTATCTTCCTTTTGACAAATAAGCTCTCGATAATTCCTGGAAATGGAGAGACTGCACTCATTTGAAAGATCCATGTATTTGTGTTGATGCCTTTATTTACTGAATAAAATAACTCCCAGATATGTGTGTTGGTTTAAATAGACTATTTCTGTGAGTGTAATGAGACTGGGATGTGGGACGCTTCTCTATTTATTTATTAAACGGACAAGCGAAATCTGGCTGCAAATGAAATGACTGAGGATTCATGTTAAAACTAATCACTACATTCAGTAAACAGATTTTTTTTTTCTTCCTGATGATGTCTGCACATCATTTCCAGCTTCATTATTTTTTATAAAACGGGTGAGAAAAAAGTCCTTACAATCAGATCCTATTATAGGAATCCTGCTAATAATTGGTTTTGGAAATGGAAAATCTTTCTCATCATTTTCATGCAGCGCTGTTTGTCTGAGTACACTGTCTCAAATACAGACCTTTCCATAGACGCCAACGCGAGTGTGATCGATAAATGGCAGCTTCAACAGGTATCTGGAGAACACAGGCAGGGACAAACAGTTTAACTGCGTTAGAAATTCAAGGGCAAGACGATTTAATTCACAGAAAGAAAAGTCTCCCCTGGATGAAGCAAATCATTGATTTGTTTTTCCTCAGAAGTAAATTTAGGGCTTGTCCTCAGATTCTCAGAAATCAGGTTGAAGGAATACATCATGCCCTCAGGGTCTACGAACAGAGTGTTACGTACTCAAGAGCTGCTATTTGGTCGTCTGTGTCGACCGTGCCGAGCCTCTGATGGATCTGCTCTAATACCCTGTAAGATGTGAGGAAGATTAGTTTAGCTTTCGCAGAGTCGCTGCATTGTTGTGACAGTTAAAGGAAAACGTTTGACACCTTTGTCCTCTTAATCCTGACCCTCTGCCGTCAACCCTCGCCACGATGACCTGATCAGCTCCGACAAGCACTGAGTCCCAGTCCAAAAAGAACTCCTCCGTCACCGTCTGGTCTCCTGGTGAACTGTCACTTTAAGAGGAGACAACGATAGATTACAATCTCAATGCCACACCAGAAAAAAACAATACAAAACACATACAGAAGCATCGGTCTCAAACACCCGGCCCGCAGACCACTTTCAGCCCAGGGACTGGCCACATGTGGCCAGCATCTACATGTCAATGTAATGTAACGTGAGTCCGTGGCTGTTAGATTCCCTCAGCTCAGCTCATACTGTTCAGTCTGTATGTGGTGGTATTTATACACACATGCAGCCAGAGAGAAACAAACCTGGTGTGAAAATCAATTGTTAGCACCCCCAGTGGCCAGACCTGTGGACTCACAGACATCTGTTAGAAACGCCCATAAAAGGCAGGGCGGTGGCAGCCATGTCACAGTGAATCCAGGCGCTGTTTGTGTTGTTGCAGGTCGGTGGCTAAAAACGTTTGTTTGTTAACGGTTTGTTAAAGCAAAGTGAGATTAACCATGTCAGAAACAAATTCTGAACTTTTTTTTTGTTTTAACCGTGGCTGCAGTTGTGTGACACAAGTCTTGTGATCAAGGATTAAGATAATTGAATTGATTTAATCTGTAATTTTAAGTCACACTATCTAACACCGAAGCACACCACGCGCGCACACACACACACAAGAATTCCTGCCCTCGTGTTTTTTAGCTTTTCATGTCCCGTTTACTATAATTCAATGTAAAAGAAAACGTGTTTTTGCTGTGTTCGCAGCTGCTCAAATGCAAATGAGGTCAAATCTCTGGGCAGGGCATAAATGAAGCAAATGTAAATGTAATCACAGCAGAAAGAAGCTTACACAATAAGGAGAAGGCCGTAGAGGAAGGACTCAGAGAAGTCGGGAGGAAGGATGAGCTTCAAAGGAAGCTCTGTGAAAGAAATAAAGAAGAGAGAGACACGAGAGGCAGAAAAATTAGTGGGAGGAGAGGAACCTGACAAAGAGAGACTGAGGGGGAGAGAGGAGGGGAGAGGGGGAGGGTGGTGTTTCAGAGATAAGTCACTCATGCTTCAACTGTACCATTGTTGTCATTAGTGATCGTCCTGATTTCACTGTGAGTCCTCCTCTTGGTCTGCAGCGCTGCCAGCAGAGGCAGGTTTTCGTCCAAAATGAAATATGCTGTGAAGTGAAACACATTTGTTAGTTTAAACCAAACATCAGAGCCTGAACTAAGAACAGCAGTTTTTAATGGTTGGTGAGAAAACATTAGCAGCAGAATGTTTTTGTTTTTTTTTAAACAAGCAAGAATTTGACTAAAATAAACCAGAGAAACATGAAATTCTTTCATAAAGTCATCTCAAATGGAACCCTGAAATAAATGATTATGTATTCATCTGCTGTAATTCAGCCCCTTGATGCAGTTGTCCTTTTTTGGTCTTCTACAGGTCTACAATGGTGACTCATCCATCGCCAAAACAGCCTTTCTATTTTTATATTTCTAGTAGTTTTGGCAAAAATGTTTTGGTTTTTTTCCCTTTGCAATAATGATTCAAATTAAGTTTTATCTGGTTTAGCTGCACATTTTCAACAGTGTGAAGCCCCACAGATGTGTGATTAACCATACTGCCGAACTGAGACCAAATGATAGCCGTGTTATAGAATCTTTGTTTATAGCACCCCCTGTAGGAAAGGGATTTATAAGTACTGTTAGGATCTTGAAATGTGTCCTTCTACGTGAGAGATTTTGCTAAAAAGTCTACACTTCTCGTCCATGTGGACTAAAACAAGCTACAATTCATATGCTATTTTCCATAAATGTAGTGCAATTCAGCAGAATAACGTTTTGTTTCATCCCAGTGGCCAATGGAAAGATTTCCTCTTATATATTGTTATATCTGCTGAGACAGTTTCAAGAGTGAGCTGATGCAGAAAGAAGAAAACAAAAAAACCCAACACCAATAGTTTAAATACATTATTCAACATTTCATCCACCAGAGGCACAGGTGAAAAAAAACAACCAGGGAGGTTTTGTTATAAAAACACTGACTGATCCAGACCACTAGGTGAAAAAACCTACACAAGAGCCACGGGCAGATTTGTGGTCATTTAATGTGAGGGACGATCATCCACGAAGTGAAACACACCACATACAGTGTCATGTCTGACTCCGTGTCACCTCCGGCAGCTGCACACGTTGTTGTTAAAACATTTCATTTTAGCACAGATGTGAGGGAAAGCTCATCCATCCAAACAACGATGGCATCAACACTCTGTGTTTTCGCTCAGTGAATGTAATTAAAACTACTCACATTCCACATCATCAAGACTTAAGAGCAGCACAGCTGGAACTCCAGGACCTGCAGAGATAATGTTTCTTTATAAACCCAGTTTTCATTTCTGACACTTTATGAGAACAATGCGAGTTGATGACAAATGTGTCTGTGCACAGGCTAAACAGATTGAAAGCTTAAGGTTTTAACTGTGAAATATTTCTCCTGTCACTGGTGTCATATTTAAAGCAAAAGCAGCAAATGAAACAGCAAAGGCAATAGGTCACATAAATACTTTGCTTTCTAGATTCCGAACCTAAACGGATTTTTATTCTTCTTTTCAATTTTACCCTTATCCTCTTTTATAGTTTATGGAACCGCGCATTGAAATATATCGAATTTGAAAAGTAATTGGACAGCCAAAGCGTAAAAAAAAAAAAAGTCAGCAGCTTCTGTGGATATTTGTCCTTGAAGCCATAAATAGTGAGTTATAAAATCAAGGTTCAGGCAATTTTCTTTCAAAAGTGACAAAGCAAGAATATCATTATTTAGAAAATAAACACTGTGTCCTATAAACCACTAAAAATCTTATCAGGTTACTTCCTGTCGCACAAATACAAATCAGACTTGAAGTTCTAGAAAATACAATTGTTTAGTTTTTTTCCACTGGAGGTTTACTTAATGTTTGGAACCAGTTTCAGACTGTAATTATAAAAGTCGTTTAATCTATCACTTTCTTAGCATTAGCTGCCATAGTTAGTGTTCAAAATGCCACAAATATTGTGCTTTTTTAAAGCAACTTCATTGTGAATTAGAAAAAAACAAGGCTCATTTTAGAACTTGAATTAAATGACCGCCTTCAACAGTCCTACGTGTATTTAACGTCATTTTTAACAGTTGCTGAGCGCCGCAGCACACATGAGTCACAAACATGGCCTGGAATACATATAAGACACACATAAATGTATGTAAGCATATAAATATATTTTATAAATTGTACTTCTATATAATTTTACACAATATTTAATAAAACTGTGGTGGTGACCACATATAATTGGCCACTCACCAACTGTGGTCCACGGGTCTCCTATTGCCAACCACTAATTTAAAGAACTGATGGACAAGACTGATGGGCCTTTAACATCAAAAGTCTTATTAGTGTGACCTGTTTTGATGTTAGCGTCACCTAGAGTAGTTTCTCTGAATCACTTTAATAAATATTTTGGACAATTGTTCTGTATTTCATGTGAGAAAAGAGGTCATGAGAGTAGAGTGTTTCCCTCTAATTTGTGTCATTACATGCATTTATTTTAGAATCACAACTCTTTATGGAATTATTTATTTATGTTTAAGAATGAAGTACAAAGCAGTACTAATCATATTTATAATAATAATTATAAACTGTGTTCACATCTGATCTCATTTCCAGCGAGCCGAGTGGCTTGAACGAGTGCTCCCTAATAAAGGGGCCGTCTGGCGTATTTCAGGCTGTCAGGTGAAATATTAAGTTAAAACATGGAGCACATTACTGTCAACAACAGGAGAAAGCACTGATTTAACCTTTTCACAGAATCTCTTTGTTTTTTTTACTGAGTGGATTTGTATCTGAAGGGATTTCTCGCCCACTCTCTCTGACCTTTACAGCGCAGTATGGCATGCTGCGCATCGGGATGGACGTCCGCATCAAAGAAGGTACAATCCTCTCTCAGTCCACAAGTGAGACACCTCCGCGGAAACAGGCCGAGAGTAGACACACTGACAAGAAGGAAGCAAGGAAGTACAAAAGTTCTCACTCAAAGAAGTGAAAAATATGACGTTAATGCAAGAAAAAAAAAACATATCGTCTTTGTTGTACCTGAATAAATGTCTCTGTTGTGCAGATTCCTCTGTGCTCAGAAAGTAACTGTGGAAAGAGGCAGAGAGGCTGAGGTAGGACAAGGTTATAGATCCATTGTACAGCATATCGGCCTTCATTGCATAAAGATGTCAATGTCAAAACAAACCCTTGGGCTCATACAGTGGTAGAACCTCACACCTCATTTAGTCATGAGCAAATAATTAGTTACTGTTGAATGGAAATGAGGTATTTAACATTCTTAGATGTGTGGGCTGGTGAAAATAAAATAAAAGTTTAAGTTTAAAAAAGGCCAGGTCAAAACATCTAGAACCTTCTGAAGGAGGTAGAATGGCTAGAGATATTAAAAGGAAACTAAATCCAAGTCTGTGATGAGCTTCAAGTAATTTGATGAAAAACTGAACTGAAAAAAAATGGTTGCAGTTTTTAAAGTCGTTGCTGAATGAAAGACTTGAGCCGCTTAACAGTCACTGGTCAATATCACACAAATATATTATATATGTTATAATATTGCATATGTATAAATAAAACTGAAATGTGTTTCTGAAAGTGACAAAACTTTTTTTTTTAATGTTGGGTACTTTACACTGGAGAGATAACTTGGACTTACACAATCTGGTTGTCCTCGTCGTAAGCTAAAATTCTTGTCACTTCCCAGTTTCCTGACGTGAGGTGACGCACTTCGTTCTGGTTGCTCCGTGACTGAAAGAACAAGATCAAATATGCCAACAATCCTGCTGAGGAGTACTTCAGCAGCGACAGACTCAGACTCAGTCACATGAAGTCACAGGCGTGCGATGAGAGTCACCTTCTTGGTGAACATGGTGATGTGGTTGAAGTCTCCCTGACCTCCTTGTTTCACAGGCAGAGCGAGGAAAAACCTGCTCCCGTCTTTAGAGAACAGCGGCTCCTGACTCTACGTACAGACACACTGGATGTTAGCGGTGACGCACTTTATGTACAACGGAGTCTCCATCGATCTGTGCCTGACTCAATAATGAAACATACGTTTTCTGTAAAAAACAGCACAGCATATCAGAGTTTGGTTTGTCTCAGATTTACCTGTCTGGAAAGCCAAGTCTCTGAGGACTCCTCGTGTTTCTGAATAGAGAGGGAGGAGAGTAAAATCTAGTCGTTATTATGGAAACGGCTCTCTGTAGGTTGTTCTTGTAAATCGGTTCAGTAAAGCGATGTTAACTGCGGTGCAGAAAATACATAATATCCATTGTCTGGACTCTCGGGCCAAATAATCACTACAGTTTCAGATTAGGCCAGGTTTATTACAACTAAATGAATGTTCTTTGAACAGAGTCTGATGTGTTTAAAAAGTAATGTAATTTAGTGTTGGGGCTTTCAAACCAAAAACACCTGTCGCCCATGTCTTTGTTCAGTTACAGGAGTACTAAAATACGTCTTCACTTTCTTTATCACCCTAACCTGCTGCACATTCTATGCAGCTCAAGTTTGCTATGTAGAAACAATTGCAAACACTTTTTCCACCAGTACTTCTTCCTGTATGTGCTTATATACTTCTATCACTCATATTTCATCTACCGTTGATTGTGACTTTTCATACACAGACATTTACTGGGACTCCGGACATCAACAACTGGAACATTATGTCCACACTAAGAACAAGACAAATCTTAAAAACCATCGCTGAGGAACCAGGTTTTCTGTGTCGAAATGACATAAACTCAACGGTATGACTTTGATTATTTACAGTATTCTTTCTGCTCTGAGAGAAAATATTTTCTAGTCACAGACACCTACTTGAGGACAGACTCCTAAGGTGGAGTCACAGACTGTCAGTAGTGAAACGTTTTGGAGTCTGTTGACCCAACGCACTGCCAGGTGAGTATTACTGATCCATTTTACCATGGTCACATAGAAATCTCTGCAGAAGGGAAAAAACATAAATAGAGTTACTGATGTGTTTTTGGGGCCATTTCCCCAAATATAATCCATATCAAGGTCTTAGTTGGGATATACAGTACAGTACCTCTGGTCTGGCTGTACCACGGAATATGTATGTGTGTGTGTGTGTTTCACCTGTTTCTGAACTGATCAGGAGGCTGCAGCTCCTGAGTGTGTGTAGCTCCAATCAGGTTGACCACCGACAACTTGACCACGGGGTTCTTCTGACCGGCCTAAAGTATCCAAACAAACAATAAGACATACACTTAAAACCGGGTGTTTAACCGAGTGCAGTTCTACATGTACTTTCTATGGTTTATGGATTGTTTTGATAGAACATTTCACTGGTGTTTTTTTTTAATTAACATTTATTTATCCCTTTTCTATTATGAGAACCTCATTATGTCTTTCGTCTAAACCCAGTTCCACCATGATGGAAATGTATACAGATACGTATAAGTCAGATTTTTATGATACCCAATATACAAAGGAAATTATTGGCAGATACTTCCATCTATCCATCATTTCTGCTGATCCAAAGTTCCAATATACATCTACACTGGAACATTAGTTCATAAGAAACATTAACTTCCCTTTTTCTTGGCCGCAGTTGTGTACAAACATGTATCTAATATTTTCATGGACACAGCAGGGATGTGAGGGTGGCATTGTAAAAATTAAAAAAACAAAAAATAAACAAAAACTGAATTACTATTTACCATTACTATTTTACCATAGAATGATTTCGTCCAATGATCTGTGCTATAGGTGGCGCTTTGGCCTAGAGGCAATGTCTCTGTCATTGGTGTGGAACCCCAGGGTTCACCTCCTGGGCAAGATTGAATCAAGGTTAGGGCGGTTGGTACCTTCCAGTGGACTCACCACCAGCAGGAAGGTTCAGGGGGGTTGGTATGGGGCAGTGTGATTTGGGTGGAGACTGCTGCCCCCGTGACCCGGTAACGGATAAGCGGATGAAAATGGATGGATGGATGGATCTGTGCTATATATTTGTTTTTTTATGATTTAAATCAAATGTTTGAGACAATCAGATGCCGTTGCTACTCTTCTTCTGTGCAGCGACTGTTGTTGCCAAGATATGATGAGATGTGAAACACCTCCAGTAATCAAAGTGAATGTTACTGGATGGGAGAAAAACACTGTTTTTGGTGTTCTTTTTTTTTTCTGGAGAAGTCAGTGCCTCACCAGCTGTGAAGCTCACTGCACATCACTGCACATCATATACACAGAGTCACCTCATTTATAGACTAAAGTTGGAAAAACATTCTTTTAGTGTTTGTTTTGAGGACACTAAAATATAATTCTGATAAATCTTTAGCAATAAATAGTAAAAACAAAAAAGTCATTTATTTTCATGTGGCATCTGTGCTAGTCTTTTTGTCCTTATCTATTCTAATCCAGCAGGTGCAGCAGCTGAACCTCACCATAGGATATGGGTAGTGAAGTCCTCGAGGGTAGGTGCTGCCAGTGAACTGTGGCAGAGCCATGCTGGGCACCTGAGTGTCGTTGATAGTGAGGAAAGCCAATCGCTCTCCGTCCGGCGACCACCAGTGAGCCAAGTGTGACTGCAGAACCTCCTCTGCTCAGAAAACAGAGAAAGTAGATTTTCAGTCTCACTGAACCGGAGATAATGTGGGCGACAGCCGGAAAACAGGGACGTCAGCGTCTCTTTTAAAGATGTAATTGCACTTCATTTACTTTTGTTATTTGTGTTGATTTTCGGGACCTCTATTTTGCTCATTTGCTTTTTTCTTTCACAAATTCACTGAGGTTTTAAACTAGGACCTATAATAGGGTGTCACTTCGTACCCCTCCCCCCCATTCGCTGCCAACAGTAAATGCAGATAAAAAACAAAAAGGGGGAAAAAAAGCTCACTACGAATCTAAAAGCTGAAATTATTCTCATTTATTTCTCCTCTGCCTCAGTCCGTGATTATGAGGTGTTCTTTGTGTAAACTGCACACAGAGCAACATGCTGTGGTTGTGTTTGTTTACGCAGTGACTTAATGGATCGTAGGGGCTTCCTGTGGTTTTTTCCCTCCATTTCCACTCATTTCCCCATGTTTTTTTACTCTCCCTGCTGCATGTTTGAATGTCTAAAACAAAGATCTTAAGTAGATAAAGAGGGAGCGCCACTTTGGTTTTTAAACGTTTCTTTGACCAGAGATCACGCTGTTTGACGTTTTCTTTCTGCTTTTATTTTCAAAGATTAGAATAATCATAAACCAACGGATAAAAAAAAAAGGAAAAGGAATTCTGAGGTCTGTCTGTCTCCCTCCCCCACAACCAGCTGTGCAATCAGTGTCATCACAGTCACCTGTGTCTCTGTCATCAGTCTCACTGGTGTCACCTGGTGGCCTGGGTATATATACCTCTGTCCCTCACTCAGTCCTTGGGGGTTCATTGGTCTGTGATAATGCTATGTGTTTTGTGTGTGTGTCATGTCAAAACCTTGTGCTTTTGTTTTGTGCTCATGTCATGTCATGTGTTTGTGCCTGGTGAGGTATCACAAGTTGCTGTATTTAGGTTTTGGACTGTTAAAATCAACTTCGTGCACCTGATCTTCACCTCTCTAGTGCTGCGTTTGAGTCCTGCCTGTGTCCCTGTTCTGTTTAACCTTTACTGATCAGCGCCAAACATGAACCGATCACAGAGAACCAAAGTGTGCCGAAAATAGGTGTGCAAAACCATGCATCTGCCACACTATCAGATTTGTACTGTTTTTTTTTTTTTTACCAACAGCCTTTGCTCTGTTTGCTTATCATAAAAGGAATTTGAAAAGTGCTTATGTAAAAATAAGAGTGATTACACACTCACTCCTGAAGAATAGCAGAACTGGTAAAAAGCTCTGAGCTGTACAAAAAGAGCTCTTGCCTAAAGTTTTCCTTTTAAACCACGACTGGCTACAAATGCTAATGAAAAATAATTGTTTTCAGGGCCATTTAAAGAATACAGGCTGAGGACTATAACGTTGTAAAAAGAGTAAGGGCCACAGGCAGAAATGACTGCTGAATGTGCAAAGCTGCAGTGACAAACATGGCCACATGGGCTCAGAACTACGACAGCAGTTTAACAGCGCTCAAAAATACATAAAAAATACTGTGATAGGAAATGAAATCCTCCAAAGACTTTGTCAAGTCTGGGCATGAACTAATTAGTGATGGAAAATCAGAGAATATCTGTTTCATTTAGGAGAAATGAGCTAAATTATTGCAACAATCACTGTACTAATTTACCTGATGCAGAAAATCCTGTAAAAATTCTTAAAAGTGTATTATGAGAAGACAGATCAGATTAGATGAGGTTATGCATTGAAGCACTATGAAAAAGTGAATGTATAGTAAAAGACCAAAAACCATGGACCCTCTTTACTCAGGTCACATCACACTTCAGTCTTGTGTGTCAGGCTAACCTTCGTAGAGCCAGTCAGTCAGGCCGTTGAAGATGACTCCATCAATCCCAGAGGAGGTGATTCTCAGGGAAACGCTCCTCACATCGGACTGGTAGTAGATATTGTTCTCAAAGATGTAAATCTGAGGAGGGCATTCAGGTTGTTTTGCATATCATCTGTTTTTATCTCAGCATAAAGCTAATAGAATCTCTGCACTTTGCTTAGAGCATGCTAATAAACAGAGGAGGAGGAGAAGTGTGATAGATCACGACTTTCAGTCTCACCAGCTGCTGTCCTTGTCTTCCCCATGCTGCGTGCTGAAGGACCGCATTCTGAACCTCCGGGGGGTTCAGCTCCCAGACTTCCCTGAAAAACAAACAGAGTGGTTCACCTAAGTCTTTAACCATCCTTGTGTTTCCAGTTTGTATCCAGAAAAAGATGACAAAATATATATTGTTTTAGTATAACTTGTAAAAAAAAACCTCAACATACAGAGATAATCTAATAATTCTACAGGCATGGCGATCAAGGTTTTATTAATTTTGAACATGGGCTACAATGCAGCCAAGGGTTTCCAACAGTCATGAATGTATTTTTCACCTGGCCTGACACAGTCAGTCTGGTCTTTGTGTGCATTTACATATTTAATTTCTTCTTTTTGTTTTACCCTCTCAGAGGAATTATTTTTGGCAGCAACCATGTGATTCTAATCATGTCTAAAAAATGTTATTGATAAAGTGATGGTCAAAAGAACTGCTCTGATCCAGTGTTGATGCTGTTTATCAGATGAAGGCCTTTTTAATTTGTCCCATAATTTTCTACTCCTCACTTTTCCTTTTACTTAATTTGTCTTAAAATAACCTCTGCTTCTTCCCATTTCCTTTATGTATCTGTACAGTAACTTCATTATGGTTTAAGGAGGTTGATAAGACATTATCTGTGGTTTAAATATAACAGTGAGTTATCACTCACAGGTAGAAGGCCAATAATACTATTCAGTTTTTTTATATTTGTGTATTTCAGTGACACCGTGTCAGAAAAATTGTCACCAGTGTGTGGACAGTAAACTCACCATGAGAAAAGAAAATCACTGCATGCACACAGTGAAAAAAAACAGACTGAAAATGACAAGTTTATCCAGTTCATTTTGACTTAACCGTAAAGAAAACAAGAGAAGTGCTTAGGCACAAAACTAAGCATTAAATAAAATCACAACCAACGTCTATTTTTGTAAAAACAAACACAGACACAGCATTGCTGCATTTAAAAACAGGAAAGATGGATCAGGGAGTTGAGGAAAAAAAAATTGCTTACCTCGTGTAGATGTTGTAAACAATGTAAGACGCTGTATATGAATATCTGTACATCTGAAAAGAGAGTTCACGCCATCAGGCAACGCAAACAAGAGATCCTTGTCTGTTAAACGTTCGGAGCGATGACAGCGAGAGGGAACAAGGTCAATGAATAAATAATGAGGACAAGGAATGAAAGAAAACAAGCTTTTCTTAACACAACAGAGAGCAAACTGAAAAAGCTGAGGTCAGCTGATTTCTCTTTTACTGACAGATCACATCTGTGTGTAGACCTGCACCAGACAGTACACTGGCCTACAATACTCCTTCACAAATACTGATTCACATTTGAATGACTTTGTGGTTTAATAGTGTAGTAGAAGATCCTGAGTTCAAGCACCAGAGGAACTTAATAGCGCCTCCTGTGGGAGCCTGTGTGGGTTGAAAAGACGCACACTGAATTCATTCAATTAAAGGGACTTTTCTATTTGTAATTAACGGTGGGAATTAGACTAATGTTCTGATACTATATGCAAACACTTTTACAACATACATTTACATTTACAACATTTAACACTTCATTGTTGGTTTATGTGCGGGATGACGGATAATATCTGCGGACCAATATTATCGGCCCGATATTAGCATAATTATGTAATATCTGTAAGAACCATTATCGGTTTTGAAAACCCAGTAACGAAATGCCTGGTTTTCACCAAATGACGTGGGCCCTAAAATGGCTTTGGGGATAAACAGCTGTATATTAAAGTGAAAGACACTAGATGGCAGCATTGCAGCTCATTTAATTGATCTATTTTAATAATCGGGGGATTGTATGTAGAATGCTGGTGTACAGATAAATATAACCAAGACTGTAATATTACTGATCATTATCGGTTGATATCGGAACCGAAAATGTATATCAGCATATCAGATATTGGAATAAAGTTCGGAGATCGGACATCCCTAGTTTACGTACTAAAACCAATATTAGTAGGAAAAAGGACAAAGTTTGTCTCAGAAAGAAACTTTCATAGAAATTCTGGTAGACGGCAGAAATATACAGGGCTCAAAGGTCAAAGGCATTTGGCAGCAGAATTCATTCATTCATTAAGCACAGAGATTTCTCTTGGAAGCTGAAATTCTTCAATATTTTGGGCTAATCTGACAGAAATCTTTTGCAAAGTTCAACACAATCCTTGTTTACAAAGCCTGGGGCCTTGGTTGACCCTCCTCGTTTTGCACATCATTTTGATCCTCAAAGATGTTACCAGCCACAGTAACCTGTGCTGTTAGTAAGGATCTGACCCCAGCTCCTCCACTCACTTTGGAAAACAAAAACCAACACTGCTAATTTTAACTGAGGGCACAAAAAAGCATCAGTAAAAGCATTTAAAGTTTTCATTGATGCTAACAGAAATATGTTTTTAAGTGCAAGCTTATATTAAGTGGGCAGACTCTTCACACTGACTGATTTCTCTGTCTTTAAGCACAGTGTGCAGCACAGCACTCTGCACAGCTAATTTCCCTTTCAGCCAAATTCAACTGAGAGCTGCTGAAAAAAATAAAATAAAATAAACCCCAGTGTTTACAGGTTGTTTTTCTACTCTGCTCCTTTGTTCCATATACAGATAATGTGGCTCTTTTGCAGCTCTCTCCCTGCTTTCTTGTACTCCCAAATCTTTCTGTATCAAACATGCAGTCCGTCCCGCTGAGAGGATCTTTAAACCAAGAGGTGTCTCTGACCTGACAATCACCACAGGAATAAATTCTGCTCGGGAACATAGACAATATCCTCCCTTGGCTTTTCAGCTGCTGCACTGTCTCTAACCCTGAGCCTGGATCCGTCTGTTTGCAGACAAATCTAAAAATCGATAGGGAGAAAAAGAAGCCTTTACTTCGAGGCCTTCTGGCAGATGAGTGAAAAACACATTAGGGCTAAGAATATAGACACACAACACTCGTAAATTTACTCAAGTTGAGGTCAGCGAA
This sequence comes from Cynoglossus semilaevis, assembly GCF_000523025.1. NCBI lineage: Eukaryota > Metazoa > Chordata > Actinopteri > Pleuronectiformes > Cynoglossidae > Cynoglossus > Cynoglossus semilaevis. The sequence goes on from NC_024320.1 coordinate 11,460,709, forward strand.
TGTCTGCTCGCATCGGTTCTCTCCATTGTCTATCATCCACATCCATCTGCTGCTTCTTAATGAGCCTTATTATCCATATTAAAGTAAATTTAAGAATAACAGTAAGAAAACACAACAAGAAAAGGCAAAGTATATGAATGAAGTCGAGCAGAAACTGCACACCTGAAGCACACCGCTAATGCCTTTGTCTATTTATGTGCATGCAGATGAGTGACATTCTCTCGGGCATTTCACAGGAGAACAATGAAAATGACAAACTGCCAGGGAGAAAAAACAAAAGGGAGCAGCAGAGAACAGCTGGTGATGCCGCTTCAGTCACAGCTCCTCCGTCAGTCAGTCAGTCAGGAGCTGTGACTGAGCTGCAGAGGCGGATGATTTTGGTGTGATACTGATTCATTATGCAGTTTTGGAAGTGGCATTTTCCTCCAAGCTCACCTGCTTGACATCGTAAGCGAAGAGTGCGTACTTCAGATCGGCTGACAGCGAGTACTTGACCACCTTAAAAGCTTGCTATCAAATCAAAAAGAAGATGAGACATAGCAGGTGTTAAGAAAGCCTAAAAATACATGAAACCAAACAGTGATGTGGGCGTTTGTTTGTTTGTTTGTTTAAGGCTGCTTCAGTGACAAAAGACCAAAGAAATTAAAAGAACATTTTGTTTAAAACATGAGGGACGTAACAGAGTCAAACTCTGAGGTCATATTTTCATTTCTCCTTCTCTGAGGTTCTCATCACAAACTATAAAAAAGAAGCAGAAAGCAAAAACTAATAACACTCCAAAAGGCCAGAACACCACAAGGGAACTGCAGCACTTTCTCATACCGTTAACAGAGCAGAGTGTTGGTAGATCTATCCATACAAAGCAGTAAAATACACATACCTGCCACTTTATTAGAGACACCTAGCTCGAATGAGGCTGTATTTATATATTGGCTACATTTTTCTGAACAGTTTCCCTCAACTGCTTCTTCATAGCTCACAAAGGTGGTACACAGTGTGGTCCTCTGCTGATCCAGTCTGGACATTCTGTTTTGACTTTTGGCTATAACAAGAACTGAAGCTCAATTTTGCTCTATAAAGCCTTAAATGGTTGTAAAGAGAACTTGAAATGCTCCGACCAATCAGAAGCTGAGTTAGCATGAAGAGAAAACATTGGTAACCTAGAATCTCTTTAAGCACATGCAGCCAAAACAGCATGACTCGCTATATTAGCATACATCAACATCGCTAAAGTGACCTTTGTTCCACATTACGATACTTCTAACTAAATGGTTTCTTTTGATGGAAACAGATGTAGCCAATAAAGTGACTGACAAAAGCTCACAGTCAGTGTTACCAGTTTGCCTGTTATTCCAAGCCAGGCATGGGCAAACTACGGCCCGGGGGCTGGATGTAGCCCGTTTGACTTTTTAATCTGGCCCGTCAAAGTTGTCCAAATAATGTTATTCATCTGCCTTTCCCCTGCAATGTCTGCATTTCCCCAATAGATGGCATAGAAAAGGCTAAAAGCATTTTATTGACTGACTTTTATAGGTCATTTGTTTTAGTTCACGCAAACGCTCCATCTTTCTGCCCCCCGTCAAATTTTAGGAAACAAGTCAAAAAGTTTGCCCACGCCCAAATATGATTGGCTGCTTTATGGCATCATCAGTGGTTGTTGCCTGAATGTCCATGTTAAAAAAATGTAGAATTTAAAAAAAAAACTATGCAAGAAATATATAGTGACAAGATGCTATGAAACATATCACGTTTCATAACTAGTCAGACATTGGACCAATATAGTTTAGCCGGTGAACAGCAGCAACAAAGGGAATTTCTAATCCAACAAAACATTAAAAAGTGACCTTACGGACACATCAGAGTCAAGTCAGGGTTTAACCAAAGGAATGCTGAGACGTTAGTACTGTGGGTAGAGTGTGGATGGTGTGTGGAAACCAGCAACCTTCTTTTAATGGAGTTCACAGAAAAAAACAGTATTGGCTTCTAAATATATTTAACAGATTCAACAATGAAGCAACTCTGAGTATCACAACTGCAGAATTCAGGCAGTAAATATCAAGAGGCAGAAATAAAGGTTTATATTTGTCACAGTGCAGAGCTGTTCATTAAACAGTGAATTGCAAACAGGAAGTAAAAGATTGTATTGGAAAGGAACTAAATTGGCCCTGCATTCTGCATCTGCAGTTTGATTTTGGTACAACAATAATTAAATTACCAGTACGGACATAACTTATTTTTTCTCCCAGGATGTGTTAGAAAGAGTAGATGTGTTTGACATTTAGAGGCCGAGTCATGTGGGGAGCAGTTAAACCACATGCAGCCGTTCACAGATTTGATTGCACGCCTCACAGAGAAAAAAAACACTCTGAACTTATTTTTAATGAAAAAGCCCAAAATTCTACACAAGGCATGAAAAGGTGATTTTGTCGACCTCAGATCCTGCACCACAAACAAAGTGGAGACAGATGATAACAAATCAACCGGGTTTTTTTTTTTTTTTTTCTTGCAGTGATCTTTCTTTTTTGACATGACTTTGGAGCAATCTTCTATATTAACTACGGAAGATTTTGCCTTATTTTTATGTTGTTTAAGTATGATCAGCATTTTTAAAATCACTGGGAAATAATTGTAACATTATATCATGTTTGTTTGTCCAGAAGAACATTAGTTCAATTCTATGTACCGTTGCCTTGGCACATGATACATGAAGTGAGTCCTCAAATGCAACTTTTTAAAAATGTTTTTTTTAATTATGAAAGTCTAATGTAGGTTTTCTTGACCGAATTTTGTTTTGTCACCCTTGATGGAACATTCTGGTCGATGGGGGCCAGACAACTTGGACACTGGAGGCATCACTGGCAAAAGGTACTTTGACTAATGAACCCCACAAAACAGTACTGACAGAAAAACAGAACTGGTTCGTCTTTGAAGTGATGGTTGAAATCCTTTCATCGGATTCGTTTCTTTTTCTTTTAAAAACAATTGAAGAACATATTTATATTTAAAATTAGTACAGCAAAACCCTGTTTGAACATTTCAGATGTTATAATAAGGAAAGACATATATATATATATATATATATAAAAGGACTAAGCAACACTTACAAATGTGCTGTTGCTCAGAAGGACGTCTGTCTCATTCAGCATGAAGTTGAACTTGATGACATGACCCTGTTGGTTTCTGTACACCACCTCCACGTCTAATAGGGAGAAGGAGAGAATATTTTAAAAAACAGCCAGAAGCGCCGGTAAAAATCGCAGTAATCCACATAAAGATAAGATGGGGAGCATGACCTCGCCCTGTGAAAGCAAAGGTCATGTTCCTGTGGCAATGAACATTTTCTGGAAAGAAAACAGACATGAAACATAAGGTTGACAACATTTCTCTGGAGGCTTGAATACCTTTCTAACAAAACTGCTGTAATGTTGTTTTTTATCCTTACAGGACCCAGACAGTACCTTTATACCTGGAATTGATGTGTGTGTGTAAATGTAAATGTATATATTAAATATATATATATATATATATATAGTCGGTGTAATTTCATTCATGTGCTGGATTTGGGATTATTATTTTTCAATATAAGCTGTTCTGCATGCTCCGTTGCATGTTCTGGGAGAAATTGTCTTTTCTATGTTGTTTTGTGTCTACTCTACAAAGTATTATAATGACTAATACACGAGTCCTTTATTCACTCGTATTTGTCGTACTCTCATAGTGGTAGCTTTTTGCTTGTACAAATCTCATTAGCAGTCGTGTAACGGCACGCATCACGAAGCACTAAGCAATCGTCCATAAAAAACACGCAGTCATAAAAAACTTGTTTTTTTCATTCTGTCTAACATGACTAACCCAATGTTTTATTTAATAAAATGTTCTGCTTTTACATTAACTATATATTAGGGACGTAGCATAAACAAAAACTCCATGAATAATTGACTCATGGACATTTCATCACTGACTTCAGAGAATAGAAGAACATTGAGGAGAAAACTATGGAAAAAACTGGCACGTCAAAAAAACCACCTCAGGTTTAATCTCCGCTGCCGAGGGAAAGGCATTACAGCAGCTAGCCACAACATAAAAAAAATCCCATCACAACAAAAAATGGATAGAGCACCGAGGGAAACCAAATCCAAACCTTCCCAATGGGAATGACATGTGGATGATATAATAAAAATAGGAAAGATGGGACACACAACAACTCACAGAAAATATCAAATTCTCACACACAAAGAGGAGAAGAACAAAACGATAGCATTGTTAGACTTAAAGATACATCAAACAGAAGAAGCCGACATAAAAATGACAACACACAGGAAACCAACCCATACACACCAACAACCTCTCTGGAGATCCCGTCGCACACAAAATATCAGTCATAAGAGCATCACAGTATCAATATAACGGAGGGGAATTTTATTTTTATGGATTTAAAATATCTTAGTTAGTTATGCTTTTGTGTGGTAAAGGCCCAGTTTTGCTTAACAGTGACAACACTGTGCACAGAGTGGATCAGCTTCACCTGCCACATTGATTAGTGGGCCAACTCTGCTGTGTCCCCAAAGGTGATCATCGGTTCTTAATCCTCCTCAATCTCTTGTGGAGTTTGCTAGACCCCTGGACATGACGGCGGGTTGCGGAGGGGTGGGGGCTGGTTAGGTAACTAGCTAATTTTCCAAGAGGTGTATACTCTCATTATAACAAGTAAACAAGTTCTTTGCACAGTGTTTTCCATTCAAATGACATGGCTGTGGTGTGGATGGTTTGAATAATCATGGTTTGAAAGTAACAAAAGTGCTGATTGACATGTCTGCAGAACCCTTACAAGATAATTTGTCCTCCCTTGTTTGGCTGTGGCTCAACGGCCGTCTTTTCCCTGACATGAGGCTGCATTATATCAACTGAGAGAGTGAGATGTGGGGGGTTTGTTTTGTCCAACTAGCATATTGAATTGTTCTGTCCAACAGGGTCACCTGTCCTTTTAGCTGTTTTTGTTGAGATTGATGATAAAGCTGGGAAATTAACATCAGTGGTGTTTTATGGTGTAAATCTAACACTGACAGTGTGTGTGATGAGAGTGTAGAGCCCCGGGTCTGGGCTTGAATTTACTGCTGGGCCTCCACGAGGTGCTGTGCATGTAATTCAAAAAAAAAAAAAAAATGCCTGTGATGAAAGGAAACAGCTGCTCAATGAATCTGTCTCTTCTCTCCTCTTATATCCGAGTCTGGCTGCAAAAGCAGCTCTCTCTAATTTAATAGCACGAGAGACACTTACATTAGATCTCTTATAATCATCCTTCAGACAACAGCAGGCTGTTGATTGATTAAGTGAAACAAGCAAGAGGGAAATTCAAATAAGGCCTCTGTTCTGTCAGGACACCACAATCACGTCCTGACACTTGAAAAAAAATCTTAACTAGGACCTGAGATGCTCCCAGTGCATGACCAGGCAAAGAACAACCTCATCTAAGGCCTTGTTCAATCATCTGGGGATGTTGCTGGGAAAGCTGGGAGAGTTGTAAAAATTAAGTGGTATGATTTTAAAAGTACAAAAAAAAAAAGCAGATGGATGTGATGTCAGTAGGTAACATTAAGGTCCACCTATGGTGCATGCTGTATGTTTGTATGTTGCTCAAATGCTTTGGAGGTTCTAAAGAGTTACAAAATCACATTTTTGTAACATTTTTTAAGGTGTGGTAGAGAAGTATGTGAGGGTGGTGCAGGGCATCTAAGAGGCCACAGTCATGTGGTGTGCAGTTGCAGTCAAAAATTATGCAGATTTCATGTAGTCTGCTGGCTGTCACTGGGAGTGAACAGAAGGGAATGATTTGGAGATAAAAGGATAGATAGGAAAAGAGATGGATGGACATAGCCTTGGGGAAACAGTGGGTATATAGGGCACAAAAATGGGAGAGGAGCCAGGAAGGAATAAACAAATTAGTTTTAAAAGGAAAGACTCTCAAATTCAGATGAGACAGTGTGGCAGAGAAATACCGAAACATTGAAACGTCGAAACATGACTGCATATTTTGTGAGCTGTTGAGGTTGTCCAGATCCCAGATGATTTAAACAAGGAAGACCATGGAGAAGGAGATTTATCAGTAGTAGAGCAATAGCATCCCCCGTTCAGTCACAGCTTGGACTTTAATAACCAGCAGAATTAAGATGCATCTACTCGAGTTCAGTGGCAGCTAAACACATTCTGAATTTAATCGAGATAATTTTTCATCTCAACCCCCTTTAGAGCAAAACAATCAAACACATCATTACCCAAATCTGTTCCCTGACCACACCAAGCACGTTCATCCACTGCTGAAGAAGTTGCCAATAAATAATAAACATCATCAGGCTCACACACTGTTTTAAAGGACGGACAGATCCACCGAATTTGTAGCCTTGAGAGCTAGAACAAAAGGTACAGAGATTTCACTTGTTATAGAAATTTCAACTTTTTGTGCATCAAAAATATGCTCAGCCATTTTTTAAAAATGTTAAATAAAAAATTAGAAATGGGCCAGTATCTGGTTGGATCCTTATTATTATTTTAATACTTGTTAGTGCTATATATAACAGACTGCATGAAAGGCACAGGACGTCCTCTGTCTGTGAGGCCTAATCCCCTTTTTTCATAATCAGATTTATTTATTTTTTATATGTGATTTGTTTGGTTGATCTTGCTTTTATCTCGGCCAGTTACTGCAGTGAGTGACATACAGTATATGCATGTGTTTAATGAACATCCTCATACACAGAACATCTATTGACTTTCAGTCCATCTAAGAACGGCTGGAGCTCAAAGACGTCAATAGCATTTGACAAAATTGATGAAACACTTCCTATTTGATTAATGTAGTTTTCCAGAGCATCTGCAGACTGTTATGATTACGAATACAATACCACCCAAGGATGCAGAAAGTCTCTATACAACAGTGGTTTCCATCATCAGCCATAGCTTGAAGAAATGTAATCTGACTTCCTGAAAATGTTTAAATGTATTATTTATTTAGGATGGCAGGCGCTAACGTTTTGTTTCTTTAATATGTAACCGTATGGTTGTGTCAGTACAAACACTGACACGTTCAGTTTCTTCTTTGCTTTTTATTTGAGAACAAAAGGTTCAAATAATCTTTTAAATTGCAGACATATTATTATTGGAATCCAGGTAGTATTGCAGCTTTCCTGGAAGTTGGATTGCATGTATTAAAAATTGAATTATAGAATATGACTAGGCCTGGGAACACATACATTTACATTTATTTCAGAAAAGACTAAATTAATCAACTCTTTCGTGGCTCACCAGTTCTGTCATAGTGGTGACAGTGATGTCACCCTGTAGGTGGCGGTAATGCACCTCAGGTTTGTTTACCAGGCAAATAGCGTGTGTAGGGCAGTGATTCCGAACCACTGTGCTGTGGCACACTAGTGTGCTGTGGAAAATATTAAATTTCACGTAATTGGTCTGAAAACTATTTTTTATTTATTGCATATAATTTTTCTTTGCTCATCAAAGCACGAACGGCAGAACAATTAATTACTCTTCTGCTTGGTGGCAGCAGATGGCTATGAAAATAATCAAAGCTGTTGAAAAAGATCTTTGAGTGTCTTTCTTCAATTCCTGTTAGTATATCAGCGTTGTCTTCAACTAAACAGGAATACATTTTTAGTCAATTTAAACTAGAAGATTATTATATTTCATTAAATATACTTTTTGTGAGATTTTTGTTTGGTGGTGTGCCGTGGGTTTTTCCTGATGATATATATGTGCCGTGGCTTAAAAAAGGTTGGGAAAGACTGGTGTAGGGTGTTGTGTAGTACACAAATCTTTGTAGATCAATGTTGGTATCTGTTCAAAGCAAATATCTGGAGCACGTTTTACCCCCGCAATTCCACGTGCAGAGAATTACTGTTTAAATGTATGTGTGTCTACTTTGTGCATACACATATACTTATAGCATGTATCTGTGTGTCTTCACAGTCTTCCGACCACAGACCATAATGAGAAGCCGCAGGCCACAAGAGGCAGCAGGTGGTGGGTATCCAGAGCAGGAAAAAGCATTTCTCATTTTGTCCTCCTACCTCCACTGCTGTCTTTGTGTCTCACTCCTCTCATCTTCCACCTTCTGTTACTCTCAGCAAGTCTCCAACAAAAGATGTCATGGAGTAATCCACAATTGACGCAGGAAAAACCAAGGACAATCCCCTTGTTTTTTTGTCTTTTGTGTAGTGCTTCCAACATTTAACACTTTCATTTCCCCCCAAAAAGCAAAAACAGAACCTGTTAATGCAAGTCAAATGGTAGAAATGTTTGTTTTGTGTGTCGTTTAAATGTGCATCTATGAAAGAAATCATGCGTAGTCACACTTCAGGGTCACTGTGAGTCTTAAATAATGAGGGAAGAAAATGTGATGTGATGAGGGAAGGGGTAAAAATAGAGAGGAAATCCCATTGAAAACATGTAGAGGAGTGTGATGGGATAAACAAATGAAGGACCAATGAGGATGAAGTACACAGCAATGTTTTCAAAATCTGTTTATTATGAGGCCTTTAAATTTTAATTATCAAAATTTGGATTTATTTTAGAATCATCCTGAGGGATGTGTTGAACAATGAAAAAACAAAATTTTAATACAAAACTCGAAAATTCTACACACAATTCAAACTACACAACTTCCTGTTGGTGTGAGCATAGTTTTGAATAAGGACCGCTAGAAGGTCATGTATATCAACCTGAACAAAAGCAAAGTTCTGTTGGGCTTGAAAGACCACTTTGCTTGTACCGACGACAACCAAATGGATGTATGGTTGTTGTGGTTCTACTCTTGTTTGCTCTTTTCTGCAGTTTAGTGTGTGTGGCTGTGGGCGTGGCCCAAGGCTCTTGCTGCAGCAGATGAGGCTAAACTGTTGCTGATCAGCAATCACCAGCCAACAAAGGCCTTGCTGTGAACTGTCTCCAGTGCCAGATAGTTCTGTCTGGTCGCTAGAGCCACAGCTTGTCTCTTCACTCCTGTTGTTTTTATCTGCATCGGACTGTCTGTTGCCAAGGCTTCACCGACCTCAACGGATGAGCTGGTTAAGAATTTCCTTGTTGTTGTCTCAAACAAATTAAGGAATTGTTGTCTTGTCTTAATCAGCTTTCCTAGGTATGGGTTGCTGGTTCTAAGTGTCAAGTCAAAGATAAATCTTGATCTTTAAGTGTTCCCAGTTGAGTTGAAAGTGCTAAAATCACTCCAACAGGTCCTTGGGTCTGCCTGACAATCTTGCTGAGAACACTAATTATTTATTCTTTACTTAGTTTTAAGCAGACTTTTATCTTTTGAGTGTTTGCAGACCTTGGAATCTGTGAAGTAACCTCACTCTAACTAAAACTCTTTTTTTTATTTTTCCAAGATGAGGTTAGATGGGAGAGAATTGATAATCTCTTCTTCACTTCACACTGATCAGGTATTCTGTTGACCTATACTGCTGACCTTCATTCCACTTTTCACCAAACTCCACCTCTCCAGGTTTTCATCTGTCAACCTGGCCATCACCATAGCAAACAGAGACAGGCTTACAGCTGATCCAACCCCTTCCTTCATCGAATCAGATTCTTCAAATGCACACACAACTCCTGTCTCACTGGCCCTAGACATGCCCAGCCCGACCCTCACATACTTCTCTGCCGCTCCTAGCCTGTATACAATAGATACTACCAACTTCATACCTGTGTAGTTGCATTACTCTGCACATTACTCTTCTTCTCTAAATTTGGTACTTGTTCCCTCGTTCATTAGGAGGAAAAACTTTTTTAGTACACTATCCTCTGTCTGTGGTACAAATCCTTCTCCCCTTCGTTATTGTCTATCCTCCCATCCAATTGTTTGTGCTGTCCTCATCACTCCTCTTCTAGTCTCTTGGTATATTTATGTTTCTCATTTTCCAGATTATTCCACCTTTTCCTTGCTTCCCTCGTCTTCTGGATGCTGTCCTGAACATCTCAGTTCCACCTCCAACTTTCCTCATTATCTCTCCATTGACTTGAAGTCACACCTGAGAACTTCCTGCCAGTTTTCCTAAACACTTGATTGGTCTTTTGGTAGTTCCTCACGAAGCCCGAGAGCATCTCTCAACTCCACTCTAAACTCTTTGCAACACTCCTTCGTCTTTAGTTTCATGTTTATTTCTTGCCTCTGCCTTTACTCACTTTCCCCTCCTCATTTTACATTTTCTACTCCACACGGCCATTCTCTGCTGCTTAGCTACGGTACCTACACTTCCCCTTTCACCAATGTACAATATCCAGTCCCTTCCAGATGACATCTTCTGCACATTATATAACCCTGCTATTTATCATCCTCTAACTGGTAGAAAAACAAACAAAGACTCTGAGATATTATTAAAATATGTTCCTTAGTTTTGTTTTCACCAGGGCAAGGTGGGATCCTGAATATATTTGATCAGGAGTCACTGCAGAAATGACACTGTGAGGCAATCTGTGTTTAGAAGGGGCAGGTCAGCAGGTGGCGCAGCAATACATTACAAGTTTAAGGTGTGTGTTTATACATTTATACAGTAAAATCTGATCATAGTTTGTTTAATCTCCATATTCTAAATTTAAAATGATGAGGCAGTAATAAACTTTTCTCAGGTAGAGGATGTGGCTGTAATGAAAAAAAAAAAAGAGCAAATGTCCTCAGTATTTCTGTCTTACTGTGGCACTGAATGCGTCATGGATTTCCCACCGGTCTCTCTGCAGTATGTGTGATTAACTTGAATTTAAACTCAGATGAAGACATCATTTCGTTTGGACAGCATGACGAACAAAATGAATATCAAACATTATCTTTTGCCCTGATCAAAGCTCACAGTGACGGCTATAATCTGGATGAATAAAGGGTTTTAACACATGAAGAGCAATTATGTGCTTCCACATTTTCACAGACAAATATTTGGAGATTAATTGAAACATAAAAAAGACGTTGAGAGTCTTTTTTATGCTAATGGACCAAACCAATCTGTTTCAAACCATATGTGGGTCCCTGGATGGAAAATTTCCTCCATTCCGAGGTTTTTAAACCAACATTTTACTACCTCATAAAATTTTATCATCACATGGTCTAGAGCAGGGGTGCCCAATTAGTAGATAGAGATCTAACAGCAGATCACAAAGGTAGTGCTGGTAGATCATGAGTATTTCAAATAAATAAAAATCTAATTCTGTGATGTGTAGCAGTGGACATATTGAACTGAATCACACTGTGTCACACAGCTACATGCATTTATTCAGTTCCCCAGTATATAATGTTATAAATATTGTTCAGTTTATATGAGTAAATATATATTTAACATTTTCACATTTTCACACAGGTAGGTCACTTTAGCCTGGGTATTTGAATAGTAGCTCCTAAGCCAAAAAAGTATGGACACTCCTGGATTAAGGAGGGGAGGCAGCATTTTCCATGTAAAAATATCCCAAGATTTGTTATTATAATCCACAGAGGTAACTGGTTCATTTTTGATTAAAAGCAAAATTAAATCTCTTGGAATCTGTCCATCTTCCTTAAATTGGTGAAGCACCTATAATTGTTTTTTGTCTGTGAGCTGAATTTAATTAAGGACAGTTGGACTCACTCTAACTGACATCAGGTGTGCACTTACTGCAGTTCTCAAGCCGAGCATCAAGAGTCTATAAAAACACAAGCCCAAAATATTTCCTCTGGTTTTGTTTTGTTTTTTTTTACTCCGTCCGATGACGTTTACTCACCACTGACCCAAATGACGTCAGGGTCATGAACTCTAAACTCTGGCTTCCACAGATCTGCCACAGTCAGGCTGGACTTGCTGCTGCCATTGACCTCCACTGTGGAATACACAAAAACAGATCAATTTGACAGATTTTCATTTTCACAGCTGAAGAAGGAAGGACAAACCCTAGAGTTAATTGGAGCTTAAATAGACAATAAGCTTTTACAGACTCACAAAAGGCAGTGAGTAAAAGATTACACACTCTCAACTCTTTCAGATCGCACTTTATATACCAAAACACACTGCATGTTGGCATGCTGATCATTGTTAATATTTAACTACTCAATTACATGAAAGGTCAAGTTGCCAGCTAAGGTTAAAAAACAGCATTAGAACTGGGAGGAAAAGCAGATCTAATTTAAAATGTTTCAAATGTGTGATCTGGGGCAAAAACTCTCCGCTGTTATCTGTCCAATAAAAACAGGAAACTACAACTATCATGTGCGTAATCACATCAAATCTCAGAGTCAGGGTTTGTCTCCTAATGGCTACAGGTGGAAATCTCCCGATGGATGTCCCTACGCAGGATGAGGTCCCATGTCAAAAAGCTCGAAACGTCTCAAAATTGTTTTTTAAGATGACAATGACTTCACTGTGCTTTAGTTGACATGAAGGAAACATGCTTTGGACTAAAATCTCCCAGTAAAGTCCCCAGCATCTTGTTGATTTTATGATATAAAGAATTTTAACGTACCAGGTGTGAGGACGACAACCGACATAGTGATGAGAGAGCAGACCACCACGATCACCAGCAGCGAGATGGCGATGCCCTTCCAGTTCCTCTGTGGAGGGCTGACATCCACAAAATCCTGCAAAGACACAAAGCAAACAGTCGGAGAAAGACATGAACTTCAACTGCGTCTTCAGCACACAGTGGGTTTGAGCCACTTACAGACAGTCAAAAAAACATTCACAGGTCACAGAAATAGAAATATAGTAGTAGAAGAACACCGTTCCTGTAGATGACCCTCTGTTTCATTAAAGATTCAGGCAGGATTTTTAGCATTCATCTTAAGTATTTGACAACCACAGGGATTGATTTTTTTGAATTTTTGTTGTAAAAAGAGGCAGCTGGAGAAGGACTGTCTAGACAGAGCGAGCATTTAATGTCTGAAATCTGCCATTAGAGGAAATCATTTTAAGACAGAGAAGGAAAACACTTGTTCTTAACACATAGCTTTTGATTCTATGTATTGTTCCTTTCAAAGGACAAGAGTCACAGATGGTTTTACTTGAACATTTTCACTTTGAGTTGTGTTTTGAGTTCTGATAAACGACGTCTGAATTCTTTTCATCACAGCTCTGTCTCTCCCTGTTTGGTTGGACAAAGTTAACCAAGGTAACGCTGACAAAAGAGAAAACGGTGTAGTGGATGCTAATGGGAAAGGAGGTTCATTCCTATGGGTCTGGAAAAAGGACAAGGACGTGATGCTCCAAGCCCCCACCTGTGTCCCAATACTGATGACTAATAGAAGGTCGTCACGGCACATTTGTCCAACTTTCAGATCCACAGAGAAAACTGCTGTGTGAACCTGCAGCTTTATTGTACTGTGACTGCATTTTATCATTTTCTGTCGCAATTTGTTGGAACGTTTGTAGAAATCGTACGTTTACCAAACATGGAGATCCAGTATGTAGCCCAAGTGGTGGGATTCAAAGGATACCAACTGGTTAAATGCATTGAAAATAAAGAGTGAGGGGGAGGGTCTGGATCAGCTAAGATTTAATCAGTTTAGTGGTACACAACAACAAAATTTATATATACATACAGTATATACAGTATATCTAAATTTCCCCAAAGGAACTCCTGAGGGATTAATAAACTACTATTTATCTCTCTATCAATATATATATATATACAGTATATAGGTTGTAGTAGTGACCATATTTTGTCTTAGCGCTACAAGTATTTAACCAGTACCCCACCCTATATTGTATATATAAAGTATATCCAGTTTAATTTAGTAAATAAACACAGTATTTAACATTTCCGGTGCAGGTAGATCCCTTTATCCCAGTCGTTTGAATAGTAGCTCACAGGCCAAAAAAGTGTGGACACAGCTGAATTAGAGCAATTTATGAATCCATTAATTTTACATTAATTTATCATGTTTGTATATTTGTTGGCTATTTTAATTACAGGACACACAGCACTGGAGCATTTAGGCATGTAATAGAAAAACAACTCAAAGGTTGATGTTGTCGAAACCCATTAGAAGAGAGAGGAAAGAGTCCTTTTTATTCACACTAGCATTTTCGTACACTAGCATTCTTTTCTTTTCTGTGTGTGAGACCGTAGTTGGACTCCAGAGTATCTCAGTCATCAACTGAATGGACTGTGGAGCAGAAGCTACTGTATGGGATTACAGTACGGCACGAAGATAACTGTAACTGATGGAGTGTGAGGGTAAGACCATTCTGAATGAATGACTGTCTGAAACCGTAGATATAATGACCAAACGTGCCCAGAATAATCTGCATCAATGCTGGTGAGATGGAAACTGTGCAATTAATGGAGCAGGAATACACAAACAACAAGACAAACACACACACACACATCTACACAAACACACAAGAAAAAGAGCGAAAACAGTTTCTTCTCCTCGCCACTGAAGTGTATCTGAACAACAGACTGATGCAGTGAACTGTAACTGCTTATCTCCATACACACACACGCGCGCGCGCGTACACACACACACACACACACATATATATTCAATTACAAGAAAGTAAACAGGCTCATTAGGTCTGTATTTGGTACAAAAACTTACAGAAACCAATGGTTCCAACTCAGCTGTTTCCAGCTGGAACTTTCAACTCTGATTCTGTTTCCCTCTAGCTGTCAACAGAGACTGACTCTGACACAAACCGATATCATCGTGAAGGAAAAGGGCAAAGAGGAACACAACGCATCAACAAGACAGAACGGTGGATTCGCAGTGAAATCAGATTGTGATGAAAGTATTTAAAACAAGACAACTAAAAAAGTAGAAATGAAAAACCATCAAAGGAAATGTAACTGTTCCAGCACCACAGTTTATACAGTCAGTACAAGGGGAAAAAACATCAAGGTGAAACATCTTGCAAAACAGCGCATCATCAAGGAGTTCTTTTCTGAAATGTTGTGAACCTGTGACGTCCTGTGTTCTCAATTCACAGCATCCAGACAGCCAGTGAGATGTGATGACAGACTGTCTGGTATTCACACATCACAAACAACCATCAGAGATCATGCAGCTTCATCTCTCACAGCTGCTCAAACAAGAGACACACAACCCAACAAATGAAAAAAACAACAAAGACAACCATTTTCAACTCCATTTTCTGCACAGAGCCTTAGAGAAGATACAAACAAGAAACTGATTGCATCTGAACATGCAACGAGATTATAAAGCTCCAATGATTGAAATAAGTATACAGCAGAAAAAAAAATCATAGAATTTACAAAGAATAATTCTTTCACTCAAAATAGTCACTTTGTTATTTTCTATTCAATTACGACCGATAGTGGTCACTTTGGGTAGTTTCCAATTGTCTATGACAGTGGTTCTCAAACTTTTTATACTCTGTACCACCGGAGAAAACATTGAGCTCTCTGAGTACCGCCATGATGACAACATTAGAATATGGCAGTGTAGGCCTTCCCTGTTAGCTTATTTCATAATCTCACCAGTAGCTACACATTTTTCTAAATGTTGTATTAATTGTCCATGGTATATTTCAGATTTATTCAATTGAAAATGTGAATGTGAAAATATGAATTTCCCCCATGTACCACTAGAGAGTGCTCGCGTACATCTGGTGGTACACGTACCACAATTTGAGAACCACTGGTCTATGAAAATTCTCAGTCATCCAGGTCATGGTCAAGGTTGACGTAAAAAAAATTATAATTTTTTGAGGACAATGAAATATTTTATTTCTGTGCAAAGTCCGTTAATTCAAGCTAAGGCTCAGTAAGAAAGCACTCAGAAAAAATGTTTTAGACAAAATAATATAAAGTTTAACAAAATAAAGTCCTTTTTTGTTGTCCTCTTATGTTAACACAATATATACATTTTTATATATTAGTCTCAAGGCTGTGATAGCATCTGTACTGAACGTGGCAAAGTGGTAATGACTTCTTATAGATCAGCAAAGCCAGGCTTTTATTTTGACAAACTAGAAAACAATGGTGACTATTTTATAAATGTATACTTTTATCTGCCTGCATCTGGTTGGTGTCAGAGTCAGACTTCACGTGGTTCCTGAAAACTGAAAACCAATGGATTTGTGTCAGTTACGAATAAATATATATGTTCAACAATAAAGAAAAAAAAATCCCAAATCGATACCTAAGAAGAATCACCTCATTGACAAAAATTAAATTTAGCTGTAATAAACTGGAACAATGAGTTCTTATAGATAACAACTCACATACGACTTGTGAACAAACTTTTTATATATTTACTTTGTAAAACTAAAATCTTTATGGTATAAACTCTGTAAAAAGAAGGCAGCTCCAATTGTTATTTACTAAGAAAACAGCCTAGGTATAAGATTTACATGCAAAAGGTCAGTGATCAGTATATCGTTATAAGAAACATTCTTGAATGGATGTGGTTGAATCTGCATCATATGTCATTATTATAGAGATATTGTAGAGTTGTTTTCATCAAATTATTTTTTCATTTTTTCAATGTATGCGCCTGAAAACCTTAACGATATCTCCCTTATTTAACGTCCTTCTAAACGTGTTACAGCGAAGACTGTCGTCTGTCTGTCTCCTCTCTGCTGGAGAAAAACCCGACAAAATAAAACGAATATCGTATTTTATCTCCATCTACCTCATCCTGCTGCGCCTCCTTCGGTTTCTTCTTGGTCGGGTCTTTTGATGCGGTCATTGTAGCCGAGGAGCAGCGTCGTTTTCCAGGCTGGATCCAGCGGCTTCCCCTGGTAATGACATCCAGACCCGTGAGCTTCTGTTTAACAGCAGCAGCAGCAGCGGCAGAGACACGCAGTTTCCGAGTGCAGATTTCAAAATAAGAGCCTTGTAATTTGGTTTGTATTGCAGACTATAAAGAGTAAAGAGAGAGGACAAAGCTGTGCTGCTGCGACGACGACTCTGGGGAACACATCCAGAACTGGACCAATGTTGACGTGACTTTGTTTTTTTTTTTCAAGGACCAATAAAATTTATCAAGTTAAGATTTGTATAATACAAAGTACAAGTGGAAAGGTGAAAATGTCTAGAACAATTCAATAACAGCTGCAGCATTTTTTTATTTGTCTTGTATTTTTATCTTTTTGTGTGTGTGCGCGCGAAGGGTGTGTGCGTGTGCGCGCGTCTGTAAAAAAAGGTTTATTAAGGAAGATTTTTTTTTATGATTACAACATTCCTTCCTTGTAAATACTGCGTTTCCATTCATATGAGACAAATGAAAAGACGGGTACAAGTTGCCAAAAGTAATTTCCATGTATGTTTACCTAATGGACATTTAATGGACTCTATATAAAGCACTAGTAGTATAGTAGTGTATTGTAATTTTTTGCTACTTTGCCTTTTCTTTATAAACTACACAAGGTTTCTGGATGGATCTTGCTTTTAATATTCTTTTATATTTTAGCATATTATCAATATCTAACAAGACTTGGTGATGCGCTGCTACTACTGAATGTACATTTACATTTTAAACACAATACGGGACAGTGTTCAACAGGACCTTTATTTTCCTAACTAGGACCAATATCCTGCCTTACTTCATATGTTTTGAGCCTACCTTCAGATGTACTGTACGTGCATGTATTTCGCATTAGGGGTTTCGCGTCTCTGTCCATGGTGCTGAAAGAGTCAGTCTTCGTCGATACAGTGCTGTCGTCGGTGTTGTACGAAACGAGGTGTGGGCAGAGAAATAGACTCATATCTTCGACCATTCCAACATGTGTTCAACCTGTTCCATGTTTGTTTGGTTTTTTTATATAAAGGTTATGGTTGATTTTTGCCATACTTTTCTTGCATGTGTTTTGAAATTTACATATAAATAAAAAAGAAAACTCATTACTCATATTGAATCGTTTGGGTGATTTACACTGACTTATTATAACACATTGGTTTATCAACACCATCATTAGGTAGCTCATTGAATAATGGTCACGTATTTAAAGTTGCTGAATCAGTTTCTCAACAAAAAAGATTCCAACTCTATTAGTCTAATTCTGAACAAAGTTCAGTATCTTTTGACATTTTAAGATTTGGTATTTGATGGAAAGGTAGAGTTTGAGGCCACAGTGTGTAGGAGAAAGAGTGATTTAATGCATTGTAGCTGCCTTAAACTGACCATCATCAGGTATAAAACCTCAATATGTTCGCTGTAACATCAAAATGAGTGCAGTGGCTTTTGTGCGTCTATCTACGTTTATGTATAAAGCAGTGTAATATTCAACGCCCGGACTACAGATTGACTGTTTGTCCTACCTTTGGAATTTTACACCTGATGATGTCACTCTACTATTACCATGCTATCACATCAGGGACTCAGGGCTCTCGTGTAACGTCTAGTATTAGAATAGCGCTCAGAAATAAATTATAGGATTATATCACTGGCTGGGGTTTCGTCTGAAATCCCTGCAGATGAGAATGAAACGAGACAATCGGGCAGATCAGTAACCAGCTGGCCTTTCCTGCTGCCAAGTGACAGAATGCAAACTGATAGGCGTCACAGAGAAGGCCCCAAAGACACAAACGGCATCAACACACTCACACATGCCGCGCACACCATTCCCTTCAGAAAATTATCTTTCGTCCCTTCTCTGCTCTTATGGAGGAAGGGGGAATCAGAGCGCACTAAAAAGACAATCCCAGCTACAGATGTGAATCTCCTTATGTACAGAGTATCTATACCCAAGAGGTCTGAACAGATTAAAGTGTCCCAGGAAAAAGGCTCTTCCCTCGTGCTCTCACATTTAAATCTACTTTATATATACATATATATATATACATATATATATATATTTATATATATATGTATATATATATATATATATATATATATATATATATATATATGTACAGGTGACCTCTTAAAGTTTAAACTGAGCATCAGAAAAGGATAGCTTTTTCAAGTTATGGTTTTTTAACAGGATTTGCATACTGCTGGTCAAGTACAATCATCCTCAGTCTTTCAGTTGGTATAAATCAGCTAATGTAATGTCAGATGTTACGGGGGTCATCCAGACAGGACAATAATCAAGCGTTGACCAAAGCTAAAATTTTCATCAAATCTATAAGAATCTGAAAAAACTCTGTGCCCCAAAATCTGTAAGAATATAAAGCACAGATCAGTTGTCTCCTGTGTAGGTGTGGTGAATATTTGATGATAACTTTGTAGTTCATTAAACCATTAGTGAAAATCATCTCAAACATGTTCTTAAATAAGTTTGATGGTGTTTAATGGCAACAGCTACTTGATACTAATCTAATACTACTGGGAGTACTACTGGGAACTATGCCATGTCTGTTCAAAGCATTGCTGATGGCCAAGAGGATGTCTTTTGTGTTTCATCTATAAATAACCACACTGTTCTCTTCAGATTGGTTGTTTTTTTTTTTATGTCTGTCCAGGACAGACCAAATGGACAACCAACAAAATATTACCTCACACAGACCTGCTCAGCTATTGCACTTCCACTGTCGAGCGAAGCCATTTTTCTTTTAAAGACAGTCATAAAACTTTATTGTGTTCTTCGGTTGATGCAATGAGCAGCGAGCAGCACAGAAGGAAACTCTTCTATTACTTACCACGACCAGGCTTGTCAGTCTTCTCAGTTATTTCTTTTCTTTTTTTCTTTGACGTGAGGGAAATTTGTTGATTCTTTCAGAATACGTGGGTCCTTGGTGATAATGACTACACACAACACTTAATATAATAATAAAGAAAACTATGAAAAACAGATGGATGTATCTCTGTTACTGCAGTTCCTTTCAGTCTCAGTTTCAAGACTGAAAGGGAAAAATCTCTCACATCACCTTGTTTTGATCTAAAGATTTTTATTGTGTAAGCTGTAACCTCCGCACTGGAAGAAATGTTGCTTGGCCTTGGAATGGTGTTGTGTTTTGTTTTTTTATGCTGCACTTCACTTAACTTCTCTGTTTTCTCTTTAACTGCATTGTAATACACACATATGCAAGCACACACACACAAAGACCTTTTTAAAGATGTTTAAGATGTGAAGACAGATATTAAAGAAACGTGTTCTCGTTAGTGACGTGCATCAAATAAAGTCAGAGAATTTGCCTTTCACATTTTTCCTATCTTCCAGTCCAGGACTCGTGACTCAACTTGGACTCTGAAGAACACTGATTAAAGACAGGCGGACAGACACGTTGATAGAACCCAGGGTGTTTATCTCATTTTAAACAGTTTCTTCAGATGCAGTAGAGGGATTCAAGCAAAACAACTTCTTCCATATCAAAGACAGTAATGATACATGATTGGATGCAAAACCCTGGGTTTTGGACTTGGGCCTCTTTGACTCACTACTGCATTAAGTGCTAGTGTGAAAACAGAAAAAGTGTGACTGAAAACCCTAAGGACTTAATGAGTCAATCTGACCTGAAAACACTGGAAACTCGATGTAAACGTATTATTATTTTTGGACACGATCATTAAAACTTGGACTCAAAAACATGGAGACTTGGACTCAACTAAATCTCTTCCTTGTAAACTGTTTTATTGCACCTTCTTCCTGTGACTTCTTCTACTAAAAATTAATTCGCATTGTTGGCTCATATGAAAGTCTTACGTTTGTCTCTGAGCCCTTCTGTGTGGAGTTGGCATGTTCTCCCATCGTGTGTGTGTGTGTGTGTTTTTGTTGATCATAGCTGTGAATTTGACATTTTGTTGTTGTTGTTGTTTTAAAAATAGTCATGCACAGCACAATTACACAACATCTCATCTAATCTGAAATATAAGTCAGTTTAGCTTTGTATTTATTTGTATCAAACCGTCTGCTCTCAGTTTTATTTTACCTACAAAATTACAAATCATTCTGTATTTCAGAGGAACTGAATGTGAAAAAAGAATGTTTAAAATGGCTTTAACACTGCTCCAAGCAGACATGGCCCAAATGGAAAAAGAAGCCTTGAGGAACATTCAACTTTTTTTTTCTTATTCTCTTTTTTTTCATGATTAAAGAGGAGCAGGAATTAGAATATGCTGCAACGCAAGAAAACTATTATGAGAACAAAAGAAAGCAGACACTTTTTATTGCCAGCTCCAAGGGTATGAACTTAAAACCATCATCAGCGCCACTTGATGGGAGCTGAATGTGGAGCGTCAGTGCTCAGATGGAGATAAGAATGAAGGCACAAGGTCAAGAGCAAGAAGCGGGGGAAGAAAAAAGTCTGCAGATTGAGATTCAGAGGAAAGCGGGGAGTAGAACGCTGTTTTTAATGGAAGCTGAGGAGTGGGAGTTGAAGAAACAAGGGGCTGAGGTGGAAGTGAAGAGAGGCAGGAACAGAGCAAGAAGAAAGGAAAAGATCCTCAAAGCCTTAGGCTGGCCACTCTTCCCATCGCTATTAAATATTTAACAGGTGGAATCAGAGACCATGTGGAGCTGATCTCCTTTTCTCTGACCTCTGCTGATGCATTTTGGACGTTTACCACCTCAGATACGCAAATGTTTCCGCCAATCTGTTATTTCAGATGAGCACATGCATGGTGCTATTATTAACTCAGCCCATCGACTGGGACATGGAAGGTGTCATTAGCAAAGTACTGTGATCACTCTGTCTACGTCTGCCTCCCATAGACTATTAATAAAAGATGGATGTCATCTCCAAACATGTCGTTTTGGCAGCAATGCAGCTACTGGCCAGCAACGAGCTCTTCAGCTCATGAATCACCAGTTGCAAACTTTTCAATTAAATCATCAATGATCAAGTTACAAATATTATTCTGCTCTGTGTAATTAAAAAACGTTTAATTTACCAGGTTAAGAAATTCAGCTACGTGATCTCTATTAAATGCTTTTTAAGCTCCTGTGAGCCAAACAAAATGACTTGGCGGGCCATATTTGGCCCTTGAGTTTGATCTCCAATGTGTTAGTCCAATCCTGGGTTTTCTTTATGGACTTGTGCATGTTCTCCACTTGTTTGAGGTCAATGAACTCTGCTAGCATGCAGTGACATGCAAATTCACTGGATACTGGATACAAGAATCAGTTTGTTCTTCTTAATCCAGAAAAGCAGTTCCAGACAGCGCTCCTTTCTTACCTCATGTTACAACCCCAACAACAGCCTCTAGGCTGGGGTACCAGCATCTGCTACTCCTGTACCAAGGAAATTTACATCTTTGTGGCTGTCAGTGTGGACAGCCACTATGGGGCACTCTAGCTGGCTGGTGCAACTTATATTCCAGAGGGACACATATATGTTTTTTTTTTTTCATTATGCATTTTTGACTGGTGCAACTTATCTTCCAGAGGGACTAGTCCGGAAAATACGGTATGTGCTCTTGAGTAAGAAATGAATACCTTCAATTTCCAAACGTCAAAAACAGATTATTCGCTTTTCTGTTCTCAAGCGTTATAACACTAGTCACTAAAGAAACATCAAACTGAATCTAAAGAAAGACTAAAATGTGACTGAATGTTATGAGGAATGGGGAAAAGTTGTTTTCTTTATGACTCAACATTTCTGAGGTTCTTCTGCTGCTCCCCTCTGATCTCCACAGCCTTCTGGGAAACACCTCTGCTTTCTAATCAGGGACTGATTTACACCAGGGACGGCAGGTGAATGTAATTAACCCGCTGCCAGGGTTTAACTTCACAGGGCTCAGGGTTTGGTACCAGTGAGGTTTGCTGGAGAATGCTGAAGATAAGGTAAGCCACAGCAGGGAGCTACAGTATCAGGAAGGTTCTTAGAGCAGAATTAAGCCACAAGAAAAAAAACCTGACTTTGTGACTTGACTTTTTTCTCTCACTCTATCTTTAGACATATGGCTCCTAAAGTAAACTATTGCAATACCGTGCTGTATTTTCTTCCCTTTTCTGAAGAAATACTTTAAAGTGGAATGTGCACTCAAAAACAATGAGACATTGAATTGATGTTTGGTTTCACTGACCATAGCTGCGGAAGAAAATTGTCTGGCAAAGAAATTAAAATGTCAGACCAGAACACAATCTGATCGAGTAGACGTGTTTAACAGGAGCAGAAATATATCTCTGAATTATATCTTAGAAGAACACGGAATTGTGCTGTTTTCAGTTTTCTGGCAATTTATTTTCTTTGTCCCGAGCGTGTCTCCAGGAAAGAATTCTGACTTTGAATTTGATTTATTTGGTCAGTAAAATATTGGTAAGGTTGGTGTTGGCATTGCATGTAGCTAAAAGCAGTGCAGCATGTATGTGTGTGTATATATATACGTGTGTGTGTATATATATACGTGTGTGTGTATATACTGTATATATATATATATACTGTTGTGTACATGATTGTACCAGAGGGATATCAAACAGCTGAGGTTGGGCTCTGATCAAAGGATCAATCACAGTGGGGTTATTTCCATGAAGTACAGTACTTGGTAGTTTTTCACACAATCTGCTATCTTTAAAGAACTGTATTTGTCTCCACCTCAGGAGTGCTGCTTGTCTCTGCCCATCATTCTCTTTCACTGCAGCAGAAACTCTAATCCACTCTTTTATCAACCACACTCTGCTGCAGGAGAATTCTCTCAGCAGATACAAAAGGCACTCAACTCATGTCCAGACCTTCTGATGCCTACTTTACGTTTCTCAAATCTCTTGCAGACTGTTTGGACCTCCCTGCATTTTCAAAAACAAACCGCACTTAAGCCCAGCTCTCTCCTGTACTAGTTTTAATAGCTAGTATTTTTACAACAACTTCCTCTGAAAAACTCAACAAAAAAAGATTTCATCTTCAGTTTCATATGGCCGGTAAATGAAGGAACACCTATTGAGTTTGAATGCACAAAAATACATTTTTGAACCTTTATATTGGCCTCCAGCTTGAATGCTAATTAAAATTAAACTTATGTGCTTATCTGCTGTGGTTCTCCCTTCATGTCCATTTGTAGAAATACGTAGCGAGACAGAGAACAGACAGGAAGACGGAGAGCTGTGAATGTGCTGCTGGCACCAGGGTGTCGTATACACCTGCAAAAGCACATTAATATGCATGGATGCTCAAAATGCCACATGCCATGATTTGTATTCCTCCTACATTTTTTTCATATCTTAAAAAGAAAATCAGACACAAATGGTCACAGGTGGTTGAAAAACAAAATCAACATGTTTTGCAGCAAAATATGAAACCCAGCAGGGGCTGAAGATAAAAAAACTGAATCTAGTTTCCTGACCTAGAAAGAAAGTAGGTCAAGGTTTAGTGACTGACCAAGAGGGAAACAGTCATTTATCAACCTGAGGCGCTGGCTGAGCTCCAGTCAGCTGCTCAAGAAAGACAGAACGCACACACATTTACACACATGCACATGCATGTATCAATTTAACCACTGCGTTTCTTTTTAAGTGCACGGCCATAGCTTTAAGGAACCGTGTGAGTCCAAAAATAGCCCTCGGTCTCTGGTCACGGTTTGGCTGGAGTTTGGGCCAATCAGGATGATGTGTTTCTCTGGATGGACTGGCCAATATAATGTATGGTGATTTGAGCTCAGTAAAACATACTGTGGAAAAATGTGGTCTGTGATTATAAGTTGTGAACAGAATGGTCCTTGTGGAGTTGGGACTTGTGTTGACTCTTACCTTGTAAGACTTCTATCAGGTCTGACTTCAGCTCTGACTGAAATGTTTTTTCATTGTTTTCCTTCAGCATTTCTCTCATTTTGACCAGACCGGAGGGACCGTGACCTGGACCCTAGTCTGAAACCAGAAGGCTCAGACTTCTGGAACTTTCTTTGGGTATTGTGGTGAGTATGTATCATATCTACCCAACTGTATGAATATCATCTGTTTAAAATGAGAATTGTTTGAATTCTCTTGACAATACACTCTGATAAATTCTGATTCCACATCACACTTGAACAGTGAAGACAGCAACACTAAACAGGCAGATATTTAATCCCAACGTGTAACTTCACCACTAGGTGTTGCCAACGGATGCATTTCATTCAGCTCGTGTGATGTGGAATAAGTTATGGCTGTTTTTTCTCATGGAGCTGAACACAAGGACTGTAGCACACAACCTCAACATACTGACTTTATTTTTCTTTAATCTCACTGGAACATTCTCAGTCCTCTCTCATTACGAAGCCTTACAAGAATAATCTGAGTCCTGACACACTCTGGTCCCCTGCTGCTGCTGCTGCTGCTGCTGCTGCCGCTGCTGCTGCTGCCACTGTTTTTCAAGGCCTTAGCTCTCCCTGGAGGCAGCTGACACCCCTGGGATCTTATGCTAAAACACACACACACACACACACACACACCACTCTGTATTGACAAAAGACAGCCGTCTCATTGCAACTTATCAAACAACCCCGAGAGACTCTGTTTCACTCAATAATTCATTACCATTTCATCCACTTTTGCAGCCACGAATGAAAATTAAGTGTCTTTTCATTTTTAAAAATACCCAGCTTTGGGTTGCTGGTTCACATGTCACCACCGTCCTCCATCACCTGCTCCAGGTCTGAGGCTTCTGTGGATACCGTTAGAAAGGAAGCACACTGACACCTCACCTCTAGAAACCTGAGTTCTGGCTCCATCATGTTGACGTCTCCAGTCAAAAATGTGATGCATCAAACTCGGTATAATCCATATCGGCAATAAAAGCCTGAAATTCCTGATATATTCTTAAATGTAACAAAAAAAATGACAAAAAGGAAGTAGGTAAAAAGTCAGACTGCTCTCCTTCTCCGTCTCTTTGCCAGCGTTGTGTCTGTCTGCCTTTTTCTCTTTGGTGTAAACAGACGCCTGGCACACTCGCACTCCAGCACACACACCGAAACGTCTGTGTGTGTTCTGATTTTACTATGTTGAAAAAATTGTGTCATTCAGAAGTGAAATCAGACAGCCTACTTTCTCTGGGCATCGTTGTTCTGATAATTTACTACTGTGTCAGGAGGGAATTTGGTCTGAAGCCGAAGACGAGGCCTAAAGAGATTGAGGTTAGAATACACCGAGGTGGAAAAGTTGGTGGAAAAACATGGTTTTAACGTTGACCTGAGAAAATATGATCTGCTAATGTTTAGCCTGGGGTGAGAAGTTTTTAAAGACACGGCCATCACTGGGTTTTTAGTTGTAGTCCTGTGTTTTTGACCTGGTGAACTTGAAGTATTATGTTGTTGAAGTAATAGTTTTTCTCCAGAACTCATTTTTTCTTAATGACGTTGTGTTGGCTAGCGGTGTCTCAGATCAGAAATGTTCATAGCATCTGATTGGCTGAGTGGGCATCAAGAATGACAGCTCCCTTCTTATGAAGGTTCAAAAACTTTGCTTCTCTTCAATTTTTCTTCTGTGCCTTGAATTGTGACATGAAACAATTTGGACCAGACTTGAAATGTGGCTCCAACTCTGATCTGCCGTTTGTTTAGCACTGTCCGGGGGTCTTGTGAAGATTCCCAGGTTAACTCCTGGGATTTTTTAGGCTTGGACTTAAATGTGATGTTTTCACGACCCAGCCTTGTTTTGACACAGACTTGATACTTAGTTTTTGTTTGTTTTTTTTGCTGCTACCAGGCAGGATTTGTCTATCCATCAGAACTGCAGAAATCCATAACAAAATCAACTAAAATTGATTTTAACCTAATTTAATTCAAATTTTAAAAAGTGCTTTGTCAGACACAATCTTTTTTTTTTCAGATTGTTTTGACTAAGTTTGAATGTTAAATACATGCAGCTGTCATTGTGTGACTGGTTGAGTGGCTGTTTGTGTCTGAAAACAGACCATTTGAGGGTGCACTTTTTGATTTTGATTTTGAATACTTCAAGTATGAGGTTTTCAAGTAGAGGTACTCTATGTTGGTGTAACCTCAGTCCAGTCTGACAACCAGAAAGGTCACTGCTGACAGACACTCCTCGTGTCTGTCGTGTTTTATATAAAACAGCAAATCACTGTAAATGTCTGGTTTTAAAAACCAAAACCAAAAAAAATGACAGTTCCAAAAAATCGTATAACAAATAAATTATCCTGTCTATATATGTGAATGTATATTTATATGTGTGTGTATATATGTATATATGTATGTGTGTGTGTATGTGTATGTATATATATATATATATATATATGTATATATATATATATATATGTATGTATATATGT
>NC_024320.1:11487804-11505416 GCF_000523025.1 Cynoglossus semilaevis
TATGCATGGTTTGTTTTCCTTGTTGCCATTTCCTTAGTAAATGGAAACTCTGTCTGTGTAACAATATTCCAGTTGATGAGAGTGGGAACACAAAAACACATAACGAAGGCAGGAATAAGAGGAAAAGCTGAAACACATCAGCAGCAGAAAAACACAGATGAAAGCAAAAGCAAATGGGAGACAACAAACAACATCGAGAAACACAGGGATGAAAACAACAACAAGAGTGAAAAACACAGAAAGAATTATTGAATAAACCCGTTGTGTATAGAAATGGGATTTTTAATAAACACCTAAAACCTAAAAACAAGATATTTTATCTGTTGCTGCTATTTGTGTTATCACCCAAAGACACAGTATTAATAATAATTGAGGAATAAATGGAGACATTTTATTTCGTTACTGCAGTGAATAAGAGATAACATTCAGTGGATTAGAAAAATCATTGGCTGGTGCTTTATTCATCAATGACAAGACCTTTTCAAGTCTGGTTTTTACAATAAATATTGTATGTAAAAAATAATTCGGTCTAAGGCTGCTCCCTAGTGGCCAAAGAATGGATTTGTACTCGTACTTCTTTTAGACAGTGGCTTCAGTGTTTATTTATCCCTAGAAATTATAAAAACAAGAGGAAATGAAATAAGAGGAAGAGGAGAAGGAGAGGAAAGGGGGAGATGAAAGGGGGACAAAAAGAAAGAAAAACGGAGAGAAAAGCCAAACCCTGTAATTGGATTATAAATTAATTATTTTTACCGCAGCACCCGAAACTGGATATTTGTTTGCCTTGGCCTTAAGTCTTAAGGCCACAATGGTAGTTCAATCCAATATTGAATTAATTAATTATTAAAAATTAATATGAATTAATTAATCAAAATTAATTATAAGCATCTCTTAAGGCTTAAGAGATGCTGTGTGTCAGAGACCCAACAACAGTGGTGGCAATTCTGATCAATACTGACATCACCTACAGCCTGATCACCATCAGGGAGTCAAATGAAGTTTGGTATAAGTAGGACACGTATCCATGTTTTTCCATTATTAATTTCATTAATGAAATTAAAACGGACCTGAGATAATGGTGATCGTTTAAAGTGACTCAGAGTTCTACTTAGATTATGAGGATTTTAATTTTCAATAGTGTCTTGGACTTTGATTTGAGACCATGGGGACTGAACTTATTTTTTCTACTGTTCAATGGCGCTAACTCTGACTAGAATCACACGGAACTTTGACTTTGACTTTTCCACAGTGACCTGGATTTTGACTTAAAGCCGAGGTGACTCTGCTCTAGTCTTTTTCTTTTTCTTTTTTTTTCTGTCTTACTGTTATTTGGTTTTTGATGAACTTGACCATAATTTGCAACAATGACTTGAATCTGAATCTGACTTGAATTCTAGATAAATTCAGTTTCATTTAAACAGTGACTTGGACTATGACACCAGGGACTCATTTGGACTTGTTTTTTTTTTGGGGTTTTTTTTTGGTTGTTTTTTTTTTTTACTCTGACTTGGTTTTTGGTTTGAAACCCTAGGGTAGGCATATGAAGATGAAGACAGGGCATTTGTAGCAAAGTGAGAGTTCATTTTGAAAGGGATGCGGCAGTTCACGTGTCCCCACGTATATCATGTGGCTCTTTCCAGTAACACAGTAAAAGTTGTAGCCTCGTTGGCCAACCCTAACACTAGGGGCTCAACCTTATTTTTTTACAATGACTTAAAGTCAGATTTGAATTCAAGTGAACACGATATTATTTTTTAACTGACTTGGACAGAGACTGAGACGAAACCCTGGGAACTCCGGGGACACACCTCCAATTTCTACAATGACTTTGTACCCCTGGGGTCCTGACACCAACTTTTTTTCTACGGTGGAGAACATAAAATTACAGCGCTTGTGTTTCAGTTGCTCCACACATCTGCAGTATGTTTATGTTGTCTACTGTAGGATGTGTTAACTGAGTAGGAGGCTTGACACTATCCTTAGAGGCCCATTCTTGCCAAAGGGCCACATGCTAATGACGAGTTTATCTTTAGTGCAGTGATGAAGACGAGCGGAGAGGTTTTTCTCACCTTCTTCCTACGCTCACATGCTAATGAGCTACTTCTTCTTCACTAACACCACCATGTATGTGCACCTCCATGGCAACAGGTGGGGGTGACAACACATTCAGAGACGTCAAATTCCCTTTTTCACAACCTGTCATTTCTGTCTTTGTACCTTTTCACGCATTTGCCTATTTGGTTTTTCTGCCTCTTTCTGCTCTTTTATTCATAACATATATGTTCTTTGGCGTTTTTGTCCATCTTTGCCTTTTCCATCCCCAACTACTTTTTACATTATTAATATTGTTTATACAAACATTCATTTTTTTCTTTACATGTGCATTTCAACTTCATATGATGCCTCTGCATATCACATTAGGTTTCATATATATATATATATATATATATATTGTAATTTTCATTGTTTCTATTGTCTGCATGGGCTCTGTGAATGTGTCACAGCCCTTTCTTTCATATGTGAGTGATTGTCACTTCATGTTGCCCTGTGATTGGCCGGGGTTGATTTCAGCTCTTCCTGTGACTCCTAATTGGACAAGTGTTAGAAAGCGCACAGAAAAGAAGACAGAAAATATCAACCGACACTTGAAGACAATGCAGCCAATCATCACCTTTGTACCTACATCATGTCGTAGCTCAGTGCTTCCACACTCAGGGGCACAAATGTAGGCTGATTGATTGAATGCAAACATACAAACAAACAAAAAAAAACCACCCAGTTCTCTCTTCTTTTGCATGAGCAGAATATTAATGCTGCATCTCAGGAGGTGTCAGCTTACAGTATGTATGAAACAGCTAAAACCTGAAGCCACACTAGGCTGCATGTCTGAGCTGCAGCTACGGGGGGAAAAAACAAAAAGGAAATGAAGTGACAGAGGGTAACCGCAGCCGGGCTTAATGGTTGTTCTTTTGTAGTACATCAGTGGTTACTGCTCACGTCATAAAGGGAGATGTGGTACCATGGACAGTTCCACTCCACAGATCTCACATATTAGAGGGAAACACTTCTTCAGCTCTTATCAGAGCTCTACCTGCTGCCATTTGACTACACTCCTGCTGCTCTGAGAGCGACAGCAGTGCAGGATTGTGGGGGATTATACCTCAGCTCTAACTCACCGGGAAAAAAAAGTCTTTGCATTAAACTGTGCTCGACGACAAAGCTCTTAAAATCCATAGTTTTTTATTGCACTTGATGCTGATACTCTAAAACCTGAAGAAAACACATGACATCGCCTCCACTTTGATCAGTACTGTTACTGATCCAGGTTTTGAAAAAAGTCAAAAAATCACAGGGATGTTAAACGGTCAGTAGGTTGATCTCATTTGTTTGTGATTGTGAACAGAACCAAAACATTTGGCTGTGTTTTCAACAAACCAATTAACATTTGGACCAACTGGGAAAAAAAACAGCCTGATTAATCTGCTGAGATAATAACTGTCAAGTAGCAACTCTTGTCATGGACAAGTTCTGTTTTTTTTTTTTGGTTTTTTTTGTTCTTGTTTTTTCCAAATATACAGCAGCAGCTCCTTCTCAACAAAAACAACTCATGCTGCCTGACATTTCCAACATTTTCAAGGAGCAGACGTTTGATCAAAAATAACTCCCAAGAAGCAAATCTCCATTAACTGATGTGGAACTGTTCAGTAATTGAGCTGAGAAAACAGTTCATAGAAACAAATATTGGACATGATGTTGTTGAGCTGTGCATTGTTGTAGCTGTACAAACACCAACCATATACAGGTACATTGATTTAGTTACAGTAAATACAGTAAATCAAATAACACTCTCCAACCACCAACCAACCTGCAAAAAATAAAAAACAACCTCATCCTACCTTTGAGTCTTTCACTGGCTGACACTCGATCTGATGAGACACGGACGCCGTTTGATTCATTTTTGCTCCTCACTTTCTCCGAATGCTCCTTTATTCCGGAGGTGTCAAAAATCCAACTCCCAGCTCTTGCTGTCACTGCTCAGACGTGAAAGTCTCCTGCTTGACCAACTCCGACTGAATCTGCAGCCGCTCTTGTATATTTGTCTCTTGTAGGAAAAAACTCACTCCCTCCTTCCTTCTCTTTCTTCCTTGCAGTTATGTGCTGATTCATATGCAGCTAAGAGACAGTTCATAATCCAGGACATTTGCCAAAACCTCCCACATATGAAGGTGTTACTTCAACAGAATGCAAATTCGCCCCAGGCAAATGTAGTGTGGGTATTTGCTTTGAGTTATGCATTAAAGCTTGATCTCCAGCAGCGCAGCCTTGAGTGTATGATGCAAGGTGTTACTTTTATTTTTTTTTAGAAGTTGATGTTTGCAAACTGCGAGGATACTGAAATATTTAGTTTGTCTTCATTTTTTATAATGGGAAGCTGAAAAAAGGGAATCTTAAATTCCCTTGCAATGAATTGCAACAGATTAAAAAAGTTTAGCATTTGTAACCCTTCTGTTATTCAGGTCAGCGTTGGAGGCTGTGATTGTTTTTGGTGGATTAAAATGTATGTGTATGAGTTTTATATTGCAGATATTTTGTTGCATTGTCATATTAAAAAAATATATATTAAATTTATTTTCAATTATATTTATTAACAATAGCTTGCAACCAAATTCATCTTGGCCCTAGATCTATTTTATCCAGATCCAATCTATTTTTATACATTTTTTTTGCCAACTTTAAAAAAACAAAACAAAACAAGACCATTATTGTCCAAAAAATAGTTACTGACTGAGAGCCTACACAGACAGGACCATTTCTCTTTAGGAAATCATGAAAGAACGACACATTTGTGGGGCCACTGGTCTCTTTGTATTATTGAATAGCTAAAGTAATAAAACTCAATGCGTAGCATCATAACTCAACTCCTGACATGGACATGAAACATTCATGAGTTGAGCCTCACGTCCATACGTAACTGTCAGAGTGAAATCTTCATCCATCCTCCCACATTTGTCATTATATGGTGTGTTACAGTAAACTGTTGTTTCCCATTAAAAATGCATGTCTCCAGATGCATATTTGATGAGGTCGGCTATTTTCCATGCAACTAATCCAATTTAAAGTCCACCGTGTTCCGCTTCCATTCAACGTGTGCATATTTTAACCTGAGGTCATTGATCTATGGACTTTGGATGAAAATGTCAGATGTTTGTCAGTTTCCAGTCTCTTATTTAATATTGCAGTCATTTTTGGAATATATAAAAGCTCTTTTACAGTATTTTTTTAAATAAAGTTAAAGACATTAATTTATCTAAATAATACATGACATTTAAGCCAAAATGGTTGAGGAGTTTCAAAGAAGCACTAGATCTTAATGTCATTCGCTATGTAATTTTTATTTTTATGAAAATGTCAGTGAAACGTAAGTGGTTCACTGCCGTCTAATTTCGTAAAGACTTGATTTTAATTAATCTTTTTTTCTGTTGTTTTATTTGTTGTTTCCTGAACACGCAGCCGCAAATGTGACTTTCATCTTTGGTTTTGGTGCTGGTTTTGGTCATCTTTGGTTTTGGTTTTGCAAAACAAAAAAGGCAATTAGTGGGGGAAAAAATTAAATGAAGTTGCAGTGTATTTTATATAAAGTCCTGAAAATTAATCAAATTAAATAAAAAAGGCAATTAGTGGGGGAAAAAATTAAATGAAGTTGCAGTGTATTTTATATAAAGTCCTGAAAATTAATCAAATTAAATGAATGAATAAGTGTTTGCAGTGTTTTAGACCAAATGCCTCTGTCTTCATTCTGTTCACCTCCAACAACAGTGGACTGTGTTGAAAACTGGAGGTTCATCCTGGAATCACCTCATCCTTCCTTTTATAAATCACATTTATCTTCATGATCTCAGTAATTCTCTTTATTTCCTATTACTTAAATGTTAATTTGTGAATATTGCCACAGTAACCATGGAGTTACCCAGACTGTGTTGGTGGTAATCATTAACTAACTGATCACAGTGGAACTTCTTTAATTAGAGTCTCAGTGCATGCTTTAAAAGCTCTCGCTAATGAAGACAAACACGTAGCACAGTGTAATAACTCACAATTTAGAAGGCAAAAAAAATTAATATTACATTACAAAGAAATTTTCCGCATCTTTATTTTGCGACTCTAATTAAATGGTGGTACATTCAAAGCAGTTGTGTAATTGTTGATTTGTTTGTTTGGTTTTTCCTCATGGGAGAATATTAAATATAGATATTCAATAGATATTCATAATTAGGTTTTGTTATTTATATAATTAAAAAGAATAAAAATGATCAAATGAAACCCTTTTTTTAACTACCAAGTACTATTGGGGTCACGTCTCTTTGCAGTTGTTTCGTGCCGTTTCTTTGATTCTCAACAGTAACTGCCAAATCAATTTAAAAATACACTGAGAGAGCAAAAAGAGCAAAAAAAAAAAAAATCACCAACTGCATTATACTAGCTATAGAATCTGGACTTAATTACAGGTTTTTTGAACATGGAGTCAGATTAAATAACAATGTTAAATAACACAATGGTGTAGAATTACCTGTAGCCCTTAGAGCCAATACACTAAACCAATATAGTGACCATGAGGCCACGGAATGTGATGAAATTAAAAGTCTTGACCAGACAATTTATGGCATTATATAAAGAAATGTACAATAGTTCTTCCATATTTCCCCATTTCAAAGAAACTTGTGTGAGGAACTTTATTTCACAGACTCCCACTTGCTACTAATTTCAGCCAACACTTTAGAGGCACTGTCGCCTCCATCTGTTCAACTGCACCACAGATTGGTGCTGAATAAAAATGACCAGGAACAGGAACAAGTTATTATATATGTGATATAATTATTTTTTGTGAAGCACGATTGAAAAATGAGAGATTTTTTTTTACTCATCCCTCTGCCTCTTTAATTGGCAACTTAGTTAATTAGTACTTATCTCAAAGTGGTAACTAAATCGGGTAAAAAGATAATGATAGCACTTCAGACTACAGTAGGGTTCATTTGCTTTGTGTATAAAAATGACCTTTTTTTATTATTTCATACATGTAACGTCCCACTGACGTGGTAAAAACTATAAATACATGGCACGTTGGAAGTTCAATGTGGGTCATTTTCTCTCATTGGCCTCTGCTGGCCACTGGAACAAAGTCAGCAACAAGTACAGCAGACAGAAAAATGTCCATGTGTGTTGGTGTGTGAGAGTGGTTTGGACGCGTAAGCAGATACACTCTTACACAATGACACAGTTAAGAACAAGGGCCGACTCTTTAGAAAATGTCAAACTTGACGTGTTCATTTTTCATCTCCAAGGCAACACTCCGCTGTTTTCTTCTCCAGTATATATGAAGCTGCTAATGCACCTTTCTGTCAACATGTTGCACTGAACATGGTCTATTGGTTCATTTATTAGTTCAGGCTTGACTTCAGACCAGCCTCATACTGTACATCATCGTTTTCACATCTACTGTGTAATGACATCTAAGGTAAATGTGGACAGTTGGACGGAGTAAGGTAATGAGAAGACAGTTGTATGTCGAGTAGATTAAAGTTATAGAATAATGAAAAAAAAATCCCTTAAAAATAGGAGAAAAGATGTTGACATGTCAAAATGTCTAGTGTTAAATTTTAGCATTTCTTTTACAAATAACAAAAACTTCTTCATCTATGGTCACATCAGCATCACATCATCAAGAACTTGAATAGATAACACCATAAAACTTCCCACTTCCAACCCAAAGAAAGAACTGTTTATTGTGTATTAAAAATATAGAAAACTGAACTTTTCAGTTTTCTATATTTTCTATATTATCTATATATATATATCTATAAGAAAATCACATCAACAGATATGATATATGACATTAACTTTTTTCAAACACTGAATGAGCAAGGCACTTGCTTGTACTATATATTCATATATATATATATATATTATATATACTGTCTATATATTTAAGTGTGTGTGGTCCTGGTGCTGTTGTCCTCCTCTGTTCATTAGAATCTCTTCGATCCTCCAAACTCCTGTGATGACTGCCTCAGTAGAGGGTTTCCAGCCCCATTCTCTCCAGTATCCTGGTTGTCGGGCATCCAGACACGAGGTGGGGGAAGCTGTGGAGGAGGGACTGGTTCTGTCTGTCCCCCTTCCTCCTCATTTGAACGGTTGGAACTATGTCTCCTTGGTGCAGCAACAGGAGGTTCTCTGCCCGTGAAGCTGGGACCTTCAGGACCCCTCTGTTCTGGAGCATGTGGTTTGGCAAAAGACGGAACAGGCTGATCTGCTGCATTCCGAACCTCCGTGATTGTGTTTAACCTGTTCGTGGGAAGCATAGACCGTGAGGAGGAGCGAGGAGAGACACCAGAAGCTTGGAGATGATCCGAGAGCCGGTCCAATTGACTGCCACCTAATCACAGAAGCATGTGTCAGGTAATTTCACCTTAAATGCACATATCACATCAAATTCTTTAAAACTCACCATGACTCCGTCGTCTCAAGACAAACGCAGACTCCAGGTCGCCACCAGGCTGAAGGGAGTAGTACTTCTGAGCCTGACTGATATTTTGTGCCTGCTGGAAGAGACAGAGAAATGAGATCACACAGGTGGAGGTGGACATCAATAAACCATTCAATATTTTAACGCACTAGACTCTCACCCTCTCACGAAAACTTTGAGCTCGTATGCTGCGTCTGATGCTGGTGTGGCGCCGGATAAGGATCTCTCTGGTTCTGCTGTCGTCTGGCAGATTGTACTTATTGGTGTAAGCCATGGTCTATGACAGAAATGTTTTTTCACATGAACGTGTAACTAATGTTTGCAGAAAAGGACTTGTTTTTTAAAATTAATATTTAAAGAACAGCAAGAATAGGACGTTTAGTGGTTACCTTCTGACGGATCTTGTACATGTTCTTTGACAGGATGTCATGCATTTTTCTCACGTCGGCAGCCAGGAACTTCTTTTTGGGCCTCGATGTCTCCTTTTTCTCATCGCTGAATTTTTTGCAGAAGAAAATAAAAATAATAAGTCGTAATAACTACCTAACTAATTTTTACTTATGAGTTAATGACTCGTAAATATTCTCACATGCTTAAAGCTGCCAAATTTTACCTGTGTGTGAAACTTACGTCAGAGAAACAATAGATGGCGCTGCACTGACATCACCAAAAGGCATGTCCAGGATGTCAATCGCGTTCTGCAGTTCCAGTTTCTTGTACAGAGCCACGATGCTGGACTCGGCTCTGTTGTCTCGGAGCAGGATACGTCTCAAAATGCGATCATTGAACTTCATAAACCTGAATGAAGCCACAAACTTGAAAAAAAAAACAATTTGCAGAAACTGAACCTCTGTCATTCATTTATTCATTCCCTTACTTGTCTTTCCAGTAATAGTGACTCCACTGTCCACACAAGTCTTCGACACCAGACATAACATGCTCCATCGTCTACACACAAGGTTAAAGCTGTGCATTAGAAACACAAGTCAAAAACTAGAGAGCTGAATGTGGCCTCTCGGCAGCTGAGACTTACTCTGGTGTGGATCTCAACATTAATGGTGTTCAGGTCTTTGTTGGTCCTCCTGATATTTAAATACTCCACTATGGGACGGATGCTAATGCCCTGTGAGGAACAACTTCAAAGTCAACAAAACTATTTGAAATAGTCATAAAATGCAACATTATTACAACTCTACCCTTAAACTAGAATGTCATTTTCAGTAGAATTAAATACATTTAAAGCGTTTGTAACCAGAAATTACCACTGTACGATGTCATTAAGAAAAAATATGGAGATACTAGCTGAACAATCTAAAGTTAGCCTAGCAACAAGCTATTCTTATCATGATATTTAGTTTTAAAGTAGATAAGACACATCCATAAGATGACCTATATGATTCTGAATGAAGACTATAAAAATTTGTGAAAAAAAAGTGAGACTCACAGGGTGACCAATAGATCCATTAAATGTTAGCCAGGGGTAGATTTTTGTATAAATTCGAGCAGTAACAGCCCAGAAAAATTCAAATATAGACAAGCAAGTTGAAGAAATGGCACAGGGAAAAATGTAAAGCCAAGGAAGAACCTCAAGTTAGCTAAATAACATAAGATGATAAGAAGTCCGTTATTTGTCCCACAATGGCAACATTCAAAGCAAAGGGCTGATCAAGAAAATAATATATAATATAATTTAATAAAAAACGAATATCCAAAATGGCCACTCACCTGCAGGAAAACAGTGAATATAATAATAGCAATGGAAGCTGTTACAAGCAGATCCTTTCTGTTGATGGTGTCAGGCAAAGTAAAGGCCAGGGCAAAGCAAATTGCCCCTCGCAGACCTCCATAGGCAAGTCCAAACTGGTCTTTGAAAGTAAACGGGATGGTTTTGAAGGGGTTGACGATCTGGGACAGCACCAGTATACCTACAGAACAGAAAGACATGTGGGCCAAATTGATGTAGTTCATTCTGTAATAACATTAACCACAGAGTTTGGTTTTACTTAGGGATGTCCGATAATAACTTGTTGCCGATATTGTCCAAACACTGCCGATATCAACAGATACCGTTATATAGCTGCCCACCGCCAAATTGAAATACTATTAATGGCCTGGTAATATTAATTTATTTATCTGTACAAACAACTATATGAGTTGCTGTCACCAACATGCAATCCCCTGATTATTAAAATAGATTAATAAAATAATCTGCAATGCTGCCATCTAGGGGCTTTCACCTTCATATACAGCCATTTTTCCCCAAAGCTATTTTTAGGGCACACATAATTTGGTGAAACCCAGACATTGCGTCATTGGGTTTTCGTTATCGGAGGAAAAAAATGATAACCATCCAAACAGATACACCAATATTATCGGACATCCCTAGTTTTAATATCTCTGAGTAGCTGAGGCACTAACCGAGGCCTCTCCAGATGAAAGCAAACACCAGCGTGAACACGATGTAGGCCCAGTTCCACTCATGGTCAGTGGTAATGGTCACCACACCCAGGAAGAAGAAGATGAGGGTCTCAGTGATGGTGGCCAGCATCTTCACAACATGCCGGATGGTGGTGCAGGATCTCTGAGACACGTTCTCCTCCACGTAGTACTTCATGGTGATGGCACATGTTATGATGCTGCAGGCCGAGCCAACCACACAAGTGTGAGACTGAGTTATCGCAAAATGGCAAAGCTATAATGAACCATATTGATTTGAATTTTTAAAGGAACATTATTCATGAGGCTTTTATGGACCGTGCTCTTGCTTTTTCATTGTGTCTTTCTGTCTGCTGTGCTGCACGAACTGCGCTGCACCTTGCACACATTATCATTGTGAACTCACACCACAGTCTGTGGGTGGATGAGCGAGTTTGTACATGTTACACAAACGTCAGACCAGGAATGTGACTAACAAGAATAAGAATGTTCATGACATACTGCAACTGCTGCTGCCATTCCGCATGTACCCAGCTCTACTTTTAAGTACCTGTCTATTGCAGTGATTCCCAAACATTTTTTAAGCTACAGCCCATATTTTACTTTAGAAAAATCCCAAGGTGCACCACCAAATTAAAAAATGTCACTAAAAATATATTGTATGTAATGAATTCTAACAATCTTCTTTTTTCAATTTGCTCAAAATGTGTAAAACAGTGTAAAACGAAGGCCTGTTTAATTGAACACAACCCTGATATACTTGCAGGAGTTAAAGAAAGACATACACAAAGATATTCATCTGTTTATGTGCGAGTGTGATTAGTGATTAGTGCCTGGAGCTAACTACACCCAAAACACTGGAGAGGCCAAACAGCTCCGCCACCAGGTATGCCAAGTAACTGTACATGAAGACGAAGAGGGGCTCAATCTGACGGACGTTGTGGGTAAAACGTGTGGTGAAGGCAGCGGCGAATCCAAACAAGACGCCAAAGAGGATGCCGCCGATGCCCACAACAAAGAACCGGGCGATTCCCAGGAACACGTCCGTCGATTCAACAACAGTCATGTCAGCGAAGAAGACAAACATGCTGTAAAGTGCCTGTGGAGATGAGGTGGTCCAGAAATGTTTAAACTGCACATTGAGCACTTAAATAAACAAATCTGTTTTCAATGATATCTGCTACATTTCAACACTAAACCTAAAATACAGTTCTTTTTCTTTATAGAGCATCAGTTATACTTATATATGTTATATATAACTTAATATTTTAAACAATGCCAATGCAGAAAATGTTTTCTTAAATTTGGAACTATGTTTTCTCACTCACAGTCTGAATATCACTTCATTAAAGAAAAATGTCAAGGTTTTGATTCCACTCAAAAACATCAACACAACTACATTACCAAGTCTGAAAGCCAGCAGGCATTAATATCATGTTTTACACACAACAGAGTCAGGAAGTATTCAATGAAACTCTCAGCTGAAACTCAGTCAAAGCAGTTCAGTTACTGCTGCAACTGCCTTTCCCATTTGACAACAAGGAACTGGCCTGACTGCCCTGAGGGGAAACCGCAGGTGCACAGGCGCAAGACACACACACACACACAACAACAACTTCTGAGGGGTTTTGTCAGCAATATGGCAGACATCCATGCTACATTCTGAGCATTAGTAATGTATAAGCCTATTCAACTGTGGAAAATTATACAGCATTAGTAAACGTCACCCAGACCTCTTCCCGCCAGGCAGTCTCAAAACATTTTGCACAGCTTAATGTTCCACATTGGGAATTCTCAGATTTTAAGATTTGAATGTCAAATCTGCAGTAAAAAACGAAATGTATTTTAGTCGTCTCTGGAACTCTTAACGATAATTAAATTCCAATAAAATGAAAATATATTTTTGTGGTTCATTTTCTAATGACTCTTTAGACACATTTAAATGGACACCATTTGCATTAGATGTATTAAGTTCAGTTAGCCAAATCTACACACACATCACACACAGACACACACGTCCTTCTACTCACCACAGTGACAGCATCATTAAAGAGTCCTTCTCCAAATATGACAATATATATTTGCTCGTTAATTTTAATGTCCTCAAACACATTTAAGGCAGCTACAGGGTCCACAGCCGAGATGATGGAGGCAAACAGCAAATTCTCCTGTAACATAGACAAGATGAGACCAGGGCATATAAATATATATATATATATAGCATGGGAAATGGTGCAGATATGCCTTCAATTATTGTCTATTGTGTCATGACTCATAAGCTAGTTAATAAATGATCTGAATGAGGCCTAAAAGTCCTCAAATTTAGTCAGTTATTTGGGCCAAATATATTTCACTGTTTTGTTATTGTTCTCCAAAACAGAAACAGTGAATATTGGTACACATATAATTGTTTCTCCAGGCCACTTTGTTAGTTTTGGGCACTAGGGCAGGGATGCTTTGTTTGTTTGTTTGTTTGTTTGGTATGTACTGTACTATGCTGAGGGTAAATACACACTGGAAAACCCCAGAAAAAGGTGTAGTTTCGTGTGGGAGTAAAATAACTTTTACTCATTACAATTTTAATATAATTTAAAGGGGCTGGTAAATGTTTTTCAAATGGAGTTTAATTATACTGCTTTGGTATATTGTTCTTAAAAGTGTGCCCTATATGTAGTTTCAATTTTTATTTTTTATTTTAGTTAAAAGGAGTGCTCTTTATTAACACATATATTTTTTAGTTTTTTGATCATACTAGAGTCTTAAACATCTTTCACTGACCTGCAGGTTGATATCTTGAAGTCCAAACACCTCAAACTGGCAAATGGCAAAAAGAGAAAGCCCAATTCCTATACTGTTCCACAGTGTGCCCACCACAGAGTACCAAAGCACTGTGCCAATATTTTCAAAGAACGGCCGTGTGGGCATGAAGTAGCCGTTATCGAGGACAATGGGTGGGAGCATGTACAGGAAGAAGACATGTGAGTTGAGCACAGCAGGGGGTTCCTCTTTGACTGAATGCATGATGGCACCAACAATAAGGCCAATAGCAATCAGCAGGCAGGACTCTGGGATCCAGATGGTGATTTTGTGGTAAATGTGAAAACCTAAAGAGAAAACCATAGTAAAAAAAAGGTTTTAATTCTTATTTGATGATATCCAAACCTAAATTTCATTCAGGCTCATACCTACCAATTTTGGCAAAGGAGGCCAGAAGGACCCATAAAGTAAATTCAAATGGAACCTGAATTCGAGGGTAGTCCATGGTGAAAACTGGTAGGTTTTCCCTCTCCATGTCAGGGAAGGCTTGAGGTTCGTCATTGTGATTTTGAAAAGGTTTGACAGTGGAAGAATCAACCGGTTCTAAAGGTTTTGATTCCTGTAACTCACATTTTCCTCCAAAGCAGCAGAGCAACAAAACAAAAAGTATGCAAAATAATCCTCTCAAGGCCTTGATTTGAGGTTGAAGTAAGCTCCCCATTTTCAGATGTCCATATAATCTTCAGGTATTTCCAGCATGAGCTATGACATGTACAGAATAATTTATTATATTCTATGATTGCAATGAATTGAATCATAGGATTCAATTCAATCCATGTGTTAATTGAAAAAAAGAAGAACAAAACATGATGAAGTTTTGTCTGACAAGATAAAACAAAAAAAGAACCTCCTTGTAAAACAGTCTTATCATGATTTGACCTGAATGACAACACAAATCTGGTTTTACTGAGCTGCAGAACCTGCTCGTCACACCAGCCTTGCCTACAGGGTGGAGTCACTGAAACGTGGAGGGAAAAGTTGGATAGTGTTGTTGCCCTTATGTGAATGGATCAAAAGCCAATTGTTAGCCTATTGTTTTGTTACAGTATGATTTTTTCTTAATATTACATTGTGATTGCAACTAAGTTTATGGTGGACGTTTTCTTTAACTTTTGTTAAAACCTGCAGTATCACATAATTACCACATGATGGTGACAGAACAATGGGTTTTGGCGTTGTCCAAGGCTAAGTCATAAAAAAGTTGATTATTCTGAATTCTGTGCATTTTCAGAAATGTTTTATAGAGAAAAATTAAACCAAGCTTGTCTGCATACAAAGGCATTTATTAATAAACTTGTAATTTTTTACAATGCAGGTTTTATAAAGTGCAAGTGTTGAGCCCACACAGCGGATGCCCCTAGAGATCGAAGGGTCTTATGACCGTGACCCCAATCTACGGTTCACTTCTGTGTAACATTTTGATAAGCATTTACCTTTTGGTCTTTGGATCATGGTTCTAAATCACTAGATCTTACACAGTCCAAATTCAGCATTACCCCGTTTTTTAAACCTTAGTCATTTTGTGGCCTTTGGCCTTCTGTCTGTGTGTACATTATGTATTTTTATCTAGCTTTTTTGAGAATTATTGAATTTAATTATTCATTATTTCATATTTTTATATGTTTTTTTCCATAACAATATATATATATATATATATTTTTTGCCTCAGCTGGCTCACCACATGACCACGCCTATTCATGCTACGTAATACGCATACACCAGGAACGTCATCACGCATAACTCTGTCGTTTTGTCAAAGCCGGAAAAAGTTATCATAACAATATCAAACACCTATTTCTACGTATTATATATATATACCGTATATATATACGGTATATATATATATAATACGTAGAAATAGGTGTTTGATATTGTTATGATAACTTTTTCCGGCTTTGACAAAACGACAGAGTTATGCGTGATGACGTTCCTGGTGTATGCGTATTACGTAGCATGAATAGGCGTGGTCATGTGGTGAGCCAGCTGAGGCAAAAACACGAGCATAGTCATTCGAGATAGTGCGGCAGCTGTAAGACTTTATGACGGAATAAAAACTGAATAACGGCGTATCTTTTCTGTGACAATACGAGAGTGAAACGGTGAGTAAATAGTCATTTAGACTTATCTGGAGTTCTTTTTTACATGTAAATGTCGCAGCCAAATATCAACTGTTCAGATGAACCGAGTAAGGCGAAAGGCTGAAGCTCTTAAGTTCGCTAACGGAAGCGACTTAAGAACATGACGGTTATTACACATTGTGATGTCTCTATTTTGGTTTGAATTACTGAGTATCAACCAGTCAAGGCCCTGAAAACACTGCTGCCTGTGCTCTTATGTAACTAACTTATTCTAACGTATGCAAAGTATGGTTGCATGTTTTGTCATTTACACTGCTGAGGTCATTATCATTAGCTTGTCAAAAAGATAAATACTGAACCATATCACAACCAAACGCCTTTGTTAAAATACGGATATATTACCGGAACGTTTAGATTTAAGTGGTATTTATCTTAAAGCTTTTCTTACAATGCAAAAACCTAGTTTAAGGAGATGTGTC
This sequence comes from Cynoglossus semilaevis, assembly GCF_000523025.1. Taxonomy (NCBI): domain Eukaryota; kingdom Metazoa; phylum Chordata; class Actinopteri; order Pleuronectiformes; family Cynoglossidae; genus Cynoglossus; species Cynoglossus semilaevis. The sequence continues at coordinate 11,504,136 of NC_024320.1, forward strand.
AGCTGAGAAAGCAAAATGGCAAAAAATAAAAGTGCTTGGATTGGATCTAAAGAAAAGCATTTGTTGATAAAGGGTGTACAACGTCACCAAAAAGATCTAAATGACAACTGAAACTAAACTAAAAGACAACTGATATTCTGAAGTCTGCAATCCACACAATAGGGGGTTGCCTTTGTTAGAAGCACAGGAGAGCCACTTGACCCAAAGAACACTATCCTCACAGTGAGGTATACAAATAATAGGTGATGCATATAAATATTGAAATATTTTGAAAACTCCATTCATCTGGTGCCAAACAGGGTTGAAAATGCATAAACAAATAACATGTTTAAATATGGTGATAAATATCTCAGCAGGCCAAAAGAACAGGGTTCATGTAAGAATACCATGGAAAGGATCTAGTGAATGTTCTTAGAAGGAACGGGCCATAAGTAGTTGGGGAGAATAAAGTATGACAGAGACTGTCACAGGCTGGCTTGTTGTCCACTGCAGTGTTCTTACTGGACTTGACTGGTGTCGCGTTTCAGTGAGCAGTTTTCAAGGTCAGAGGGATGCAGATTTTCTCGAGCGGATGATGCTCTTCATGACAAGGACAGGGACCTGTTTGAAAATGGGGCCTTCTTTTACTGTGGCACAAGTGAAATGACAGGTGGAAAAAAAGAAAATAAATGATCAAATCATAGAAAAGTTATGTCTTTCTCTTGGGTTCTGTTGTCTGAAAACCTCTGAGGTTGAATGTTACAGAAACTTAGGATATTGCCCAAATTGTGCATTAAACGGATGTTTCTTCATGTATCAAAGTTAAGACCAAAACTCAACATACAACATTCAAGTGTTTCACAGTCATTATATAAATTCACAAAATGTTGTATGTATTGTACAGAAAGTCTTTCTGGTCTTTGTGAGTTTGGAGCTCTCATGCAATTGTTGTCCGTTCAATTATTAATGAAAACTTGGCAAAAGAAACCTCTGTGATGGTGCATGTGTTTGTGCTGCCACAGATGGGCCAGCACAAATACTTGACGCTTGGCGATCAAACAAGACTAGATAAAAAAGGAAACCCTGGAATGATTTTTCTTTCAGCAGCGAAGCACATTCACTTTGTTTTGTTGCACCTTCATATTAACTTGAATGCAACAGTCCTGCAGTACATCATTCCATCCGTGAAGTTATCGTTGAGATTCTGTCAGGGAGGTTCTGTCTTTCCTTGATGTCTCAGACAGTTTCTATCATTATATCCAGCCCACGGTGGAAGAATGACGACAACCCTGCTGCAGACCA
>NC_024320.1:11505452-11513254 GCF_000523025.1 Cynoglossus semilaevis
CAAAGTGTGATGGGAGAGGTAGAGAAGGAGAGATGGATAGTTAAAGGAAGAAGGGAGAGGGAGAAAGGGTGAGGCCTGGGTGAAAGTCTCTCTACCTTACTGGCATCTGCAGCAGCATGAGTTTGTTTTGGCGTCAGACAGTGGAGCAGTCAACCATCGGTACACTTTGTGTGTTTGTGTGGATGCTAGTATGTGTGTACAGATACAGCCACGTCTGTAGTCTGGGTCTAGAAACTGTATTCCCTGATGTGGCAGTGACTTTTGACCTGTGTGTGGGCTCTGAAAAGGAAACGCATCATCATTCTGTTTGCTGGTTTCTCCTGACCAATCATATTAAAGTCCTAGGTGTCTGCAAAATGAAGCTGAGGCCGATCTGATTGCTAAACACAGCCTCCGTTTGTCTTCGGTAGAGTAGCCTGTCAAAGTGAATAACATCTGAACAGTTTAAATCCAGATCAACATCTTCTTCAGTGACTTTCTGTTTCATAAACCCAGTGTCAGAACAGAAAGTGGCAACATGATGGATTTTTTGATTCACCCTTTCTAAACATATTCTATGTAACAAAGCAGAAGTATGTCTGTATGTCAAAAAAACATAGTATATTAGTATACAATGAAGAACGCTATAGTTTTTCTATATGATATCAGATGAAGACAAAAACCCAGCTTTGACCAATGCACTTTAAAATCAGTTTTCTTCCATCATAATTTTTTATTTTATCCTCAAACATAAATAATGTCAATTTAGTCGCTCCACAGTGTAGCTTTTATCATGCATGACTTAAACATCTGCCTTACACGCAGAAGGTCCTGGGTTTGAGCCCCATAGGAACAACATACTTAATGGCGCCTCCTGTGGCAGCCGGTGTGTGTTGCAAAGACTCACACTGTGAATTTCCCAGTTGTGGGATGTATAAGGGACTTTTTATTATTATTTTATTATTAGGAGAGCTGTGGCTTGAACATGTCTAGTTAAACCTAACCTTTGTTTTTCTAACTGTGCTACTGGGTGGCTAGTTGTTTTAACCCTTGGTTCTCACTTAGTAAGATTGATTGATTGCTTGTTCCCTGTTCTGGAAGCTGATGCGTGCAGTTTTCTGTCCTCAGACTCAGTAAGAGCCAGAGACTCGTAATTTGAATCTGTCAGCTTACTTACAGATATAAATATTACACTAAAACACTTTGTAATTTTTTTGTTTGTTTGTTTTTTTTTCTGTCTTTTTGCACTTTTGGAACCAGGTCTTGAGTTGTTTCATTTATAGTTGCTATCTATTCTGTTGCTATATCAAACAAGTGTATTCTTAGTGAAATTTGGGATTCTGTTTTTAATGATGACATGACAAAGATTCCTTTTTTGTATTCAGCTACAGTGTTCGTCTGTGAAGCAAGTTGAATTGGTGACGTTGACTGTCAATTTCACTGAAGGCTTTGGTTGTGTTGGTCCTTTGTAATAGGTTTACCATTTTGAATGAAAATGGAACAAATGCAGCCAGAAAGCACAGACTGGTGATCACCATCATCGGACAGAGCTTCTACGGTTTTTTGAGTTTCTTCCTGAAATGTAAGAGGAAATGATATCCACCTAAGCAGAAAGAAGCAGTTTCAAATGTGCAAATAATGCAAATGTTATTTAGGTTTTCCTGCAGTCTCTGTGTGGTGAATATATTATTATCAGATTTGTCAGTGTGACGCCACAAAAGGGCTTTGTTTGTTTTAGACATAGGCGACGACGCTTGTTCATGTTTTGTCAGCGTTTATACACTCAATAAATTGAGAAGCGGTTGGTTCTGTGGCTAGACTGTCAGAGTGGGGGAAAGAAATTCAATACACGTGTGTTTGTGTGTGTGTGTGTGTGTGAGAGAGAGAGAGAGAGAGAGAGAGAGAGAGAGAGCGAGCGAGAGAGAGTACTTTATGGTGCTCATTTTCATGTGAAAGGGCTACAGCTGCTCTGTAAATAAAGAAATTATTCATGCTTTAGTCTAATGCTGATACAAATAGTACACAGGCAAAGCGTGTGTTTATGTGCGTGTGTTTAAATTTAACCTAAAACATGAAGCTCTCAAGGACAAACTGTGCTCACATTTTAATACAGTAAATTACATAGGTGTCACTTAAAGTATGTTCATGCACAAAAAATATTTATGAAAATGTTTTTTTTTCAACCACAGAGAACATAGTACTCTAGTACAGTATATTTCTAAAAGGCCATAATGTAAAGATTTGTATTTGTATATTTTGAATTAGAGACTTTTGCTTGTTGACATATTTGACATCTCCAGCATGTTTAATTTGATGTGTGTTCAACATGGTGTCGAGGCAGCAGTGGTCTGAGTTATGGTCGCAGTTCATGTTAAAAAGACATTATGGGTGAAACAAAACAGCAGAGAAACACCCAGAGCCCGTAGAAACACCTGGTCAAACACCATACAGTTCATGTAAGCTCAATGTGTCGTCTTTCATACCTGCACCTCAGAATGTATTTCAAGGCTAAATATTGGTTAATTACAGGTTGCATTCCATGGGACAAATTTAGGACACATGTAAGCTGTCTGAGAAGAGATGAGAGATCTAATATCATATCCATTTAGAAAGTTAAACACTCTGGGACAAAAATGAGTGGCTCTGTGCCTTGTGTGTAAATATTTTTACCATATACAGTATGTACAGGTCTTTCATCTTAAGAAGATGAAGTACATTCTCCTGTACCCAAAATAAATCCAATCTCTGCATAACGGCCAAAGTAGCAGGTTAGGGTAAATTCTAAAAAAAAAAGTTGAAGATGCTTTCGTATAAACATTACCATTTAACAACTTTTGATGGAACAACTATTTGTGTAGCTTTCAGTTGTATTACACGTTAACATTGTTAACTTCCTCTGCAGATGTAATTTGAACATTTGGAATAAGGGTACTTCCTGTTTTCTTTGTTAAACAACATAAAACATTATTTCACCAATTAGTTTACAGTTATTTCACAATTAAATGTAAACTAACTTATTAAACATGATGCCCTAAGGCCAACAACAAACCAAAATTGTGCAGCCATTAATCCAAAGCAAAACTAAACATGTCCACATTCACTGCCTGTTATAGTCTCTCTCTCTCGTCCTCTCTCTCTCTGTCTCTCTCTCTTTCTCACTCTCTCTCTCTCTCTTTCTCTCCCACTCTCTGTCTCTTTCTCTCTCTCTCTCTTTTTCTCTCTCTCTCTCTCTTTTTCTCTTTCTCTTTCTAACCCATTTCATGTGACTCACAAACCTACAAAATCACACACATGCACAGCTATATTTTGTAGCCTTCCTTTTATGGCAACATTTCCTGATCCGTGGAGTTTCAGTTCAGCCTGAGATTTTAAAAACAAAGGCCCCTAAACCTCACACAATATTTCAGATGGTATTTGGCTGTATATGTTAGATTATCACTTGGAAGGAAGTTTTTTTTTTTGATTGGATAGCATTGTGAAAAATGTGAGTTTCTTTTTAGATTCAGAGACAAAGGATAAGGGACAGTTTGAGGCAGGTTATAGTACAGGATTTCTTCTTCAACACTCTCGTGATTTTCAGTCTGTTCTCTTGAGTTGAGTTCGGAGGTGGAGTGTGTCTGGATCGAAACTTTGTTGTGTTTCATCATACTTATTTATCGTACGTAATTTACATACAGATGATAAGTCTCTCAAACATATGCAGCCTCTCTTGTAGTATGTAAGTTTTTGCAAAAACAAATACAGAAACTTGTAACATGTAGTTTATGTGTAGTAAATAAATAAATATCCCTCACACTGTCCACTGTGAGCTGCTGTGACGATGTGAGTGTGAGGAACAGTAATATTATGACATTTTATGGCTGAATGTCCGATCAGCCAATTGTGATGTCAATGTATTGATGAAACAGGAAGTTTCGGAAACATTCTCTTTAACGAGCGAGTACACATTCTGTCATCATAAATTCCTAAAAGGGTCATTTGAGTGAACTTAATTTCAACTTTACAACATTACATACCAACCAAACTTTGTGTGCCCAGGAATACTGTTGTTGTCTGATTTTATGGCCCACAATGGCGAACAATTCCCAATTTTTGTTAGTTTTGTGCATGTTGAGGCATCCTTCGATGTTGATGTTTCAGAAGAGGAAAAAAAAAGAATTATAGAAAAAAACATGTTTTTTTTTGTTTGATATCCAAGCCCTAAAGACAATAACTGAAAAGTATTTAAAATGCAGTTTATAGACATTTATTATTTAGTTACTTTATTTAAAATGCACCCGGTACAAAAAAGAAAAAAGCACTACATGTTGAACAGCATTAGTGTCAGTCTGAAACAATGCAAAGACAATCAATACATAACAGCATCATCTGTATACAAAAAGTACTCTTTCAACTGTTTTTTTTTTTTTTTTTAATCTACCAATGTGTCTTTGGTGTCAACTTAACCTCATCATATCCTTTACTGGATGTTAGCGCTGCCAGATGTAGGCCACATGTGTTTTCACTGAGCAAAGTAGGACATAGACTGCACTACCAGGAGATGAGCGCTTAATTAGATTCGAGGAAGTAGGGTACCCGAAACAACTGTGATAGACTGTGGGGCTGTTTGTAAAATACTCCTTGAACTGGATTTTTTTTCCCTGATTATTACATTAATATTTTAGCTATAAAAAAATTGTGTGAGGAGTGCAGTGAAGAAATCCCCATCCAACTAGATTGTGAACACTTGCTCACTGTCCCCTGTTTCCTGCTTTGTTAAAAGTGGGCTAATTGTTCTTCAATAAAATAGGACAGAGAAAAAAGAAAAAGCAATGGGCGAACGAGACAAGTCATTACAAGATTATATTTAAAGTAAACCTAAAGAGGAAAAACTTTGTCTTCAAGTGACTCTTGCTCACAGACAGTGTTGTCCTTTATTTTTCCAGTCTTTTTACAGCTTCTCTAACTCCCTCTCATGTGTTCATGTAGTTTCCACTTGTAACTTGTGAGAAGAGGAAGTCAGAGGTGTTGTCACGGTACGTTAGGTAGCTGGCTGACATAGCCCTTCATTTGTCAGATCGCACCCACACAACCACATGAGAGGAAAAGTTATTTTATCACATACAAATTGTAGGGGTTGAACAAGTGGTAAAAGTTCTTGACCCTGAAGTTTAATTTCCTGGAAACGTGCCAGGTGTGTGAAAGAATAATATAGATAATTTCCTGATGTTGTTTATAACGTTCAGCAATTGGACAATTATCAATTGATTTGTTATTTCAACAAAGATTTTTTCTAAATTACAATATCGTTTTGTGAAAAGAAATCTATTAGATCTAAAATAAAAATAAATTATTTTTTAAAAAGTATTTCTAATAAAAATGAGTTTTGCAGTACATTTATTTGTACTAATCAAACTGAGCATAATAATATTAACTAACATATTTGTTTGTAATTGTTTTAGTGTATATTCATAATTTGTTGGTAAATGAGGATTTTCAGGCAGGTAGAATTTCTTTTTGAAAATATTTCGCTGATGAAAATGCTTTTTCTCATTTATCTCCCTTTCTTTTTTACTCTTTGTTCTTATTACAGAGAACTGCTTAATGGACCAGCTGTAAATCAATCAACACAGAAAGAGGGGCACATCCCATGGGAGTGTGTGACGGTGCGTGTGAGGGTGTGTGTCCAGGCCGACTGCCCTCACCATGGCGGGGGGCAGAGAGCGCAGCTGCCGATTACAGAGGCCGTGGTCGGTGTACAGGGCAAACACATTTGACCTGTCCAATGAGATGATTGGCCTCACACTTGCAGGTGAAGCCTGGATAAACATTAAGGCTTTTTATTGAACATTCACATGTGGAAACATGTTAACAATTAACCAAGCAGAATGTTTTAAAGCTGTTTCTTATTTTGTCACTGGCTAACAACTCATAAATCTACAACTTGTGATTCATTCTTTTCTTAAAAATGTAATTGCTTTCTTTGCTAAATAGATACTGAAAAAATGGGAATATGTTAATCATTTCTGAAGCTTTGTTTTTTGTATTGCAGGTAATAGTCAGGACCCAGACGAGCCTGTGCTGGAGTTCAGTGTGGGTGAGTTAACGAATACTTTCTATTGTAATTTAAGGAGAAAACTGAGAAAGAATATGGGATAAGAATAACCGTGTACCCTCTGAGTGTTCGGATCAGCATGAGCTTAGCCAATTAGCAACATTGCTGACTTGTAACATCATGAGCACCTGACCTATAAAGCAAAATTGCAGTTTTGTATTCTGTACAGGTGGATTTTATAAAATGTCATATGTTGCAGACATTTCATGCAAAGGCAACAAGTGATCATATATAACCATATATGTCATATCATATATAAATCTCTTGCCAGAATTTTCTGACCCAGAACCACAGCTTTATTGGTTGAAAACAAGAACAATTGCATCTATATCTCTATGCTTTTCTGTTGTGTAGTGTGCACAGACCTGTTGAATCCTGCAAATTTGGACAGAAAACCCAACAGCTTTGTAGCAGTAAGCTGTACAACGCCACCGCAGGCCTTCTGGACCAAACACGCCCAGACTGAGATCATAGAGGTCAGATTCTTCCTCATTTTGTCCTAGTTTAATATGTCTTCAAATCTCTGTAACATGTCATGAGAAAAAAATCACACACACATTGTTTTGGTCCCTTTGTCCACTTGTTAAACTCAAATGCTTTAGATGTAGGTGGGACTCTCTGTGGTGAACCTGCAGTTGGCTGTTTCCTCCACCCACACCTTTCACACCCACTTGGATCACAAGGTTCAGAGCAAAAGAGATGCAAATATACTGACGTAGGCTGTAAATGATGTTGAAACACAGCGCTCTGCTCCCTGATTCTATCACATTACAGTCCCATAATAAAATAACTAAGAGTTTATGCAGTTGCTGAGAACATTTTTAATCATAAGTAACTTGAAGTTATGTAAGTGTTTCTTCCTTAAAATAACACTTGTCCCTTAAAATAACCCTTGTCACTTCCCTGCTGACCCCAGGGCCCCAGTAACCCCATCTTCCTCAGCAGCATCGCCTTCTTTCAGGATTCCAACATTAACCAGCAGACGCAGGTGAAGCTGGCCGTCTATGATGTCAAGGACCGATCGCAGGGCACGGTATGATGCTAAAATAATTCACAATAGATATAAGGGCACAGCAAAAAGGGTGAAATTGATTGCATAATTTCATTGACATCAGACTGTGATAATAGGGATATATGACGCAACAAAGCAGCACACAACAAATAGGACTCCACGTAATACAACTGTTTTGGTCTCCTTGTGTTCAGATGTACATCTTGGGATCAGCACTTTTTCCTGTGAAGGAGTTGTTGCAGGAGAAGACCCACAGATTACAGCTGGAACTCCGGTAACAAATAGACAAAAAAATAAAACATTTAACTGCTTCTTTTATATTTGACAACAACGTATTAAAAAGTTACTTTTAAGTTACCCCCCAAAAACACAAGCAGTTTGGGTAACATTTAGTTTGTCTATATATTTTTGGATGAATTTGTCATTTAGAACTGAGGTACTACTAGTTTCAAGTTTTATGGATTTTTGCAGGGAAATAAAACTGTAATATTATTGTACAGTTCTGCAGAAAATAAGCTGGTGGGAAGCATAACTATAGCAGCCTGGCAGATGGAGGACAAAGCTGATCACAGGATGTCACTCACTCACCTACCAGACGGCATCAATGGCAGGGTGAGTAGTGCATGTTGCTGAGCTTTCTTATTTTTGGTATAAGGTTGACATATCTCACTTAACCCTGTTCATATAACTATCCATTTTATACTAACGGTGTGGTGT